>NC_056727.1:70835966-71080966 GCF_019279795.1 Protopterus annectens | reverse complement strand
TGTAAACATGTATTAGCCAAGCATGTGGTATATATTACTGTAAAATATAAGCATTAGTATATACAGTTATAAAACCTAAATTTACAGTTGCCACTATGCATTTTCTGTGGCATGCTCAGTAATATTTGTGATACTAAGATAATTATATTGAAAATATCTTTCTATACCTGTATGGCAGGTGTATAGAAGTACTCTGTCATTGTAATGTATAGTGTATGACTGATCAAAGGTTATTAATGTCATCCATGATTGATAACATACTATAATACTATAATACTGATATAATTATTTCAAAACTGCAACTAAACCTTCATAAAACAATTTACATTGTCTGCACATATCTTCCCCCAGGGAAAAACCCTACTATATTAGAAGACCTACTAAATTGGCTTTCCCTTAATCTCCCCCAAGAAACAATAATCCTAGGAGACTTTAATATTGACTGGAACTTATGCAAGCAAACCAATCCTTCCACCCTTATAAACCTATATGGCTTCTCTCAAACCATTAACTCACCTACAAGAATTAACAAACTTAACAATAACGAAAGCATACTTGACTGGATATTAACAAATAGTCCACATCAAAAATATACAACAGGTACTCTCCCAGATGACCTTAGCGACCACTTACTTACATATATTATCAGGCATAAAACAAGTTTTACCATTCCTACCTTAGTCAGAACATCTCGTTGCAAAAAATTGTTTGACCCCAATCTGTTTCAAAATGAACTTATGAAAATGAACTGGACACCTCTTAAGTCTCTCCCTATAGATGAAGCTGTTAGTCACTTCAATAATACTTTTCTGACCATACTTGAACACCATGCCCCAATGCGTACAAGAAGAATTAAATCCAAAACAGTCTAATGGCTCTCTAACGATACTAGGAAACTAATCCTCAGTAGAAATAAAATCTGGGCTAAATGGCGAACCAGTAAAAACACAACTGACCAGCTAGCGTTCAGACAACAAAGAAACATCACAAAAAAAGCTATCCTACAAGACAAAAAGAACTTTTATACTAAGCTACAACAATCATCCCTTCATCAACCTCAAAGATTTTGGACTGCTATTAATATGCTAACCTCCCCTGGCAAAGTCACCACACCAAATCCACTAGGCTCTACCCCTGACTGCCCATTACAAACTGCCAATGCCTTTAACACTTTCTTTACCTCGGCTATACTTAAGCTAGCAAACCAACAAAGCCCTGATATCTCCAAACTACCTACCTCCAGCCTTACCCCACCCACTTTCCACCTCAAACCAATACCCACCTCTTATATCTCATCCTTGTTACAGAAATTAAAACTGTCCACCCCCTCAGCTGACAAACTACCCGCTGAATACCTTCAACTAAGTGCAAAAGCCATTGCCTTCCCCATCTCCACACTTATTAATAGGACCTTAGAAGAAGGTGTGGTTCCGTCTATCTGGAAAAATTCACATATTATCCCTCTCTTTAAAGGTGGTGACTCTTTGGAATATTCCAACTTCTGCCCCATAGCGTTGCTATCTCCTCTTGCAAAAATAATGGAGAAATGTATCCACAAGCAGGTACTAAATCACTTATTAGACCATAATCTCCTAGCTAACTGTCAACATGGTTTTCGGCCATTCCATAGTACTACCACAGCCTTACTATCCTTCATCGACACAGTCAACACTAACCGCAACAAAAATCTTCTTTCTTCAGCATTCTTTGTAGACCTGTCCAAAGCATTTGACATGGTCAATCATCATCTGCTCCTCCATCGTTTAAAATCTCTCTCTCTCTTGACAATCTTGCAATAAACTGGTTCACATCCTACCTAGACAACCGAAAACAGGCTGTTCTCTGGCATAACCATCTCTCAGACCTCCTCCCCACCTCTATAGGGGTTCCACAGGGGTCTATCCTAGGTCCTCTACTGTTTTCCATATTTATTAATGACCTTCATCTAGCCACTCCTCTATCAACTTGCATTCAATACGCAGATGACACCACCGTCATTTGCTCTGCCCCAACACAATCAGAACTTCATTCACTCACACAAAAAACCTTCACAACCATTGAGCATTGGTTCTCTAACCATTGTCTTCTTCTCAACACTAAGGAAACCAAACTCCTACTTTTTACACCCACTCATATGTCTCCCTCCCTTAGCTTCATACTTACATCCAATAACGGTACCCTTATCTCTCCAGACCATACCACCAAACTCTTAGGTATTACAATCGACAATCAACTAAAATTTGACAACCATATAAATGCTACAATTAAATCTACCAACAGAAAACTAGGTTCTCTGTATAGAATCAAATCTTTCCTAACTCCTGAAGCCAGAACTACTGTAGCTAGAACCCACTTAATCTCTACCCTATTATATGCCTCCCCCATCTATACTAAGCTCTCTAAGTACAATCTTAACAAACTATCTACAGCCTATAACAATATTGCCAGATTTGCCACAAACTCTCCATATAGGACTCATCACTGTCAAAACCTAAAAAAACTAGGCTGGCTAGAGCTACCTCACCTAATATCATTCAACCAACTCACTATTGCCCACAAAGTCCTTTACCACCCTGACAATACTCCAATGCTCTCCACCCTCATAAAGCCATATAACAATCTGAGGAATCTACGCTCATCCAACAAAATACTGATTCATACTTCTTTATCTAATACCTTACCAGATGACCTCAGTGACCACTCCTTAACATATATGATCAGGCATAAAACAAATGTTGCTATCCCTATCCAAGTTAGAACAGGTCGCAACAAAAAATCCTTTGACCCCGATCTGTTTCATAACGAACTTATGCAAGTTAATTGGGCGCCCCTGAAATCTCTCCCTATAGATGAAGCTGTTACTTACTTTAATAATACTTTTCTAGACATCCTAGAACATCATGCCCCAATGCGTTCTATACGTATGAAACCCAAAACAGCCCAATGGCTCTCAAAAGAAACCAAAAAACTAATCCTTAGCAGGAACAAAGCTTGGGCTAAATGGCGAACAACAAAAAACATAACTGATCACCTTACTTTTAGACAACAAAGAAATGTGACTAAAAAAGCCATTCTACAAGATAAAAAAAAACTTTTATACACAACTCCAACATTCATCCCTTAACCAACCACATAAATTTTGGTCCTCTATTAACATGCTGTTATCCCCAGGCAAAGTTGCCACACCAAATCCACTAGGCTCTAACCCTGAATACCCACTGCAAACAGCTAATGCGTTTAATACCTTCTTTACTTCAGCCATATTAAAGCTAGCCAAACAACAATGCCCTGATACCTCCAAACTACGAACCCTAAACTCCCCTCCCCCTCCATTTCAACTAAAACCTATACCAACCTCTTATATATTGTCCTTGTTTCAAAAACTAAAGCCCTCAACCCCCTCAGCTGACAAATTACCAGCAGAATACCTCCAAGTAGGTGCTAAAGCTGTAGCCTACCCCATCTCCATACTGATCAACAGAACCATAAAAGAAAGTACTATTCCATCACTGTGGAAAATCTCTCATATTATCCCTCTATTCAAAGGAGGCGACACTACTGAGTATTCCAACTTCCGCCCCATAGTGCTACTATCTCCTCTCGCAAAAATAATGGAGAAATGTATCCACAAACAATTACTTAATCACCTACTAAGCCACAATCTCCTAGCTAACTGTCAACATGGGTTTCGACCATTTCATAGTACTACCACAGCCCTACTATCCTTTACTGACTCTATTAACAAAAACCGAAACAATAACACCTCTTCCTCAGCTTTTCAGAGACCTATCAAAAGCCTTTGATATGGTCAACCATGAACTTCTCCTCCATCGTTTAAAATCCTCTCTAGACAGTCCTGCCTTAAGCTGGTTCGTATCCTATCTGGATAACCGTAAACAGGCAGTACTCTGGGATAACCATCTCTCTGATCTCCTCCCAACCTCTATAGGGGTCCCTCAGGGCTCTATCTTAGGTCCTCTACTATTCTCCATTTTTATAAATGACCTTCATCTAGCCACTCCTCAATCAACTTGCATTCAATATGCAGATGACACGACCATAATCTCCTCAGCCCCAACACAGACAGAGCTGCACACTCTCACACAAAATACCTTCACAACAATAGAGCAATGGTTCTCTAATCATTGTCTCCTCCTCAACCCCAAGAAAACCAAACTCCTGCTCTTTGCACCTACTCATATGTCCCCTTCTATTACCTTCACACTTACATCCAATGATGGTACCCTCATTTCGCCAGACCAAACCACTAAACTCTTGGGTATTACTATTGACAATCAACTAAAATTTGACACTCATATCAACTCTACAATAAAAGCTACCAACAGAAAACTTGGTTCTCTCTATAGAATCAAAACTTTCCTAACTCCCAAAGCTAAAACTACCATAGCTAGAACCCACTTAATCTCTACCCTACTATATGCTTCTCCCATTTACACTAACCTTTCTAAGTATAACCTCAACAAACTAGCTTCATCATACAACAACATTGCTAGGTTTGCTACAGATTCTCCTTATAGGACTCATCATTGTCTTAATCTCAAAAACTAGGATGGCTAGAATTACCCTACCAAATACAATCTTACCAACTTGCTATTGCCCATAAAGCCCTTTATCACCCAGACAACACTCCTATGCTCGCCTCTCACCTACAACCCTATAGAAATCTGAAGAACCTACGCTCTTCAAACAAGATACTTATTCAAACTTCCCTATCAAATAACTTAGCAGGCGACTCCATACTCTCCAACTCTGTTGGCAAAATATGGAACCAACTACCTCAAGACCTCACTACCATAACTTCACTCCCACTATTTAAAGCTAAACTAAAACTTTTCCTTTCCAATCACTGGCTATGCTCTTGTAACAACCCTGATTAATCTTTTTTCCTTCTTGACATCTACTTCTTTCTTCCCCTTACTTCTTTCTCTCAAATCCTGCCCACTACATTTTCCTCTTCTTAACTGTCCCCGTGACTCTTTCTTTAACGGAAATATATCTATATATTTTTTTTTTAAAACTCATTTTATTGCTAAATAGAGTATCCTAGCTGTTTAGTTGAATAACTGTTCCCTGCTAAGCCTTATATTGAGCTCTAATGCAATTATATCTTGCAGCAGGTCTATTGTATGTTTCTAAAGTATTGTATAATTTTGTATTTTTCTGCATTTAGTGTTCTCTTCAACTTGTTTTAGTAGAATGTAGAGGAGCTTTTCTCCCCGGGCCTCCACTGAAAATGGACATGTATCCAGTTGGACTAGCCCGGTAAACAAATGTAAAATAAAATAAATAAATAAATAAAATACCTTATTCTCCAACTCAGTGGGTAAAATATGGAACCAACTACCAAATGACCTTACTTGCCTTACATCTCTCCCACTATTCAAAACTAACCTAAAACTCTTCCTTTCCAACCACTGGCTATGCTCTTGCCATAACCCTGACTAACCTTTTCTTTTCTTTTTTCCCATATTATCTGCTTTTTCCACCACCCATCCTTCTTCTTACTTCCTTCTCTTGCAATTTAAATCTCCTCTCCAAGCTGAGTGCTTTTTCCCATCATAAAAATAAGTTATGCTTCAACTATTCTTTCAGTGCAATTGTGTATGTAAATTTTTACCTTATCTTCTGTCCAAGCTAGCAAAGTATTTAAATCCCATACTCAATGTAGCAGGCTGTAATTGTATGTTTATTCTATCATATCTTTTTATTTTATTTTATTTTTTTTTAAAGTATTAATTTTAGTATTGTAGCGAAGCTTTTCTCCTCGGGCCTCCACTGAAAATGGACATGTATCCAGCTGGACTAGCCCGGTTAACAAATGTAAAATAAATAAGTAAATAAATAAATAAATAAACATGTATGCATACAGGTTTATGAATTGTTAAGTCTTTCATAGCTTTATATGTATGTAGGAAACAACACTGATGTTGGTTATATTAGTCTACACAATTGTGGCAATGTGGAAATAAGGAAAAGAATCACGGACACGTACAACCATTCCAATAATAGTAATTAAGTGATTAAACTTTTCTGCAAACTGCATGTTGTGAATTGTATCAATTATGTGATGGCTCTTGCATGCTGTGTACATATGTAGCAAAATACAGAAGGACATGACACATGCACAAAAGATGTGTCACATTGACCAGGACATAAACAGATTAATGATCTGGTTTGCATAGTAAACGTTGTCTAACTATAGCAGATGTGGCATACATACATGTAAAATGAGGTATGGTTTTGTGTCATATAGAAATATTCCCACAAGTCAAGGAATGGCTAAAAATGGGTTGTGTGTCATGATGTATATCAATATGCATAGTATGTATTTATGTGTATAACACAAATGGATAGGTAACCCAGACAACACAAGAGCAAAATAAAATTCCATACAAGCATTATGCTGTTAGTACATAAACTGCCTTGCAATTATAGCAAATGTCAGATTACAATTATTTCAACATGATGTATTTGTGTCACTGTAATCAGTAATATAGTATGTGTCCTTCCTGTTGCAAATGCCACACCATATGGGTTGACTTAAATAAGTGCATCAAAGTACACATGTGAATGCAATATATTGTAATTGATATTTAGTTCTGAAGTGAGCCTTGTTAAAAGCATTACTAAAACTTGAATGACACTAAAGTAATGTATATCACATACCCGCTGAAATATTAACATGTATTTCTAAGTGACCTGTTGAAGATTTACATTACACATACACCACTGTACACTGGCCTGTGACAAATGTTGTTATTCTTTGACCATAGGTCACTAACTCCATTGCATGGACGATGGCAAAGCCAACCAACCACAGTCTAATTCTATTACATTTTGACAAAGAAAAACAAATGACAAGAGCTATCCCTGCACATTGATTACTTAACATACTTTTTGCTAAATAGCACACATCTACTGCATGATTATACTGGGCATGCTCACACGAAAGTACAGGGAATCCTACAATCACATCAACTACCCAATACAAAAACACCACACATTATAATACAGACACACTCACACTATGAGATGATTTGCAGCATAGCACACATTAAGAAAGTAAGCCCTGATCTCCTTGTGTGTGAACCAAAGATTTACATTTATATGTAAATGTTTGTACGACGTCATGCAATACAAATAATTATTACTGGGGAGTAAAATAACAGCTGTGAGCATTCAGTAACATACTCAGCATTTACATCATGCAGACTGAAACACATGACAAAGTCAGATCTCAGAAAGAAGTGTATCAACCACTGACACCACAGAAAGAGGCATATATCATGTGACATGAAGAACACACTCGAAGGGGTTATATCACTTTCCTATTATATGGCTCCCCTAACATGGTGTGTGAGACCTAAAATGTGGTCATTTTACTGTGCCTTATCAACATTCTTTACCTAAGCCACTCTTGTCTAACAGCCTTGCCAGATGCAAACCCCTTTCAATCATGCTGTATACGCTACAATGAGTGTTAACTGCATCTGCCACCGGAGATAGTAAAGGAGGTTGTGAAGTAAGAAGGGATTTTTGATGTTTATTTATCTAATACACATTTGTCTGACAGATGTAGCTATGTCACTGTTGCATGGTTAAACCAGTCTTGTTTGTCTCCATTGTTTTACACACATACAGTCTCAGATTCAAACCCTGTTTATCCGCATTGATATGCTATACAAGTCAGTATTAACTGTATGGACCACAGGAGTATACTTACCACAAAAATCACAGACTATCTGTTTGACTGGCATGAAATCCCTAACATGGTGAAAAGTGTTTCTTTGACATAAAACTGGATAGAAATATCTTGATGCAATGTTGTGTGTGTCACATCAATACACTCACATAATCTTGCCTTTTGCTGGAGTTGAGCAGTCAACTAAGGAAGTCCAAAATCTACAGATCTATACATTAACCGCACACACCACAGGTGAAGTCTTACCACACATGTGAGGAAGAATATATTTGAAGTCATGATATCATCATTGTGTTGCAAAGCAGTAGTTTGAGGTCAAAATAATGTGAAAGTCCTCTCTCACTGTGACTGTACACATTACAGTTTTGGTGGATGTAATTTATAGATTACACTGACACACACTGATAATATTCAGTCACTGCATGTTTTTAACATCTACCTATGTGGCCACATAAGCTACATGACTGCATACTCCACAGGAGAAGTCTTATTACAATTGTGAGGTATGTGTATTTGAAAACATTACACCATCTTATTACTGCAAGGCATGTGTGTGCCTATAAATTGTTTGAAAAAGTGGTATGATCTGTCACCATTTCACAAAATATTGCATTATAGTAGGTATACCTAAACACACATGTTGCACAACCATGCACAATATATTGATAATCTCTGATCAAACTCATAATGTAATAAGGCAACAAGCTACAGACCATTGTATCTTTTCATCACACCACAGGAGAAGGCTTACTACATAAGACACATTTCAACAAATGGCATCAGCAGTGTTTAACAAAGGGGTTGTCCTTGTTAAAATGGACTTAACGTAGTGAAAGACACCTATTCAGCTATACAAGTACACATATGCTATGTGGATGACACCATTTAACTTCATGTATATTTACCACATATTGACACAATTGAGTTTATTAAGCAATGCCTCATTTTGAACCCACTACTTAAGATCACAAGATGGAGTACATTGCATAAATTGAAAGCACCATATGAGATGTTGGTTTTAAATTGTGATTGTGCAGAACTGAATTGATGATATCATCATTTTTATAGGGTGAAGTGTCTGCTAAAAGGAATAAAAGTAGTGGGAGAGCCCACTACCACCATAAAGCTACATATTTATGTATGTGAAACTATTTCTTCATACCATGAGATTGACACTCTCATTCACAGTAGTCACTCACTTCTGAATTGAAACCACCTACCTATCTACTTACACAGTATCAACAGCAAGCACCACAGGAGGAATCTAATAACAGCAAAGAGACAGTGCACTTTTGAAAGCATCATCTTATTAGCATCAAAAGGAGTTTTGCATAAGAATCTGAAAAAACTGATGAAATCTTCCTGTAATGCAAATATATCTTGGAAGTGTTCACAATGGATATTTTGGTGGAGCCAATTGACCTACCATGCCAGACACATGCACCTACTCAAAGTATTTAAATAATGCTGGATTTGAACTACTTTCCTATATAGTTACACAAGCTAGAGAACACAGTATCAACTCCATGGGTGAATCCAGTCCTACTTAGCACTACAAATCACACAAACACACACACACACACACACACACACACACACACACACACACACACACACACACACACTGACACAATAGTCAACCAATGCTGTACAACTACCTATCCAATTACACAATCCAGAGTCCATTGTATCAATAGCAAGCACCACAGCAGAAGTCTGATTTTAAATGTGTAACATGCATATTTATAAGGACTGCCACATATTGTGCTGTAAAGAAGCTAATGTGCATCACAGGTTTTGGTAATATGGCATGTGTATTGGAGTAGCAGCAATGTATTCATCACAAGTAATTATACACTGCTCAGATAACTTATCTATCCTGTCAATCATATACATTGCGGATTGTGAGTGGCATGTATCTTTTTCACAGTATAGTGTTTTGATGATAATCATACTTGTGAAACAGCAGATTGATAAGCAAGCATTCATGAGTGTTCAGCTCAGGATGACTGTATGCAAATAGTAATCATTTGTTGTGTCATTTTTAAATGTATTTCCTCATGCTTAGATGATGTGCAGTGTAAATACATACAGTCAAAATATAAGTGAACTACTTAATACCACTGGTGAAGTATGTGTGAAAAGGTCACAGACAATTGTAAATTATTTTCAAGTCTAAATGTGTTGGAATGTAGGCATAACTTTACATAATGAGCTGTTTAGTAAACTTCATAGTGAAATCCACATATCTGGAGTGCAACAGTCCATTACAACATATTGAAGTAATATAAGCCATTCACATAATTTTTTTTCCCAAGATCGCCAACTGAAGCACATCAATTTGGGCACTGAGGCCTTTCTACATTATGATCTCCACCAACCCTGTCAACTCCTCATCAGTGACAAAATCTCTGCCTCCAGTACTCCTCCCAGTGGGAACCACTGCACTAGCACCTGGGGCAGAGCTACCTGACACAGGTGGAGAAAGCAGGCAGGACATGTAGAGACAACTCTAATAGGTTACCAGCTGGATTTCTATAGTAAAGGATAAAAATGGCTTTGCAGAGACACTGGGAATGATTCCATCAAAACACAATGAAGGTGGGAAACATGGCAATGGGACTTGGCCACGTGTGATTATCACACTATTCACGCATGTTCCACTGTTAAATAATGAAGTGATTTTTGATGTTTGTTATAATCATTGCTGCTTTGCGACATAGATAATACAAAGATTGTCTATTACCACTTGGGAATCAAACCCATTTGTAAAATGAAGGATAAAATGGTAAACAAGAGATCTTACATTTTTAAGTTGTATGCTGAGGTATACAGATTCCAATCTGAATGGAGCTGTACTTAAGATGCACCTGTATGTCTGTGACTTTAACTACCACTGGTAATGGAGTGCTATGCAAACTAAATCAAGGTACATTTTATCTACCACACAGAAAATTTGAGATAAGAGCTGACAATTATTATAACTGTGCATCGAAGGGAGTAGTATACCTAGGGGTCTGCATATTCTGTTTAGGTTTTTATGTTGGTAAAACAGAAAGACCCCTAAGAAGAAGGGTGTATGAGCATCTTTACGACATCTCCATAAATAAAGAAACAGATGCTTTTTTTAAGCATTCCCAGAAATGTAAAGAAATGGAATTAAAGTTTGTGGTATTAGAACAAGTCACCCCTGAATTAAGAGGGGGGAGTTGGGAAACATTACTTGAATACCGTGAACTTTATTGGCAGCTAAAACTAGACGCGACTAGGTTCCCAGGACTAAACGACAGTATTAATATTGCCCCAGTGTTAAAATTAAGAAGGGCAAGACTTTAATATATTTGGGATGGGGTTTCACAGAGTAGTCATAAAAAGTTTATTAGGATATGTTTAGTTTTTAATGTTAGGGACATTGCATTTAATTTTATGTATTTTAATTATTTGTTAAAAGAATGAAAGATATTGAGTAATTAATTATCAAAGGAAATGTATGGAGTCATTGTTTTAATTAATTAACTAATGAACTAATTGTTGACCAGCTGACGTGGAACAGTACTATTTAAATTGATGATTTATAAAGATTTTATTCAGTCCTTGAAAAAGCCTGGTAGAGTACCGGGCGAAAGCGCTTGGTTGGATTTACTTTGTGTTTTGGAAATACGCATTAAATGATGACAGCTCATCCAGCAGACATTGTTCACATTCAGGTAGCACCGCAACTTCTAATAAAAGCCATGGAACTAGCAGTCCAGCTCCTGGCAGACATAATTCTCATCATTGGAGGTGGAGACAGTAAACTGAATGCTCTACAATGTACGGCTCACACCTGTCCAAGATGGCAGGATGTAATGCTAGCACAAATGCTTTGACTGTGTTCGCTCAGAACCATTCACATTAAAACTCCTCTTGGCCATAGCACCTCAGAAACGCATGTTATATAATTCCTACTACTGAATAATATAACTCTGTTGCTACTGACCCAAATGATGGATACTTGCTAAAAAATGGCTTCTGACTCACACTCCCTCACTTTGGTGCAACATCTGTAACTCCTCCCCCACTCTGTGCAAGTGAGGATGACAATGCCCTGCCCTTTGCACATTTCTTTGTGACTTAGAGTTACCTATGGACCTTATAGATAAGGACATTGGCAACCTTTAAATACTTGATCTCACACAGTTTGGTTTTGTCAAAGGGAGATCATGCCTATTAAACTTACCACTTTCTTAAAAACAGTCATCAAAGCCATGGATGAGGGGAAGACAGTGCACACTGCCTAGCTTGACCTAGCCAAAGCCTTTGACACTATTCTCCACTCAAGCATAATAGATAAACTCTCCCAGCTAGCCATCAACCCATATTTTACCAGATGGGTAGATAACTGCCTCACCGATACAACTCACTCAGTCAAAATAGGGGAAGCCACCTCTAGTAGTAGACCCATAACAAGCAGTGTAGCCCAAGGATCAGTCTTCAGGCCTCTACTGTTTGGAATATACTTTTCTGAAGTGCAACCCAAAACCAGTAGTCTGTGGCTGACCTAGTTTGCAGATGACTGCAAGCTTGGCACTGTCATAAATTCTCCTAGTGATGTGAACATCCTCCAAAAGGGCTTACACAAACTAATGACTGGTGCCAGAAACATGGCCTCAAACTGAATGCCAAGAAATGCATCATTATCTCCTTTGGAGAAAACAGCATCCCCATTAATTATCACATTAATAACAACGTATTAAGCATGTAATCAGTCATGAGGGACTTGGGCACCCAGGTTGATAGCAATCTGACTTTTGACTACCACATTGCTTCCGTTGTATGGAAGGCTTTCTACAAGGCCCACCTCATAAGTAAGGGCATTTAATTCAGGAGCAAGGCAGTCATAACATACCTGTACTCCTCCCTTATCAAACCATTATCAAGTACAATGCCACCTTCGGCATGTACCTTGCCAAGCACATGCAGCAGTTGGAGAGAACACAGGGGTTACTGACCAGGAAAATCCAGGGTCTGAACCAACTATCCTATACAGATAGTCTAAAAGCCCTGTTCCTCTATTCACTCTCATACAGACAGCTCAGAGATGACCTGTGTCTGGCATACAAGGCCGTCTCCGACTCAGCCTTGATGTAGTTGCTGCCTATCTATAAGTCAAACTCCACTCATGCAACCTGCATGCAAGGCCCCAACCTGGTCTGTGACATTAATAGAACTTGTTGATGGGATAGATTTGTGTCCCAACAACTCCACCATCTGTGGAATAAACTCTCTCTCTTCATGTCAAGCAGAGTACCTCACTAGCCCTCTTTAAGAGGAACCTGGATGACTGGATGGGAAACAGAAAATATACCTCTGGGATCTCACCTGCGTCCCTACTGGACAGGGAAAACAGTTGCTGACTTTGTGGGAACATGGGTGACATTCTTGGCTAGGCTTATAAAGGTCTCCAGGTCAATAGCCTAGTATCATCCTATGAACTTATGTCTGATGAACAGAGTGGCTAACCTATTGCTTGTTTACCCAGATGCTTGCTTAAATTGAATGTATTGCCAAAACATTTTACAGTTCTTTTTCTTGCTCAGTTGTAAATTATCTCTTATGTATTGCTTAATCTTCATTGTAGAGATTCTATTACTCTTATTATTTTTTTTTAATTTGTATTTGCTTTCTGATGTACAACACTGATCTTCATGGACCTAATTCAGACTCAGCTCAATGTCTAGTGAAGTGACTGTCTTCTTTCTCTGTCACATTGTTAGGCAATAGAAGTTGAGGGAATCTATTTCTTTACATAAACTTAATATTTATTACACACATGGCTGTTAAACTTTTTTTTTTCTGTATACATAACATATGCTGAATATGTTTTACTTTGCCTGTGCATGCCACTACTATGATTACATTGAGTATCATGTCTTCTGCTATGTAACCATATCACTTTCCTAATAGTATACAACAAGTACTTATGGGTGAATGGATAATATGCTGATTGTAACTGTTCATTTCCCAACACATACATTTTACCACCATAACAAAGGCTGTTGCAAAGGTATCAGGTATGGAAAGAACAACTACTTGAATTGCTTAAGAATAATATGTGATTATATTATTATAATTAATTTGACTCCACTATAACTGCATTGTTAATATTCATGAACCTGTATCAACTCTCTGTTATACACTGTATTACACTCTACAATATTGTACACACATATCATCATACTGTTCAGATTACCTCATTATTACTAGCTACCAACAGTATGCATCGCCAGGTATGACTATATTACACTGTACTGAAACTATTTGCTATATTCAAGACAGAATTGCAAAGCCTAGATTCTGAGTAACTGTTCAGCTTTCATTCTGCTAAAACATTCTGTATCATACATATTTTTTGGCACATTTGTTTTGGTTTTACAGGTAATTATGACTTCTAAAGAAGTGTGGCTCTCCTATGACCCCTGCATGTGATACAACACTCATTGCAGCACTTAAATATTTATCCCCTTAGGCCAGGGTCACCAGCTGGTATGGGCTGGTGAAAACTAGATGCAGAAGAAAAATGAGATATGGTGGCACCAGTGATACTCTCAAAGGATGGCTTGACACAGTACTGGGAGGCCACAACCCCTATATGCAAGTGTTATTCAGTAGGCCTTTATGAGCTGGTAAGCATGGGCATCTCTTTAGGTGAGGCCACTCCCACTCCTGAAGGTGCCTCCTCTGGCTATATGTCATGGCCCTGGTCTTCAATGTGGCTTTAAGAATAGCCTACCTCACACCACCATGTCATTTGCATGCACCCATGAAGAGGCTAGAGCAGGCATAGCCTCGTCATTCATCCAATAACACACCGGTTGCTATAAGCTCTTGGGCTAGTAATCAAAACCAGGTCATCTGGTGTTCTAAGTGGTTTGTCTTTCGACATTAAAAGAACTGGCTTAATCTACAAGATTTGTTGATTTTGGCACATATAGTAGGACTAAACAAGTTTTGGAAAACACTTGTGCTAAATGCAATCAGTCCTCAAAACTTTGAGGTCTTCTAGTAAAGTATGGTGCTGAAGTGCAAAATATGGCAGGCAATATATCATATAAATCTGTACACTGAAATACTCATATATAAATATATAAATGGGATTATTTCTAGATACAGAGATAGTTTAGCTGCCTAATACCAAGGGGAGTACACTTTTGATATGTCATGTTTGTTGCACTTTATCACTTTTTAATTCTGTGCTTTATAAGCATATAATTATAATGCTTCCACCATGTGTAAGCCTTCTTTTTCAAACTACTCTGTGTAAATGGCAGTACTTTCTCTATAATAATTGTTGTGGACACCTTTTAGTTAGCAAGGATGCATGCTTCTACACATGTATGTTATCCATATGTATATTATATTCTTAGCATAGAAAGCTGTTTGATGTCCACAACTCCTCATATATGTATGCTTTATGCCATGCACCAAACAGAGATAGTCATATATCTGTGCATATGGTTAAAAAGATGAGTTACTATAATATAAGTTCAGACAGAGGATATTTTCTGTCTCTCTATATATCCATATGTACACAGAGAGAGTGATGGGAAATGTAACCTTGTCCAAGGAAATGCAACCTCTTGTTTTAACTTAATAAACCATGATTTAAGTAAGTAATACCAGGTTGAATCCTGTTATCTTATTTTAAATAAGAATGCAGTGATTTTTTGACTATTAAATTTTATGCTTATATCATTCCTGTACAACTAGCTTCCCTGTTTTTGGTTTTTATATATATATATATATATATATATATATATATATATATATATATATATATATATATATATATATATATATATATATATATATATATATATATATATTTATATGCATACATATACACACAAATACAACTGCAACTGTGTGTTTGCGATTTTTCTTAATGTGGCAGAGGCAACAAAAAAACAAAACATGCATTACTGCATGATCTATACATTTTCATAGTTCATTCTACAGTTCACATGAATATCCCTCATGAACTCAGTTGCCTTTTTGAAGACTTGGAGTAGCATAGTGTAAGACTTTTATGAATCTCGCCTACAATATTATTACAGGAAGGAATTATAAAGTCACAGGAAAAGAATTTATTGACCAAATGAAACACTATAGATAATAAAAATAATAGTAATAATAATAATAATAATAATAATGATAATAATAATAATAATAATAATAATACTAACAACAATAGTAACAATAACATGCATAACTGAGTGTGTTACTCCACACCTGCTTCCAAACAAATAAGGCTGCACCAGTCCTGCTTCAGAGTGTCTGGCAGTTCCCTACACCCAATTCCTTAAGGAAATCAGGCTCACCTCACAAGAATCATTGAGCACTGCACATTGGCAAGGCTAACCAATATGAAAAGCCTAACCCATGGCAAAGCCATTGAAATGAATGGGCTTCTCAGTGCAGTTGAAGCTCTACCTGTATGTGGGAACTATGTACTGTTGTCGTCAGCTGCTGGGAAGTCAGACAGCCTGCAGCCCATAGTTCCACATACAGGTGGAGCCGTACTACAGTTATTGGGGGTTGGCAGAGGCTGCCTCTGAACACAAGACTTCACAGTAGGGGGCTGTATGAGCTGCTCCTAGTGCTCCTTGGGGAACAGCTTGGTTTAGTATTGTTTTAAAAAAAAAGTTCTTTCCCTGGTAGTCTAGTGGCCGCACATCCATGACCATCCTCTTGGACATGGTGAATGAAACTGGCTGTCATGACTGGCTATATTCACCAGTCCACACAATTAAAGAAGTTGTGGCAATTAACTTCATGGCCATGTAGCTCACCCTGTATATTTGAAAGGCAACCACCTTCAATACTAGGTCCACAATACAGACGGAAATGTTCTTCCCAAGAAGATAGGTCAGGCTCAGTGAACCTGCAAAATTTTTACTCTAGATAACATGGTTCACTAACACTGAATGCTATGGAGTTGCACTATCCTGCTTGGGTGTAGCACTCACCCTTTTAAAAAAACACATTGGCAATGCAGCATATTGAAATGGTCAGACCCTGTCTGCTGGAGTGATGCTATAGGGGGGGGGGGGGTCCTTTTCAAAGTACAAAAGGTAGAAAACTGAAAGCCAAAGTGCACCACTTCATTGATATTTTGTAATCTGACCCAATATTGTGTCAGCATTTCAACTGGTGATACCTATTTTTTTTCAAATGCTGCTTCTGCCATTTACTAATAGTCTTTTAGTGACAGAGACGACCAAAACTAATTTCCAAGGAACATACCCCTTGAGTGGTGAAGCTCCACAAAAGAGATAATACTAAGCACAATATGCTGGCTAATATGCAGGGAAAAGAAATTAAAGTTCTGAAGTTTTGTGCATCTAATCTCAGTTTACTGACTCATGCCCACCTACTCTGAGCAAAGGTTAGAAAACACTTTTGCAACAGCAGCCTCTGCTAAATTGAGGTATCTCAGCTGTAGATAACAAGAAAAACCTTTCTGTGATAATAGTGTAATTTGTTTCCAAATTGAAGGAACCCACTTCCCTGAAAAATTCACTGCCTGTCTTAATACTCCCATTTCTAACTGGGAAACAGCTCCATCATTTCTGGTAAGGATGTGTCCAAGAATGTCACAAAAAGCAGTATCAAGAAGGAGTATCTTACCACCCCTGGCATGCTGCATAGCTTCCCAATAAAACCAAAGTTAAATATTTACAACCGCTGGTATGCTACATAGCTTCCCAACAAAACCAAAGGTAAAAATCTTACCATCCCTGGCATGCTAGATAGCTTCACAACAAAACCAAAGGTAAATATCTTACCATCCCTGGCATGCTACATAGCTTCCTAAAAAAAAAAACAAAGGTAAATATCTTACCATCCCTGGCATGCTACATAGCTTCCCAACAAAACAAAAGGAAAATATCTTACCACCCATGACATGCTACATAGCTTCCTAACAAAATGAAAGGTAAATATCGTACCGCCCCTAACATGCTACATATCTTCCCAACAAAACGAAAGGTAAATATCATACCACCCCTGACATGCTACATAGCTTCCCAACAAAACCAAAGGTAAATATCTTACCACCCCTGGCATGCTAGATAGCTTCCCAACAAAACAAAAGGTAAATATCCTACCATCCCTGGAATGCTACATAGCTTCCCAAAAAAAACAAAGGTAAATATCTTACCACCCCTGGCATGCTACATAGCTTCCCAACAAAACGAAACGTAAACATCTTACCACCCCTGGCAATCTACATAGCTTCCCAACAAAAACAAAGGTAAGTATCTTACCAACCCTGGCATGCTACATAGCTTCCCAACAAAACCAAAGGTACATATCTTACCATTCCTGGCATGCTAAATAGCTTCCTAGCAAAACCAAAGGTAAATAACTTAACACCCCTTGCATGCTACATAGCTTCACAACAAAAACAAAGGTTAACATCTTACCACCTCTGGCATGCTACATAGCTTCCCAACAAAACGAAAGGTAAATATCTTACCATCCCGGGCATGCTACATGGCTTTAAAAACAAAACCAAAGGTAAATATCTTACCACCCCTGGCATGCAGCATAGCTTCCCAACAAAACCAAAGGTAAATATCTTACCAACCCTGGCAGCAACATAGCTTCCCAAAAAAATCAAAGGTAAATATCTTACCATCCCTGGCATGCTACATAGCTTTCCAACAAAACCAAAGGTAAATATCTTACCATCCCTGGCATGTTACATAGCTTACCAACAAAATCAAAGGTAAATATCTTACCATCCCAGGCATGCTACATAGCTTCCCAACACAACCAAAGGTAAATATCTTACCATCCCTGGCATGCTACATAGCTTCCCCAAAAAAACAAAGGTAAATATCTTACCACCCCTGGCATGCTACATAGCTTCCCAACAAAATCAAAGGTAAACATCTTACCACCCCTGGCATGCTACATAGCTTCCCAACAAAAACAAAGGTAAGTATCTTACCAACCCTGGCATGCTACATAGCTTCCAAACAAAACCAAAGGTAAATATCTTACCACCCCTGGCATGCTGCATAGCTTCCCAACAAAAGCAAAGGTAAATACCTTACCACCCCTGGCATGTTACATAGCTTCCCAACAAAACGAAAGGTAAATATCTTACCATCCCTGGCATGCTACATAGCTTCCCGACAAAACCAAAAGTAAATATCTTACCACCCCTGGCATGCTACATAGTTTCCCAACAAAACCAAAGGTAAATATGTTATAGTCCATGGCATGCTACAAAGCTTCCCAACAAAACCAAAGGCAAATATCGTACAGTCCCTGGCATGCTACATAGCCTCCCAACAAAACCAAAGATAAATATCTTACCATCCCTGGCATGCTACATGGCTTCACAACAAAACCAAAGGTAAATATCTTACCACCCTTGGTATACTCCATAGCTTCCACAAAAGCAAAGGTAAAAATCTTACCATCCTTGGCATGCTACATAGCTTACTAACAAAAGCAAAGGTAAATATCTTATCAACCCTGACATGCTACATAGCTTCCCAAAAAAAAACAAAGGTAAATATCAGCTTCTCGACAAAACCAAAGTTAAATATCTTACCACCCCTGGCATGCTACATAGCTTCCTACAAAAACAAAGGTAAATATCTTACCATCCCTGGCATGCTACATAGCTTACCAACCAAACCAAAGGTAAATATCTTACAGTCCCTGGTATGCTACGTAGCTTCACAACAAAACAAAAGGTAAATATCTTACCATCCCTGTCATTCTACAAAGCTTCCCACAAAACCAAAGGTAAATATCGTATCATCCCTGGAATGCTACATAGCTTCCCAACAAAAGCAAAGGTAAATATCTTACCACCCCTGACATGCTACATAGCTTTACAACAAAACCAAAGGTAAATATATTACCATCCCTTGCATGCTATATAGCTTCCCAACAAAACCAAAGGTAAATATCTTACCACCCCTGGAATGCTATATAGCTTCCCAACAAAACCAAAGGTAAATATCTTCCATGACTTGCATGCTACATAGCTTCACAACAAAATGAAAGGTAAATATCTTACCACGCCTCACATGCTACATAGCTTCCCAACAAAACCAAAGGTAAATATCTTACCATCCCTGGCATGCTGCATAGCTTCCCAACAAAACCAAAGTTAAATATCTTACCACCCCTGGCATGCTACATAGCTTCCCAACAAAACTAAAGGTAAATATCTTACCATCCCTGGCATGTTACATAGCTTAACAACAAAACCAAAGGTAAATATCTTACTATCCCAGGCATGCTACATAGCTTCCCAACAAAACCAAAGGTAAATATCTTACCACCCTTGGCATGCTACATAGCTTCTTGAGAAAACCAAAGTTAAATATCTAACTACCCCTGGCATACTACATAGCTTCCTACAAAAGCAAAGGTAAACATCTTACCATCCCTGGCATGCTACACAGCTTCCCAACAAAACCAAAGGTAATTATCTTACCACCCCTGGAATGCTACATAGCTTCCCACAAAACCAATGGTAAATATCTTACCACCCCTGGCATGCTGCATTACTTCCCAAAAGGGGGAGTACCATAACATTGCTAGCCTGCTACATAGCTTTCCAGTACTACCAGTGCAACAAATGTTACCATCCATATCATACTACATAGTGTCTGTGCAGTACTTTGGTAAGGGTCTTACAATCCCTGTCAGGCTGCAAAGCTTTCATGCAGTACTAGAGTATCTCCATCTCTGGCATGCTACATAGTGTCTGTGCAGTACTATGGATAAGGATCTTACAACCTCAGTCATGCTGCATAGCTTCCAAGCAATACTAGAGTATCTTACCATCTCTGGCATGCTACATAGCTTCCAAGCAGTAGCAAAGTATCTTACCACACCTGGCATGCTGCATAGCTTCCCAACAAAAGCAAAGGTAAATATCTTACCACCCCTGGAATGCTACATAGCTTCCCACAAAACCAATGGTAAATATCTTACCATCCCTGGCATGCTAGATAGCTTTGCAGGAAAACCAACGGTAAATATCTTACAACCGCTGTCATGCTACATAGCTTCCCAACAAACCAAAGGTAAATATCTTACCACCCTTGACATGCTGCATAGCTTCCCAATAAAACCAAGGTAAATATTTTGCCAACCCTGGCATGCTACATAGCTTCCCAACAAAACCAAAGGAAAATATCTTACCTCCCCTGGCATGCTACATAGCTTCACAACAAAACCAAAGGTAAATATCTCACCACCCCTGGCATGCTACATAACTTCCCAACAAAACCAAAGGTAAATATCTTACCTCCCCTGGCATGCTGCATTACTTCCCAAAAGGGGGAGTACCATAACATTGCTTGCCTGCTACATAGCTTTTCAGTACTACCAGTGCAACAAAAACTACCATCCATGGCATACCACATAGTGCCTGTGCAGTACTATGGATAAGGATCTTACAATCCCTGTCATGCTGCATAGCTTCCAAGCAGTACTAGAGCATCTTACCATCTCTGTCATGCTACATAGTTTCCAAGCAGTAGCAAAGTATCTTACAGTCCCTAGCATG
The DNA here is from genome assembly GCF_019279795.1 of Protopterus annectens. Classification (NCBI taxonomy): domain Eukaryota; kingdom Metazoa; phylum Chordata; order Ceratodontiformes; family Protopteridae; genus Protopterus; species Protopterus annectens. The sequence continues at coordinate 71,059,658 of NC_056727.1, read as the reverse complement.
CTACATAGCTTCCCAACAAAAGCAAAGGTAAATATCTTACCACCCCTGGCATGTTACATAGCTTCCCAACAAAAACAAAGGTAAATATCGTACCATCCCTGGCATGCTACATATCTTTCCAACAAAATGAAAGGTAAGTATTGTACCACCCCTGGCATGCTACATAGCTTCCCAACAAAAGCAAAGGTAAATATCTTACCACTCCTGGCATGCTAGATGGCTTCCCAACAAAACCAAAGGTAAATATATTACAGTCCCTGGCATGCTACATAGCTTCCCAAGAAAACCAAAGGTAAATATATTACAGTCCCTGGCATGCTACATAGCTTCCCAACAAAACTAAAGGTAAATATCTTACCATCCCTGGCATGCTAAATAGCTTTCCAACAAAACCAAAGGTAAAATTCTTACCAACTGTGGCATGCTACACAGCTTATCAACAAAACCACAGGTAAATATCTTACCACCCTGGCATGCTACATAGCTTCCCAACAAAACCAAAGTAAATTTCTTAGCATCCCTGGCATGCTACATGGCTTCCCAACAAAACCAAAGGTAAGTATATTACAACCCTTGGAATGCTACATAGCTTCCCACAAAAGCAAAGGCAAATATCTTAACACCCCTGGCATGCTACATAGCTTCCCAAAAAAAAGCAAAGGTAAATATCTTACCAAACCTGGCATGCTACATAGCTTCCAACAAAACCAAAGGTAAATATCTTACCACCGCAGGCATGCTACAAAGCTTACAAACAAAACCAAAGATAAATATATTACCACCCCTGGCAGGCTACATAGCATCCAAACAAAACCAAAGGTAAATATCTTACCACCACTGGCATGCTACATAGCTTCCCAACAAAACCAAAGGTAAATATCTTACGACCCCTGGCATGCTACATAGCTTCCCAACAAAAACAAAGGTAAATATGTTACCATGCCTGGCATGCTACATAGTTTCCCGACAAAACCAAATGTAAATATCTTACCACCCCTGCCATACTACAAAGCTTCCCAACAAAACCAAAGGTAAATATCTTACCACCCCTGGCATGCTACATAGCTTCCCAAAAAAAAAAGGTAAATATCTTACCACCCCTGTCATGCTACATAGCTTCCCAACAAAACCAAAGTTAAATATCTTACCACCCCAGGCATGATACATAGCTTCCCAACAAAACCAAAGGTAAATATCTTACCACCCCTTGCATGCTACATAGCTTCCCAACAAAACCAAAGGTAAATATCTTACCACCCCTGGCATGCTACATATCTTCCCAATAAAACCAAAGGTAAATATCTTACCATCCCTGGCATGCTATATAGCTTCCAAACAAAAACAAATGTATATATCTTACCACCTCTGGCATGCTACATATCTTCCCAATAAAACCAAAGGTAAATATCTTACCATCCCTTGCATGTTATATAGCTTCCTAACAAAACCAAAGGTAAATATCTTACCACCCCTGGCATGCTACATAGCTTCCAAACAAAACCAAAGGTAAATATCTTACCACCCCTGGTATGCTACATAGCTTCCCAACAAAACCAAAGGTAAATATCTTACCACCCCTGGCATGCTACATAACTTTCCAACAAAACCAAAGATAAATATCTTACCACCCTCGGTATGCTACATAGCTTCCCAAAAAAATCAAAGGTAAATATCTTACCATCCCTGGCATGCTACATAGCTTCCCAACAAAACTAAAGGTAAATATTTTACCACCAATGGCATGCTACATAACTACCCAACAAAACCAAAGTTAAATATCTTACCATCCCTGGCATGCTACATAGCTTCCCAAAAAAAAACAAAGGTAAATATCTTACCATCCCTGGCAAGCTACATAGCTTCCAAACAAAACCAAAGGTAAATATATCTTACAATCCCTGGCATGCTACACAGCTTACCAACAAATCCAAAATAAATATCTTACCATCCCTGGCATGCTACATAGCTTCCCAACAAAACCAAACGTAAATATCTTACCATCTCAGGCATGCTGCATAGCTTCCCAGCACAACCAAAGGAAATATCTTACCATCACTGGCATGCTACATAGCATCCAAACAAAACCAAAGGTAAATATCTTACCACCCCTGGAATGCTACATTGCTTCCCAACAAAACCAAAGGTAAATATCTTACCATCCCTGACATGCTGCATAGCTTCCCAACAAAACCAAAGTTAAATATCTTACCACCCCTGGCATGCTACATAGTTTCCCAACAAAACCAGAGGTAAATATCTTACCATCGCAGGCATGCTAAACAGCTTTCCAACAAAACAAAAGGTAAATATCTTACCATCCCTGGCATGTTACATAGCTTAACAACAAAACCAAAGGTAAATATCTTACCTTCCCTGGCATGCTACATAGCTTACCAACAAAACCAAAGGTAAATATCTTACTATCCCAGGCATGCTACATAGCTTCCCAACAAAACCAAAGGTAAATATCTTACCACCCTTGGCATGCCACATATCTTCTTGAGAAAACCAAAGTTAAATATCTAACTACCCCTGGCGTGCTGCATAGCTTCCTACAAAAGCAGAGGTAAACATCTTACCATCCCTGGCATGCTACATAGCTTCCCAGAAAACCAAAGGTAATTATAGTACCATCCCTGGCATGCTACATAGCCTCCCAACAAAACCAAAGGTAAATATCTTACCACCCCTGGCATGCTACATTGCTTCACAACAAAACCAAAGGCAAATATCTTACCACCCCTGGCATGCTACATTGCTTCCCAATAAAACCATTGTTAAATATCTTACCACCCCTGGCATGCTACATAACTTCCCAACAAAACCAAAGGTAAATATCTTACCACCCCTGGCATGCTGCATTACTTCCCAAAAGGGGGAGTACCATAACATTGCTTGTCTGCTACATAGCTTTCCAGTACTCCCAGTGCAACAAATGTTACCATACATGACATACTACATAGTGTCTGTGCAGTACTATGGTAAGGGTCTTACAATCCCTGTCAGGCTGCATAGCTTCCAAGCAGTACTAGAGTATCTTACCATCTCTGGCATGCTAAATAGTTTACAAGCAGTAGCAAAGTATCTTACAGTCCCTGCCATGCTACATAGCTTCTCGACAAAACCAAAGGTAAATATCTTACCACCCCTGGCATGCTACATAGCTTCCCAACAAAACCAAAGGTAAATATCTTACCACCCCTGGCATGCTGCATTACTTCCCAAAAGGGGGAGTACCATAACACTGCTTGCCTGCTACATAGCTTTCCAGTACTACCAGTGCAACAAATGTTACCATCCATGACATACTACATAGTGTCTGTGCAGTACTATGGTAAGGGTCTTACAATCCCTGTCAGGCTGCATAGCTTCCAAGCAGTACTAGAGTATCTTACCATCTCTGGCATGCTACATAGTTTCCAAACAGTAGCAAATTATCTTACAGTCCCTCGCATGCTACATAGCTTACTAACAAAACCAAAGGTAAATATATTACCACCCCTGGCATGTTACCTAGCTTCCCAAAAAAAGCAACGGTAGATATCTTACCATCTCTGACATACTACATAGCTTCCCAACAAAGCCAAAGGTACATATCTTACCTCCCCTGGCATGCTACATAGATTCCCGACAAAATCAAAGGTAAATATCTTACCACCCCTGGCATGCTACATAGCTTCACAACAAAATCAAAAGTAAATATCTTACCACCCCTGGCATGCTACATAACTTCCTATCAAAACCAAAGGTAAATATCTTACCACCCCTGGTATGCGACATAACTTCCAATCAACGGTAGATATTGTACCATGTCTGAAATGCTACATAGCTTCCCAACAAAGCCAAAGGTAAATATCTTACCTTCCCTGGCATGCTACATATCTTCACAACGAAATCAAAAGTAAATATCTTACCACCCCTGGCATGCTACATAACTTTCTATCAAAACCAAAGGTAAATATCTTACCACCCCTGGCATGCTGCATTACTCCCCAAAAGGGGGAGAACCATAACATTGCTTGCCTGCTACATAGCTTTCCAGTACTGCCAGTGCAACAAATGTTACCATCCATGTCATACTACATAGTGTCTGTGCAGTACTATGGTAAGGGTCTTACAATCCCTGTCAGGCTGCATAGCTTTCAAACAGTACTAGAGTATCTTACCATCTCTATCATGCTACATAGTTTTCAAGCAGTAGCAAAGTACCTTACAGATCCTGGCATGCTACATAGCTTCCCGACAAACCAAAGGTAAATATCTTACCACCACTTGCATGCCACATATCTTCAAAACAAATACCAAAGGTGAATATCTTACCATCCCTGGCATGCTACATAGCTTCCCAACAAAACCAAAGGTAAATATCTTACCACCCCTGGCATGCTACATAGCTTCCCAACAAAACCAAAGGTAAATATCTTACCACACCTGCCATGCTACATAGCTTCCCAACAAAACCAAAGGTAAATAAGTTAAGACCCCTGGCATGGTACATAGCTTCCGAACAAAACCAAAGGTAAATATCTTACCACCCCTGGCATGCTACATAGCTTCAATACAAAACCAAAGGTAAATATCTTACCACCCCTGGCATGCTACATAGCTTCCCAACAAAAGCAAAGGTAAATATCTTACCATCCCTGGCATGGTACATAGCTCCCCAGCAAGGCCAAAGTTAAATATATTACCATCCCTGGCATGCTACATAGCTTCCCACAAAACCAATGGTAAATATCTTACCATCCCTGGCATGCTAGATAGCTTCGCAGGAAAACCAACGGTAAATATCTTACAACCGCTGTCATGCTACATAGCTTCCCAACAAACCAAGGGTAAATATCTTACCACCCTTGACATGCTGCCTAGCTTCCCAATAAAACCAAGGTAAATATTTTACCAACCCTGGCATGCTACATAGCTTCCCAACAAAACCAAAGGAAAATATCTTACCTCCCCTGGCATGGTACATAGCTCCCAACCAAACCAAAGGTAAATATCTTACCTTCCCTGGCATGCTACATAACTTCCAAACAAAACCAAAGGTAAATATCTTACCACCCCTGGCATGCTGCATTATTTCCCAAAAGGGGGAGTACCATAACATTGCTTGTCTGCTACATAGCTTTTCAGTACTACCAGTGCAACAAATGTTACCATCCATGGCATGCCACATAGTGTCTGTGCAGTACTATGGTAAGGGTCTTACAATCCCTGTCAGGCTGCATAGCTTCCAAGCAGTACTAGAGTATCTTACCATCTCTGTCATGCTACATAGTTTCCAAGCATTAGCAAAGAATCTTACAGTCCCTGGCATGCTACATAGCTTCCCAACAAAAGCAAAGGTAAATATCTTACCAACCCTGGCATGCAACATAGCTTCCCAACAAAAACAAAGGTAAATATCGTACCATCCCTGGAATGCTGCATATCTTTCCAACAAAATGAAAGGTAAGTATTGTACCACCCCTGGCATGCTACATAGCTTCCCAACAAAACCAAAGGTAAATATCTTACCACTCCTGGCATGCTCGATGGCTTCCCAACAAAACCAAAGGTAAATATCTTACAGTCCCTGGCATGCTACATAGCTTCCCAACAAAACCAAAAGGTAAATATATTACAGTCCCTGGCATGCTACATAGCTTCCCAACAAAAGAAAAGGTAAATATCTTACCACCCCTGGCATGGTACATAGCTTCCCAACAAAACTAAAGGTAAATATCTTACCATCCCTGGCATGCTAAATAGCTTTCCAACAAAACCAAAGGTAAAAATCTTACCAACCGTGGCATGCTACACAGCTTCCCAACAAAACCAAAGGTAAATATCTTACCACCCTGGCATGCTACATCGCTTCCTAACAAAACCAAAGTAAATTTCTTAGCATCCCTGGCATGCTACATGGCTTCCCAACAAAACCAAAGGTAAGTATATTACAAGCCCTGGAATGCTACATAGCTTCCCACAAAAGCAAAGGCAAATATCTTAACACCCCTGGCATGCTACACAGCTTCCCAAAAAAAGCAAAGGTAAATATCTTACCAACCCTGGCATGCTACATAGCTTCCAACAAAACCAAAGATAAATTACTTACCACCGCAGGCATGCTACAAAGCTTACCAACAAAACCAAAGATAAATATATTACCACCCCTGGCAGGCTACATAGCTTCCAAACAAAACCAAAGGTAAATATCTTACCACCACTGCCATGCTACATAGCTTCCCAACAAAACCAAAAGTAAATATCTTACAACCCCTGGCATGCTACATAACTTCCCAACAAAAACAAAGGTAAATATGTTACCATGCCTGGCATGCTACATAGTTTCCTGACAAAACCAAATGTAAATATCTTACCACCCCTGCCATACTACAAACCTTCCCAACAAAACCAAAGGTAAATATCTTACCACCCCTGGCATGCTACATAGCTTCCCAAAAAAAAGGTAAATATCTTACCACCCCTGGCATGCTACATAGCTTTCCAACAAAACCAAAGTTAAATATTTTACCACCCCTGGCATGCTACATAGCTTCCAAACAAAACCAAAGGTAAATATCTTACCACCCCAGGCATGATACATAGCTTCCCAACAAAACTAAAGGTAAATATCTCACCACCCATGGCATGCTACATAGCTTCCCAACAAAACCAAAGGTAAATATCTTACCACCCCTGGCATGCTACATATCTTCCCAATAAAACCAAAGGTAAATATCTTACCATCCCTGGCATGCTATATAGCTTCCAAACAAAAACAAATGTAAATATCTTACCACCCCTGGCATGCTACATATCTTCCCAATAAAACCAAAGGTAAATATCTTACCATCCCTTGCATGCTATATAGCTTCCAAACAAAACCAAAGGTAAATATCTTACCACCCCTGGCATGCTACATAGCTTCCAAACAAAACCAAAGGTAAATATCTTACCACCCCTGGTATGCTACATAGCTTCCCAACAAAACCAAAGGTAAATATCTTACCACCCCTGGCATGCTACATAACTTTCCAACAAAACCAAAGATAAATATCTTACCACCCTCGGTATGCTACATAGCTTCCCAAAAAAATCAAAGGTAAATATCTTACCATCCCTGGCATGCTGCATATCTTCCCAACAAAACCAGGTAAATATCTTACCACCAATGGCATGCTAGATAACTTCCCAACAAAACCAAAGGTAAATATCTTACCATCCCTGGCATGCTACATAGCTTCCCAAAAAAAACAAAGGTAAATATCTTACCATCCTTGGCAAGCTACATAGCTTCCAAACAAAACCAAAGGTAAATATCTTACAATCCCTGGCATGCTACATAGCTTCCCAACAAAACCAAAGGTAAATATCTTACCATCCCTGGCATGCTACATAGCTTCCCAAATAACCAAAGGTAAATATCTTACAACCACTGGCATGCTACATAGCTTCGCAACAAAAGCAAAGGTAAATATCTTACCATCCCTGGCATGCTACATAGCTCCCCAACAAATTCAAAGTTAAATATATTATCATCCCTGGCATGCTACATAGCTTCCCACGAAATCAAAGGTAAATATCTTACCATCTCTGCCTTGCTACAAAGCTTCCCAGGAAAACCAAAGGTAAATATATTACAGCCGCTGGCATTCTACATAGCTTCCTAACAAAACCAAAGGTAAATATCTTATAACCCTTGACATGCTGCATAGCTTTCCAATAAAACCAAAGGTAAATATCTTACCTTCCCTGGCATGCTACATAGCTTCCTAACCAAACCAAAGGTAAATATCTTACCTCCCCTGGCATGCTACATAGCTTTACAACACAACCAAAGGTAAATATCTCACCACCCCTGGCATGCTGCATTACTTCCCAAAAGGGGGAGTACCATAACATTGCTTGCCTGCTACATAGCTTTGCAGTACTACCAGTGCAACAAATCTTACCATCCATGGCATACTACATAGTGTCTGTGCAGTACGATGGATAAGGATCTTACAACCCCTATCATGCTGCATAGCTTCCAAGCAGTACTAGAGTATCTTACCATCTCTGGCATGCTACATAGTTTCCAAGCAGTAGCAAAGTATCTTACAGTCCCTGGCATGCTACATAGCTTCCCAACAAAAGCAAAGGTAAATATTTTACCATCCCTGGCATGCTACATAGCTTCCCAACAAAACCAAAGGTAAATATCTTACCACTCCTGGCATGCTACATGGCTTCACAACAAGAGCAAAGTTAATATCTTACAGTCCCTTGCATGCTACATAGCTTCCCAACAAAACCAAAGGTAAATATCCTACAGTCACTGGCATGCTACATAGCTTCCCAACAAAATCAAAGGTAAATATCTTACCACTCCAGGCATGCTACATGGCTTCCCAACAAGAGCGAAGTTAATATCTTACAGTCACTTGCATGCTACATAGCTTCCCATCAAAACCAAAGGTAAATAACTAACCACCCCTGGCATGCAACATAGCTTCCAAGCAAAACTAAAGGTAAATATCTTACCATCCCTGGCATGCTAAATAGCTTTCCAACAAAACCAAAGGTAAATATCTTAGCACCAGTGGCATGCTACACAGAATCCCAACAAAACCAAAGGTAAATATCTTAGCACCATGGCATGCTACATAGCTTCCCAATAAAACCAAAGGTAAGTATCTTACCACTCCTGGAATGCTATATAGCTTCCCGACAAAACATAATGTAAATATCTTACCACCCCTGGCATGCTACAAAGCTTCCCAACAAAAGCAAAGGTTAATATCTTACCACCTCTGGCATGCTACATAGCTTTTCAACAATACCAAAGGTAAATATCTTCCTACCCCTGGCATGCTACATAGCTTCTATACAAAACCAAAGGTAAATATCTTACCACCCCTGGCATGCTACATAGCTTCTAAACAAAAGCAAAGGTAAATATCTTACCATCCCTGGCATGCTACTTAGCTCCCCAGAAAATACAAAGTTAAATAGATTACCATCCCTGGCATGCTACATAGCGTCCCACGAAATCAAAGGTAAATATCTTACCATCCCTGGCATGCAACATACCTTCCCAGGAAAACCAAAGGCAAATATCTTACAACCGCTGGCATGCTACATAGCTTCCCAACAAAACCAAAGGTAAATATCTTACCACCCCTGGCATGCTACATATCTTCCCAATAAAACCAAAGGTAAATATCTTACCATCCCTTGCATGCTATATAGCTTCCAAACAAAACCAAAGGTAAATATCTTACCACCCCTGGCATGCTACATAGCTTCCAAACAAAACCAAAGGTAAATATCTTACCACCCTTGGTATGCTACATAGCTTCCCAACAAAACCAAAGGTAAATATCTTACCACCCCTGGCATGCTACATAACTTTCCAACAAAACCAAAGATAAATAACTTACCACCCTCGGTATGCTACATAGCTTCCCAAAAAAATCAAAGGTAAATATCTTACCATCCCTGGCATGCTACATAGCTTCCCAACAAAACCAGGTAAATATCTTACCACCAATGGCATGCTACATAACTTCCCAACAAAACCAAAGGTAAATATCTTACCATCCCTGGCATGCTACATAGCTTCCCAAAAAAAACAAAGGTAAATATCTTACCATCCCTGGCATGCTACATAGCTTCCCAACAAAACAAAAGGAAAATATCTTACCACCCCTGGCATGCTACATAGCTTGCCAACAAAATGAAAGGTAAATATCTTACCACCCCTGGCATGCTACATATCTTCCCAACAAAACGAAAGGCAAATATCGTACCACCCCTGACATGCTACATAGCTTCCCAACAAAACCAAAGGTAAATATCTTACCACCCCTGGCATGCTAGATAGCTTCCCAACAAAACCAAAGGTAAATATCCTACCATCCCTGGCATGCTACATAGCGTCCCAAAAAGAAAAGGTAAATATCTTACCACCCCTGGCATGCTACATAGCTTCCCAACAAAACCAAACGTAAACATCTTACCACCCCTGGCAATCTACATAGCTTCCCAACAAAAACAAAGGTAAGTATCTTACCAACCCTGGCATGCTACATAGCTTCCCAACAAAACCAAAGGTAAATAACTTAACACCCCTTGCATGCTACATAGCTTCACAACAAAAACAAAGGTAAACATCTTACCACGCCTGGCATGCTGCATAGCTTTCCAACAAAACCAAAGGTAAATATCTTACCAACCTTGGCATGCTACATTGCTTCCCAACAAAACCAAAGGTAAATATCTTACCACCCCTGGCATGTTACATAACTTCCCAACAAAACCAAAGGTAAATATCTTACCACCCCTGGCATGCTGCATTACTTCCCAAAAGGGGGAGTACCATAACATTGCTTGCCTGCTACACAGATTTCCAGTACTCCCAGTGCAACAAATGTTACCATCCATGTCATACTACATAGTGTCTGTGCAGTACTATGGTAAGGGTCTTACAATCCCTGTCAGGCTGCATAGCTTCCATGCAGTACTAGGGTATCTTACCATCTCAGTCATGCTACATAGTTTCCAAGCAGTAGCAAAGTACCTTACAGATCCTGGCATGCTACATAGCTTCCCAACAAAACCAAAGGTAAATATCTTACCACCACTTGCATGCCACATATATTCAAAACAAATACCAAAGGTGAATATCTTACCATCCCTGGCATGCTACATAGCTTCCCAACAAAACCAAAGGTAAATATCTCACCACCCCTGGCATGCTACATATCTTCCCAACAAAACCAAAGGTAAATATCTTACCACACCTGCCATGCTACATAGCTTCCCAAGAAAACCAAAGGTAAATATGTTAACACCCCTGACATGCTACATAGCTTCCGAACAAAACCAAAGGTAAATATCTTACCACCCCTGGCATGCTACATAGCTTCTATACAAAACCAAAGGTAAATATCTTACCACCCCTGGCATGCTACATAGCTACCCAACAAAAGCAAAGGTAAATATCTTACCATCCCTGGCATGCTACATAGCTCCCCAGCAAGGCCAAAGGTAAATATCTTACCATCCCTGGCATGCTACATAGCTTCCCAATCAAACCAAAGTAAATATTTTACCAACCCTGGCATGCTACATAGCTTCCCAACAAAACCAAAGGAAAATATCTTACCTCCCCTGGCATGGTACATAGCTTCCCAACCAAACCAAAGATAAATATCTCACCACCCCTGGCATGGTACATAACTTCCAAACAAAACCAAAGGTAAATATCTTACCACCCCTGGCATGCTGCATTACTTCACAAAAGGGGGAGTACCATAACATTGCTTGTCTGCTACATAGCTTTCCAGCACTACCAGTGCAACAAATGTTACCATCCATGACATACTACATAGTGTCTGTGCAGTACTATGGATAAGGATCTTACCATCTCAGTCATGCTACATAGTATCCAAGCAGTAGTAAAGTATCTTACAGTCCCTGGCATGCTACATAGCTTCCCAACAAAAGCAAAGGTAAATATCGTACCATCCCTGGCATGCTACATATATTTGCAACAAAATGAAAGGTAAGTATTGTACCACCCCTGGCATGCTACATAGCTTCCCAACAAAACCAAAGGTAAATATCTTACCACTCCTGGCATGCTAGATGGCTTCCCAACAAAACCAAAGGTAAATATCTTACAGTACCTGGCATGCTACATAGCTTCCCAACAAAACAAAAGGTAAATATATTACAGTGCCTGGCATGCTACATAGCTTCCCAACAAAAGCAAAGGTAAATATCTTACCACCCCTGGCATGCTTCATAGCTTCCCAACAAAACTAAAGGTAAATAACTTACCATCCCTGGCATGCTAAATAGCTTTTCAACAAAACCAAAGGTAAAAATCTTACCAACCGTGGCATGCTACACAGCTTCCCAATAAAACCAAAGGTAAATATCTTACCACCCTGGCATGCTACATAGCTTCCCAACAAAACCAAAGTAAATTTCTTACCATCCCTGGCATGCTACATGGCTTCCCAACAAAACCAAAGGTAAGTATATAACAACCCCTGGAATACTACATAGCTTCCCACAAAAGCAAAGGCAAATATCTTAACACCCCTGGCATGCTACATAGCTTCCCAAAAAAAGCAAAGGTAAATATCTTACCAACCCTGGCATGCTACATAGCTTCCAACAAAACCAAAGGTAAATATCTTACCACCGCAGGCATGCTACAAAGCTTACCAACAAAACCAAAGATAAATATATTACCACCCCTGGCAGGCTACATAGCTTCCAAACAAAACCAAAGGTAAATATCTTACCACCACTGGCATGCTACATAGCTTTCCAACAAATCCAAAGGTAAATATCGTACAACCCCTGGCATGCTACATAGCTTCCCAAAAAAAAAAGGTAAATATCTTACCACCCCTGGCATGCTACATAGCTTCCCAACAATACCAAAGGTAAATATCTTACCACCCCTGGCATGCTACATAGCTTCCCAACAAAACCAAAGGTAAATATCTTACTACCCCTGGCATGCTACATATCTTCCCAATAAAACCAAAGGTAAATATCTTACCATCCCTGGCATGCCATATAGCTTCCAAACAAAAACAAATGTAAATATCTTACAACCCCTGGCATGCTACATATCTTCCCAATAAAACCAAAGGTAAATATCTTACCATCCCCTGCATGCTATATAGCTTCCAAACAAAACCAAAGGTAAATATCTTACCACCCCTGGCATGCTACATAGCTTCCAAACAAAACCAAAGGTAAATATCTTACCAACCCTGGTATGCTACATAGCTTCACAACAAAACCAAAGATAAATATCTTACCACCCCTGGCATGCTACATAACTTTCCAACAAAACCAAAGATAAACATCTTACCACCCTCAGTATGCTACATAGCTTCCCAAAAAAACCAAAGGTAAATATCTTACCATCCCTGGCATGCTACATAGCTTCCCAACAAAACCAATGGTAAATATCTTACCACCAATGGCTTGCTACATAACTTCCCAACAAAACCAAAGGTAAATATCTTAACATCCCTGCATGCTACATAGCTTCCCAAAAAAACAAAGGTAAATATCTTACCATCCCTGGCAAGCTACATAGCTTCCAAACAAAACCAAAGGTAAATATCTTACAATCCCTGGCATGCTACATAGCTTACCAACAAATCCAAAGGTAAATATCTTACCATCCCTGGCATGCTACATAGCTTCCCAACAAAACCAAACATAAATATCTTACCATCTCAGGCAGGCTGCATAGCTTCCCAGCACAACCAAAGGAAATATCTTACCATCCCTGGCATGCTATATAGCATCCAAACAAAACCAAAGGTAAATATCTTACCACCCCTGGCATGTTACATAGCTTCCAAACAAAAGCAAAGGTAAATAACTTTCCATCTCTGGCATGCTACATAGCTTCCCAACAAAACCAAAGGTAAATATCTTACCATCCCTGGCATGCTACATAGCTTCCCAACAAAACGAAAGGTAAATATCTTACCGCCCATGGCATGCTACATAACTTCCCAACAAAACCAAAAGTAAATATCTTACTATCCCTGGCATGTTGCATTACTTCCCAAAAGGGGGTGTACCATAACATTACTTGCCTGCTACATAGCTTTACAGTACTACCAGTGCAACAAATCTTACCATCCAAGGCATGCTACATAGTTCCTGTGCAGTACCATTGCTAAGGATCTTACAATCCCTGTCATGCTGCATAGCTTCCAAGCAGTACTAGAGTATCTTACCATCTTTGGCATGCTACATAGTTTCCAAGCAGTAGCGAAGTAACTTACAGTCCCTATCATGCTTTATAGCTTCCCAACAAAACCAAAGGTAAATATCTTGCTATCCCTGGCATGTTACATAGCTTACCAACAAAACCAATGGTAAATATCTTACCATCCCTGGCATGCTACATAGCTTACCAACAAAACCAAAGGTAAATATCTTACAATCCCAGGCATGCTACATAGCTTCCCAACACAACCAAAGGTAAATATCTTACCATCCCTGGCATGCTACATAGCTTCCCAACAAAACCAAATGTAAATATCTTACCACCCCTGGCATGCTACATAGCTTCCCAACAAAACCAAAGGTAAATATTTTACCACCCTTGGCATGCTACATAGCTTCTTGACAAAACCAAAGTTAAATATCTTACAACCCCTGGCATGCTACATAGCTTCCTAGAAAAGCAAAGGTAAATATCTTACCATCCCTGGCATGCTACATAGCTTCCAAAAAAAAAACAAAGGTAAATATCTTACAGTCTCTGGCATGCTACATTTTATTTATTTATTTTTATTTTTATTTTATTTTTGTTAACTGGGAAAGTCCGACTGGACACAGGTCCATTTTCAGCGGAGGCCCGGGGAGAAAAGCTCCATGATACAATACAATATTAGATGAAAACAGTACAAAGCAATTCTTAACATTTATAAGTAGTACAGAGGACCATTTACATGGCATGTGATAACTAGAAGAATATACAGTCAGTACTCTAGTAGAATATACAAGTAGTACAAATAATACAAATATATATAAATAATATTTTTTTTTTTTTTTTCCCTTCAGAATATTAGTAAATATAAAGTTGTAATACATTTATGCTTTAGTATAACTGAGAAGTAAATAAATGCCCATAGTGGCATAAAATAGGGTAAAGGTATAGGTAGGATGAGAGTAAGATAATCTCTGTTAGGTATTGTGTTAGTCTAGAAACAGATTAGAGTGTTTTTCAGGTAAGGGATATGGTACAGAATAGTACAAGTGTTGGAATGTTTACTGCTTATAGATTGATGAAATGTTAGGATGAATCTGTGGGATAGCAGTAGAGCTCAGTAAAGGAAAATGTTGTAGTGTAGCATAGTCCATGCAACTGGAGCATAGATGTTGCTACCCTGGGGTATAGCAAGAGCAGAGCCAGATGTTAGAATAGTAGGATGTCAAGAGGTGTTTGAAATGGGTGCAAGTAGTGCTGGTTATATTGTTTGGGAGTGAGTTCCAGGTTTGTGCTGTTGTGCAGGCAAAGAGAGATTTACCTGCTTCATTTTTATGTCTAATTACTTGAATGAGATTTTGGTTGCTAGATCTCAGGGCTCTAGTGGTGGTGTAGGGCTTAATTAGTTGTTGGAGGGCAGGTGTTTTTTCAGGGTAGTAGTAGAATTTATGTGCAACTATGGCTTGATTGAGTCTAAGTAGCTGAGGAAGTTCCAGCCACTTGAGTTGCATTAGGGAAAGACAGTGATGGGATCTATTTGAGGAGTCTGTTGCAAATTTGGCAATTTTGTTGTAGCATGATTCCATAGCTTCCCAACAAAACCAAAGGTAAATATCTTACCATCCCAGGCATGCTACATAGCTTCCCACAAAACTAAAGGTAAATATCTTACCATCCCTGGCATGCTACATAGCTTCCCAACAAAACCAAAGGTAAATATCTTACCGCCCATGGCATGCTACATAACTTCCCAACAAAACCAAAAGTAAATATCTTACTATCCCTGGCATGTTGCATTACTTCCCAAAAGGGGGAGTACCATAACATTACTTGCCTGCCACATAGCTTTACAGTACTACCAGTGCAACAAATCTTACCATCCAAGGCATGCTACATAGTTCCTGTGCAGTACCATCGATAAGGATCTTACAATCCCTGTCATGCTGCATAGCTTCCAAGCAGTACTAGAGTATCTTACCATCTTTGGCATGCTACATAGTTTCCAAGCAGTAGCGAAGTAACTTACAGTCCCTATCATGCTTTATAGCTTCCCAACAAAACCAAAGGTAAATATCTTGCTATCCCTGGCATGTTACATAGCTTACCAACAAAACCAAAGGTAAATATCTTACCATCCCTGGCATGCTACATAGCTTACCAACAAAACCAAAGGTAAATATCTTACAATCCCAGGCATTCTACATAGCTTCCCAACACAACCAAAGGTAAATATCTTACCATCCCTGGCATGCTACATAGCTTCCCAACAAAACCAAATGTAAATATCTTACCACCCCTGGCATGCTACATAGCTTCCCAACAAAACCAAAGGTAAATATTTTACCACCCTTGGCATGCTACATAGCTTCTCAACAAAACCAAAGTTAAATATATTACAACCCCTGGCATGCTACATAGCCTCCTAGAAAAGCAAAGGTAAATATCTTACCATCCCTGGCATGCTACATAGCTTCCCAAAAAAAACAAAGGTAAATATCTTACAGTCTCTGGTATGCTACGTAGCTTCCAAACAAAAACCAAAGGTAAATATCTTACCATCCCTGGCATGCTACATAGCTTCCCACAAAACTAAAGGTAAATATCATACCATCCCTAGCATGCTACATTGCTGCCCAGCAAAAACAAAGGTAAATATCTTACCACCAATGACATGCTACATAGCTTTACAACAAAACCAAACATAAATATATTAGCATCACTGGCATGCTACATAGCTTCCCAACAAAACCAAAGGTAAATATCTTACCTCCCCTGGCATGCTATATAGCTTCCCAAAAAAACCAAAGGTAAATATCTTACCACCCCGAGAATGCTACATAACTTCCCAACAAAACCAAAGGTAAATATTTTACCACCCATGGCATTTTGCATTACTTCACAAAAGGGGGAGTACCATATCATTGCTTGCCTGCTATATAGCATTCCAGTACTACCAGTGCAACAAATGTTACCATCCATGGCATGCTACATAGTTCCTGAGCAGTACCATGGATAAGGATCTTACAATACCTGTCATGCTGCGCAGCTTCTAAGCATACTAGAGTATCTTACCACCCCTGGCATGCTACATAGCTTCCCAACAAAACCAAAGGTAAATATCTTACCACCCCTGGCATGCTACATACCTTCTATACAAACCCAAAGGTAAATATATTACCACCCCTGGCATGCTACATTGCTTCCCAACAAAGGCAAAGGTAAATATCTTACCATCCCTGGCATGCTACATAGCTTCAGAATAAAATCAAAGGTAAATATCTTACCATCCCTGGCATGCTACATAGCTTCCCACAAAACTAAAGGTAAATATCTTACCATCCCTGGCATGCTATATAGCTTCCCAACAAAACCAAAGGTAAATATCTTACCACCCATGGCATGCTACATAGCTTCCCAACAAAACCAAATGTAGATATCTTACCACCCCTGGCATGCTACATAGCTTCCCAACAAAACCAAAGGTAAATATTTTACCACCCTTGGCATGCTACATAGCTTCTCAACAAAACCAAAGTTAAATATCTTACAACCCCTCGCATGCTACATAGCTTCCTAGAAAAGCAAAGGTAAATATCTTACCATCCCTGGCATGCTACATAGCTTCCCACAAAACTAAAGGTAAATATCTTAAAATCCCTGGCATGCTACATAGCTTCCCAACAAAGCCAAAGGTAAATATCTTACCGCCCATGGCATGCTACATAACTTCCCAACAAAACCAAAAGTAAATATCTTACTATCCCTGGCATGTTGCATTACTTCCCAAAAGGGGGAGTACCATAACATTACTTGCCTGCTACATAGCTTTACAGTACTACCAGTGCAACAAATCTTACCATCCAAGGCATGCTACATAGTTCCTGTGCAGTACCATCGATAAGGATCTTACAATCCCTGTCATGCTGCATAGCTTCCAAGCAGTACTAGAGTATCTTACCATCTTTGGCATGCTACATAGTTTCCAAGCAGTAGCGAAGTAACTTACAGTCCCTATCATGCTGCATAGCTTCCCAACAAAACCAAAAGTAAATATCTTGCTATCCCTGGCATGTTACATAGCTTACCAACAAAACCAAAGGTAAATATCTTACCATCCCTGGCATGCTACATAGCTTACCAACAAAACCAAAGGAAAATATCTTACAATCCCAGGCATTCTACATAGCTTCCCAACACAACCAAAGGTAAATATCTTACCATCCCTGGTATGCTACATAGCTTCCCAACAAAACCAAATGTAAATATCTTACCACCCCTGGCATGCTACATAGCTTCCCAAACAAAATCAAAGGTAAATATTTTACCACCCTTGGCATGCTACATAGCTTCTCGACAAAACCAAAGTTAAATATCTGACAACCCCTGGCATGCTACATAGCTTCCTAGAAAAGCAAAGGTAAATATCTTACCATCCCTGGCATGCTACATAGCTTCCCAAAAAAACCAAAGGTAAATATCTTACAGTCTCTGGTATGCTACGTAGCTTCCAAACAAAACCAAAGGTAAATATCTTACCATCCCTGGCATGCTACATAGCTTCCCACAAAACTAAAGGTAAATATCATACCATCCCTAGCATGCTACATAGCTGCCCAGCAAAAACAAAGGTAAATATCTTACCACCAATGACATGCTACATAGCTTTACAACAAAACCAAAGATAAATATATTAGCATCGCTGGCATGCTACATAGCTTCCCAACAAAACCAAAGGTAAATATCTTACCTCCCCTGGCATGCTATATAGCTTCCCAACAAAACCAAAGGTAAATATCTTACCACCCCTGGCATGTTGCATTACTTCCCAAAAGGGGGAGTACCATATCACTGCTTGCCTGCTATATAGCATTCCAGTACTACCAGTGCAACAAATCTTACCATCGATGGCATGCTACATAGTTCCTGAGCAGTACCATGGATAAGGATCTTACAATACCTGTCATGCTGCGCAGCTTCCAAGCATACTAGAGTATCTTACCATCTCTGGCATGCTACATAGTTTCCAAGCAGTAGCAAAGTATCTTACAGTCCTTCGCGTACTATATAGCTTCCTAACAAAACCAAAGGTAACTATCTTACCACCCCTGGCATGCTACATAGCTTCCCAACAAAACCAAAGGTAAATATCTTACCACCCCTGGCATGCTACATACCTTCTATACAAACCCAAAGGTAAATATATTACCACCCCTGGCATGCTACATTGCTTCCCAACAAAGGCAAAGGTAAATATCTTACCATCCCTGGCATGCTACATAGCTTCAGAATAAAATCAAAGGTAAATATCTTACCACCCCTGGCATGCTACATAACTTCCCAACAAAACCAAAGGTAAATATCTTACCACCCCTGGCATGCTACATAGCTTCCCAACAAAACCAAAGGTAAATATCTTATCTCCCCTGGCATGCTACATTGCTTCCCAACAAAACCAAAGGTAAATATCTTACCACCCCTGGCATGCTACATTGCTTCCCAACAAAACCAAAGGTAAATATCTTACCACCCCTGGCATGCTGCATTACTTCCCAAAAGGGGGAGTACCATAACATTGCTTGCCTGCTACATAGCTTTCCAGTACTCCCAGTGCAACAAATGTTACCATCCATGTCATACTACATAGTGTCTGTGCAGTACTATGGTAAGGGTCTTACAATCCCTGTCAGGCTGCATAGCTTCCAAGCAGTACTAGGGTATCTTACCATCTCTGGCATGCTACATAGCTTCCCAACAAAACCAAAGGTAAATATCTTACCACCCCTGGCATGCTACATAGCTTCCCAACAAAACCAAAGGTAAATATCTTACCTTCCCTGGCATGCTACATTGCTTCCCAACAAAACCAAAGGTAAATATCTTACCACCCCTGGCATGCTACATTGCTTCCCAACAAAACCAAAGGTAAATATCTTACCACCCCTGGCATGCTGCATTACTTCCCAAAAGGGGGAGTACTATAACATTGCTTGCCTGCTACATAGCTTTCCAGTACTACCAGTGCAACAAATGTTACCATCCATGGCATGCTACATAGTGTCTGTGCAGTACTATGGTAAGGGACTTACAATCCCTGTCATGCTACATAGCTTCCAAGCAGTACTAGAGTATCTTACCATCTCTGGTATGCTACATAGTTTCCAAGCAGTAGCAAAGTGTCTTACAATCCCTGGCCTGCTACATAGCTTTACAACACAACCAAAGGTAAATATCTTACCACCCCTGGCATGCTACATAGCTTCCCAACAAAACCAAAGGTAAATATCTTACCACCCCTGGCATGCTACATAGCTTCCCAACAAAACCAAAGGTAAATATCTTACCACCCCTGGCATGCTGCATTACTTCCCAAAAGGGGGAGTACCATAACATTGCTTGCCTGCTACATAGCTTTCCAGTACTGCCAGTGCAACAAATGTTACCATCCATGTCATACTACATAGTGTCTGTGCAGTACTATGGTAAGGGTCTTACAATCTCTGTCATGCTACATAGCTTCCAAGCAGTACTAGAGTATCTTACCATCTCTGGTATGCTACATAGTTTCCAAGCAGTAGCAAAGTGTCTTACAGTCCCTGCCATGCTACATAGCTTCCCAACAAAACCAAAGGTAAATATCTTACCACCCCTGGCATGCTACATAGCTTCCCAACAAAACCAAAGGTAAATATCTTACCTTCCCTGGCATGCTACATTGCTTCCCAACAAAACCAAAGGTAAATATCTTACCACCCCTGGCATGCTACATAGCTTCCCAACAAAACCAAAGGTAAATATCTTACCACCCCTGGCATGCTGCATTACTTCCCAAAAGGGGGAGAACCATAACGTTGCTTGCCTGCTACATAGCCTTCCAGTACTACCAGTGCAACAAATGTTACCATCCATGTCATACTACATAGTGTCTGTGCAGTACTATGGATAAGGGTCTTACAACCTCTGTTATGCTGCATAGCTTCTAAGCAATACTAGAGTATCTTACCATCTCTGGCATGCTACATAGTTTCCAAGCAGTAGCAAAGTATCTTACAGTCACTGGCATGCTACATAGCTTTACAACACAACCAAAGGTAAATATCTTACCACCCCGGGCATGCTACATAGCTTCCCAGCAAAAGCAAAGGTAAATATCTTACCACCCCTGCCATGCTACATATCATTCCAACAAAATGAAAGGTAAATATCGTACCACCCCTGGCATGCTACATAGCTTCACAGGTAAACCAAAGGTAAATATCTTGCCACTACTGGCATGCTACATGGCTTCCCAACAAAACCAACGGTAAATATCTTACAGTTCCTGACATGCTACATGGCTTCCAAACAAAACCAAAGGTAAATATCTTACAGTCCCTGGCATACTACATAGCTTGCCAAAAAAGCAAAAGTAAATATCTTACCACCCCTGGCCTGCTACATAACTTCACAACAAAACTAAAGGTAAACAACTTACCACCCCTGGCATGCTAGATAGTTTCCCAACAAAACTAAAGTTAAATATCTTACCAGCCCTGGCATACTAAATAGCTTTCTAACAAAACCAAAGGTAAATATCTTACTACCCGTGGCATGCTACACAGCTTCCCAACAAAACCAAAGGTAAACATCTTACCACCCTGGCATGCTACATAGCTTTACAACATTACCAAAGGTAAATATCTTACCACCCCTGGCATGCTACATAGCTTCCCAACAAAACCAAAGGTAAATATCTTACCACCCCTGGCATGCTGCATTACTTCCCAAAAGGGGGAGTACCATAACATTGCTTGCCTGCTACATAGCTTTCCAGTACTACCAGTGCAACAAATGTTACCATCCATGACATACTACATAGTGTCTGTGCAGTACTATGGATAAGGGTCTTACAACCTCTGTTATGCTGCATAGCTTCCAAGCAATACTAGAGTATCTTACCATCTCAGTCATACTACATAGTTTGCAAGCAGTAGCAAAGTATCTTACAGTCGCTGGCATGCTACATAGCTTCCCAACAAAAGCAAAGGTAAATATCTTACCACCCCTGGCATGCTACATATCTTTCCAACAAAATGAAAGGTAAATATCTTACCACCCCTGGCATGCTGCATTACTTCCCAAAAGGGGGAGTACCATAGCATTGCTTACCTGCTACATAGCTTTCCAGTACTGCCAGTGCAACAAATGTTACCATCCATGTCATACTACATAGTGTCTCTGCAGTACGATGGATAAGGATCCTACAACCCCTATCATGCTGCATAGCTTCCAAGCAGTACTAGAGTATCTTACTATCTCTGGCATGCTACATAGCTTCCAAGCAGTAGCAAAGTATCTTACAGTCCCTGGCATGCTACATAGCTTCCCAACAAAAGCAAAGGTAAATAATTTACCATCCCTGGCATGCTACATAGCTTCCCAACAAAACCAAAGGTAAATATCTTACCACTCCTGGCATGCTACATGGCTTCCCAACAAGAGCAAAGTTAATATGTTGCAGTCCCTTGCATGCTACATAGCTTCCCAACAAAAATAAAGGTAAATATCATACAGTCCCTGGCATGCTACATAGCTTCCCAACAAAATCAAAGGTAAATATCTTACCACTCCAGGCATGCTACATGGCTTCCCAACAAGAGCGAAGTTAATATCTTACAGTCCCTTGCATGCTACATAGCTTCCCAACAAAATCAAAGGTAAATAACTAACCACCCCTGGCATGCAACATAGCTTCCAAGCAAAACTAAAGGTAAATATCTTACCATCCCTGGCATGCTAAATAGCTTTCCAACAAAACCAAAGGTAAATATCTTAGCACCTGTGGCATGCTACACAGAATCCCAACAAAACCAAAGGTAAATATCTTACCACCATGGCATGCTACATAGCTTCCCAACAAAACGAAAGGTAAATACCTTACCATACCTGGCATGCTACATGGCTTCCCAACAAAACCAAAGGTAAGTATCTTTCCACTCCTGGAATGCTACATAGCTTCCCGACAAAACATAATGTAAATATCTTACCACCCCTGGCATGCTACAAAGCTTCCCAACAAAACCAAAGGTTAATATCTTACCACCCCTGGTATGCTACATAGCTTCTCAACAATACCAAAGGTAAATATCTTCCCACCCCTGGCATGCTACATAGCTTCTATACAAAACCAAAGGTAAATATCTTACCACCACTGGCATGCTACATAGCTTCTCAACAAAAGCAAAGGTAAATATCTTACCATCCCTGGCATGCTACATGGCGTCCCAACAAAAACAAAGGTAAATATCTTACCACTCTTGACATGCTGCATAGCTTCCCAATAAAACCAAAGGTAAATATCTTACCAACCCTGGCATGCTACATAGCTTCCCGTCAAAACCAAAGGTAAATATCTTACATTCCCTGGCATGCTACATAGCTTCCAAACAAAACCAAATGTAAATATCTTACAGTCCCTGGCATGCTACATAGCTTCCCAATAAAAGCAAAGGTAAGTATCTTACCACCCCTGGCATGCTACATAGCTTCCAAAGAAAACCAAAGGTAAATATCTTACCACCCCTGGCATGCTACATAGCTTCCAAACAAAACCAAAGGTAAATATCTTAACACACCAGGCATGCTACATAGCTTCCCAACAAAACCAAAGGTAAATATCTTACCACCCCTGGCATGCTATATAGCTTCCAAACAAAACCAAAGGTAAATATCTTACCACCCCTGGCATGCTACATAGCTTCCCAAGAAAACCAAAGGTAAATATCTTACCACCCATGACATGCAGCATAGCTTCCCAATAAAACCAAAGGTAAATATCTTACCACCCCTGGCATGCTACATAGCTTCCCAACAAAACCAAAGGTAAATATCTTACCACACCAGGCATGCTGCATAGCTTCCCAACAAAATCAAAGGTAAATATCTTACAACCCCTGGCATGCTACATAACTTCCTATCAAAACCAAAGGTATATATCTTACCACCCCTGGCATGCTACATAGTGTCTGTGCAGTACTATGGTAAGGGTCTTACAATCCCTGTTATGCTACATAGCTTCCAAGCAGTACTAGAGTATCTTACCATCTCTGGCATGCTACATAGTTTCAAAGCAGTAGCAAAGTGTCTTACAGTCGCTGGCATGCTACATAGCTTCCCAACAAAACCAAAGGTAAATATCTTAGCATCCCTGGCATGCTACATATCTATCTAACAAAATGAAAGGTAAATAACGTACCACCACGGGCATGATACATAGCTTCCCAACCAAACCAAAGGTAAATATCTTACCACTCCTGGCATGCTACATGGCTTTCCAACAAAATCAAAGGTAAATATCTTACAGTCCCTGGCATGCTACATAGCTTCCCATCAAAAGCAAAGGTAAATATCTTACCACCCCTGGCATGCTACATAGCTTCCCAACAAAATCAAAGGTAAATAACTTACCACCGCTGGCATGCTAGATAGCTTCCCAACAAAACTAAAGGTAAATATCTTACCATCCCTGGCACGCTAAATAGCTTTCCAACAAAACCATTGATAAAAATCTTACTACCCGTGTCGTGCTACACAGCGTCCTAACAAAACCAAAGGTAAATATCTTACCACCCTGGCATGCTACATAGCTTCCCAAATAACCAAAGGTAAATATCTTACCACCACTGGCATGCTACATAGCTTCCCAACAAAATCAAAGGTAAATATCTTCCTACCCCTGGCATGCTACATAGCTTCTATACAAAACCAAAGGTAAATATCTTACCACCCCTGGCATGTTACATAGCTTCTCAACAAAAGCAAAGGTAAATATCTTACCATCCCTGGCATGCTAATTAGCTCCCCAGCAAATACAAAGTTAAATAGATTACCATCCCTGGCATGCTACATAGCATGCCACAAAATCAAAGGTAAATATCTTACCATCCCTGGCATGCAACATACCTTCCCAGGAAAACCAAAGGCAAATATCTTATAACCGCTGGCATGCTACATAGCTTCCCAACAAAACCAAAGGTAAATATCTTACCACCCCTGGCATGCTACATAACTTCCCAACAAAACCAAAGGTAAATATATTACCACCCCTGGCATGCTGCATTACTTCCCAAAAGGGGGAGTACCATAACATTGCTAGCCTGCTACATAGCTTTGCAGTACTCCCAGTGCAACAAATGTTACCATCCATGTCATACTACATAGTGTCTGTGCAGTACTATGGATAAGGGTCTTACAACCTCTGTCATGCAGCATAGCTTCCAAACAATACTAGAGTATCTTACCATCTCTGGCATGCTACACAGTTTCCAAGCAGTAGCAAAGTATCTTACAGTCGCTGGCATGCTACATAACTTCCCAACAAAAGCAAAGGTAAATATCTTACCTCCCCTGGCATGCTACATAGCTTCCCAACAAAACCAAAAGTAAATATCTTACTATCCCTGGCATGTTGCATTACTTCCCAAAAGGGGGAGTACCATAACATTACTTGCCTGCTACATAGCTTTACAGTACTACCAGTGCAACAAATCTTACCATCCATGGCATGCTACATAGTTCCTGTGCAGTACCATCGATAAGGATCTTACAATCCCTGTCATGCTGCATAGCTTCTAAGCAGTACTAGAGTATCTTACCATCTTTGGCATGCTATATAGTTTCCAAGCAGTAGCGAAGTAACTTACAGTCCCTATCATGCTACATAGCTTCCCAACAAAACCAAAGGTAAATATCTTGCTATCCCTGGCATGTTACATAGCTCACCAACAAAACCAAAGGTAAATATCTTACCATCCCTGGCATGCTACATAGCTTACCAACAAAACAAAAGGCAAATATCTTACCATCCCAGGCATGCTATATAGCTTCCCAACACAACCAAAGGTAAATATCTTACCATCCCTGGCATACTACATAGCTTCCCAAAAAAACAAATGTAAATTTCTTACAGTCCCTGGCATGCTACATAGCTTCCCAACAAAACCAAAGGTAAATATTTTACCACCCTTGGCATGCTACATAGCTTCTCGACAAAACCAAAGTTAAATATCGTACAACCCCTGGCATGCTACATAGCTTCCTAGAAAAGCAAAGGTAAATATCTTACCAACCCTGGCATGCTACATAGCTTCCCATCAAAACCAAAGGTAAATATCTTACAGTCTCTGGTATGCTACGTAGCTTCCCAACAAAACCAAAGGTAAATATCTTACCATCCCTGGCATGCTACATAGCTTCTCACAAAACTAAAGGTAAAGGTAAATATCATACCATCCCTAGCATGCTAAATAGCTGCCCAGCAAAACCAAAGGTAAATATCTTACCACTAATGACATGCTACATAGCTTTACAACAAAACCACAGGTAAATATATTAGCATCACTGGCATGCTACATAGCTTCCCAACAAAACCAAAGGTAAATATCTTACCTCCCCTGGCATGCTATATAGCTTCCCAACAAAACCAAAGGTAAATATCTTACCACCCCGAGAATGCTACATACCTTCCCAACAAAACCAAAGGTAAATATTTTACCACCCATGGCATGTTGCATTACTTCCCAAAAGGGGGAGTACCATATCATTGCTTGCCTGCTATATAGCATTCCAGTACTACCAGTGCAACAAATCTTACCATCCATGGCATGCTACATAGTTCCTGAGCAGTACCATGGATAAGGATCTTACAATACCTGACATACTGCGCAGCTTCCAAGCATACTAGAGTATCTTACCATCTCTGGCATGCTACATAGTTTCCAAGCAGTAGCAAAGTATCTTACAGTCCTTCGCGTGCTATATAGCTTCTTAGCAAAACCAAAGGTAACTATCTTACCACCCCTGGCATGCTACATAGCTTCCCAACAAAACCAAAGGTAAATATCTTACCACCCCTGGCATGCTACATACCTTCTATACAAAACCAAACGTAAATATCTTACCACCCCTGGCATTCTACATTGCTTCGCAACAAAGGCAAAAGTAAATATCTTACCATCCCTGGCATGCTACATAGCTTCCCAGGAAAACCAAAGGTAAATATCTTACAACTGCTGGCATGCTACATAGCTTCCCAACAAAACCAAAGGTAAATATCTTACAAGCCCTGGCATGCTGCATTACTTCCCAAAAGGGGGAGTACCATAACATTGCTTGCCTGCTACATAACTTTCCAGTACTACCAGTGCAACAAATGTTACCATACATGGCATGCTACATAGTGTCTGTGCAGTACTATGGTAAGGGACTTACAATCCCTGTCATGCTACATAGCTTCCAAGCAGTACTAGAGTATCTTACCATCTCTGGTATGCTTCATAGTTTCCAAGCAGTAGCAAAGTGTCTTACAATCCCTGGCCTGCTACATAGCTTTACAAAACAACCAAAGGTAAATATCTTACCACCCCTGGCATGCTACATAGCTTCCCAACAAAACCAAAGGTAAATATCTTACCACCCCTGGCATGCTGCATTACTTCCCAAAAGGGGGAGTACCATAACATTGCTTGCCTGCTACATAGCTTTTCAGTACTACCAGTGCAACAAATGTTACCATCCATGTCATACTACATAGTGTCTGTGCAGTACTATGGATAAGGGTCTTACAACCTCTGTTATGCTGCATAGCTTCTAAGCAATACTAGAGTATCTTACCATCTCTGGCATGCTACATAGTTTCCAAGCAGTAGCAAAGTATCTTACAGTCACTGGCATGCTACATAGCTTTACAACACAACCAAAGGTAAATATCTTACCACCCCGGGCATGCTACATAGCTTCCCAGCAAAAGCAAAGGTAAATATCTTACCACCCCTGCCATGCTACATATCATTCCAACAAAATGAAAGGTAAATATCGTACCACCCCTGGCATGCTACATAGCTTCGCAGGTAAACCAAAGGTAAATATCTTACCACTACTGGCATGCTACATGGCTTCCCAACAAAACAAACGGTAAATATCTTACAGTTCCTGACATGCTACATGGCTTCCAAACAAAACCAAAGGTAAATATCTTACAGTCCCTGGCATACTACATAGCTTGCCAAAAAAGCAAAAGTAAATATCTTACCACCCCTGGCCTGCTACATAACTTCCCAACAAAACTAAAGGTAAACAACTTACCACCCCTGGCATGCTAGATAGTTTCCCAACAAAACTAAAGTTAAATATCTTACCAGCCCTGGCATGCTAAATAGCTTTCTAACAAAACCAAAGATAAATATCTTACTACCCGTGGCATGCTACACAGCTTCCCAACAAAACCAAAGGTAAATATCTTACCACCCTGGCATGCTACATAGCTTCCCAAATAACCAAAGGTAAATATCTTACCACCACTGGCATGCTAATAGCTTCCCAACAAAACCAAAGGTAAATATCTTCCCACCTCTGGCATGCTACATAGCTTCTATACAAAACCACAGGAAAATATCTTACCACCCCTGGCATGCTACATAGCTTCCCAACAAAAGCAAAGGTAAATATCTTACCATCCCTGGCATGCTACATAGCTTCCCACGAAATCAAAGGTTAATATCTTACCATCTCTGCCATGCTACATAGCTTCCCAGGAAAACCAAAGGTAAATATATTACAGCCGCTGGCATGCTACATAGCTTCCTAACAAAACCAAAGGTAAATATCTTATAACCCTTGACATGCTGCATAGCTTTCCAATAAAACCAAAGGTAAATATCTTACCAACCCTGGCATGCTATATAGCTTCCCAACAAAATCAAAGGTAAATATCTTACCTTCCCTGGCATGCTACATAGCTTCCCAAATAACCAAAGGTAAATATCTTACCACCCCTGGCATGCTGCATTACTTCCCAAAAGGGGGAGTACCATAACATTGCTTGCCTGCTACATAGCTTTCCAGCACTACCAGTGCAACAAATGTTACCATCCATGACATACTACATAGTGTCTGTGCAGTACTATGGTAAGGGTCTTACAATCCCTGTCAGGCTGCATAGCTTCCAAGCAGTACTAGAGTATCTTACCATCTCTGGCATGCTACATAGTTTCCAAGCAGTAGCAAAGTATCTTACCACCCCCGGCATGCTGCATTACTTCCCAAAAGGGGGAGTACCATAACATTGCTTGCCTGCTACATAGCTTTCCAGTACTACCAGTGCAACAAATGTTACCATCCATGTCATACTACATAGTGTCTGTGCAGTACTATGGTAAGGGTCTTACAATCCCTGTCAGGCTGCATAGCTTCCATGCAGTACTAGAATATCTTTCCATCTCTGTCATGCTACATAGTGTCTGTGCAGTACTATAGATAAGGATCTTACAATCCCTGTCATGCTACATAGCTTCCAAGCAGTACTAGAGTATCTTACCATCTCTGGCATGCTACATAGTTTCCAAGCAGTGGCAAAGTATCTTACAGTCGCTGGCATGCTACATAGCTTCAAACAAAGTTACACCAAAACCAGTTTATTCGATAAAGCTTTTGGGTCTACACCCTTCATCAGTATACTTTTACAACAGAAATGAGACATTTAAGTAGGAAAACCAATTAAACAAATGCTTCAGCCCAACCCACTCACTCACTCACTAACCTAAAATTATTTAAAAGGGCAACCCCATACACACAAGAGAATTTTTATATATACACATACAAAGAATTTAAATTCACTTTAAATATATCTTAAAATACCTTAAAATATATACACATATATACATACAACACGTACATGCATGATTCACATTATTCAAATAAATTTAAACATATATTTATACCTAAGAGATAATAAAAATAAAAATAAAATAATGCCCTCTTACTATAGCTAATAGCTTCATAATTTTTCTCTTTGCTTCTTCATTAATAAGGGTTTTAAATTCACAGCATTATTCAAACCTGGACTCACGTCTGCTTGGAGCCTAATGATCAATTCCAATTCCTTTAATTCTAGGAGTTTATTAATGTCTCCCTTTCTTATACTAATATTGACTGCTGCCAATACCCTAAACTTGAATATATGATTACTTCCTTCTTCCATAATGTGCTTACTTAAAGCATTAGTTTGTAGCTTTCTTCTAATGTCTGACTTGTGTTCTATTATCCTTTCTTTGAGTTTTCTAGTAGTTTTGCCTACATAAAATGAAGTGCAGGCTAAACACGATGCTAAATATACAATTTTTTCTACATTACATGTGGTCAGTGTATTTATTTTATAAATCTGTCCATCAGTAGGATGTTCAAAATAATCTCTACCCTCAAATAAATCATTGCAGCATGAACAATTATAACATTTCCTTGTGCCTATCTCTTTCTGAGTTGTAGGTTTACTCTTGAAATCTTTATAGCAAAGCTTCTGTTTTAAAGTTTCTGCACTTCTATATGCCAAAGAAGGTTTACTTCCTACTATAGATTGAATCTCAGGCATAGCTAACAGTATAGGCCGGTTTTTCCTTAATATAGCATTCACATTATATGTATTAAGGTTATAGGTAGTTATATACCTTACATAATCCTTACCTTTATACACTTTATCCTTTTCAGATGTCATACCTCCTAACAATATAGGTTTATAGTGTCTTTCTATTATAACTTTATTTAACTCCTGCTCAATAAGTTCTAGAGGGTATCCACTTGCTTGGAACTCTTGAGCTATGCTGTTAACTTGCTCAGTAAAATTACCATCATCTGTGTTTAACTTACACAGTCTAGTAAATTGTGATTTCATAACACCTTTATAAATATGAGGTGCATGCATACTATTCTTAGTTATATATCTTAAAGAGTCAACCTCTTTCCTATATACCTTTGATGTTATTTTGTTGTTATTTATTGAAAGTGTTACATCCAGGAAGTTAATACTATCCTTAGAAGCTTCTAGTTTAAATCTCAAAAAATCAGTAGAACTATTTAGGTATTGCACATATTCCACAAGTTCTAGTAGTGTACCTTTCCATAACAAAAAACAGTCATCGACAAATCTTTTGTAAAAAAACTATCATCTTATTTAGAGGGTTGTCATTTTGCATCAGCACTTCTTTCTCCCATTCATATAGTACTAAATTGGCATAAGTATTTGCCACTGATGTGCCCATCGCAACACCTTTAAGCTGTAGAAATAGTTTCTGATCAAAAATAAATACATTGTGCATCAATACTACTTCTAAAAGCGCACATAAAGTTTTTATTTCCCTACTATGCATTTTATTTCATTATTTAGAAAATTCCTTACTGCATTAACCCCGTATTCATTAGGGATAACAGTGAATAGGGATGTGATATCTAAAGTGACCATAATACAATTGTCCATATTATTTCCAGACTGCCATTTATACAGGCATTCCAGGAAGTCATCAGCATTTTTTAACACTGTATTACAAGTTTTTAAATACTTTCCTAGCATATTCTGTAGATATTTTGAAATGGGTTCTGTTATCCATCCACCACCTGAGACTATAGGCCTCAGGGGTGGATTTAACAGATCTTTATGTATTTTGGGGTTACCATAAATTTGGGGTATTCTAGGGCATGAAACAGTCAGATAATTAAACAATTCCAAACTTATGTCATTTGTTAATTGTAAATCATAAATCATCATGTTAACATCAGCTATAACTTTCTGCACTTGGACATATGGAATTTCTTTAAAAGTTCCCTCATCATTCAAGATCTCATAGAATTTTTCATAATAGTACTCTCTTTTCATGATCACACTTGCACCACCTTTATCTGCTTGTTTTATCACAATAGCATCATTAATCATCAATTCATTAATGGCCAAGTTCTCCTGATATGTGATATTATAAACTTTCTTCTTACAAGTTCTACTTTTGTAATAATTTCTTATATCACACTCAACTACATTTGAAAAAGCAAGCAAAATCGGGCATAGTAAAGGCATAAATAAACTAGCCCCGGGATTCATGAACCTTGCGCCAGGCGCACGCATAGCGTAGGCGTTACAATGCCAAATATGGCCGCCGAGCGATTCAGGTACGATCCAATCCCACGTGCACTACCGGCGTGCGCCGGATCTGCACCGCCTCCGGCGTAGGTATGCTAAACACCCCATGTGCGGTGTTGCACCATGCAAATGAAGGCATATAGCGATCCACGGCGGCAGGCGTAGCATAAGGCCACGGCAATGTAAACCAAAAAAAACGGTTTACATTTTCCCAAACATAACATAGGAGTAACGGAAGGCTGTCAGCGTCAGGTATCACACTGTTGCCATATGCCAGTGGCGAAAGACACAGAGAATGTCAAAAGAAAACATGCACAACATGTAAATGATAACATAAATGGTATGTCCACAGAAACTCACAGCAGAACCCCAGGACATGTCTGCGGAAGGTGCAAAACAATGAAATAATATGACAATGTTATAAAACAGCAGCGTAATACACATCAGCTTCACAGCCACAATACACCATGGTATGCATGGAAAGCCACAACCACGGTGCAAGGGTTGCCAAGGACTCGCTTCAGTGTTCGGCGTGGTAACTATAAATTAGTAGTCCATGCCATGCAAATGAGGCAGATAATACTGAATCGCAAAACCCCCGCCGGCGTAAGGCTGTACCAAACGGCGCAGCGGTAATACACCGAGGAGTGTCTCAGAGGGAATACATGTCACCTGTAGAGGGGTGTGCCACTGTAGGAGGAAGCACATTGGAGCTCAGCAAACCTGGGCTGTACCTTGCACATCACAACTGCAGGACCAGCGTGTGGGGAAATAGTTGAGCTGAGAGCACACAATGCCGCAGAGGTGCATGTGCACGAGGATGACTACGTTCCCTTAACCCAGTCATGTGGCGCTCGCCCCGAAAATAACATCGGAAACAGGAAGGTGATGTTGAGAATATGAGGAAATGCAGAAGCAGTGTAATTGGACTAGTAATGAGCAATCAACACTAATCAACCCACGAAGGCCAATCGGCGGCAGCTGACAACTCTGCATGCAGAAACCTGCAAAATGGGATAGGGGAGGCATATGAATGCAAAGAAAGTAGGGGAGGTAGCAGATTGCAAAGAGTGATGACCTGACACAGCAGAGCCAAGCAGAAAGGCAGCATAACGGCGGCGGCACACAAAACGCACGATATGCCATGTCCCAGAAACCACACATGACAGGGCTCTGCAGGATGCATGCCAGGAAATAGTAGGTGCAACGTGCAGAAACAGTAAGGGAAGGTCGAAAGGTAATCCATTGCAGGCAAGAGTAATGCAACACCAAAGGCAACAGCGTTGCAGTGCCAACGGTAGAACACGGAAGATAATCCTCAGATACGGCGTCACAGACACACCCTATGAAGTGTGAATGCACACAACACACAGCCGTGTATTCCCAAATGCCGCACCATAGGTGTAAACACACGGGGAACTTTTAAAATGTACATGTTGGGTGCTGCCATGGCCGTGATCCATCAGCATGTGTTAGAGACAGACGTTGTTGTGGAGGAGGGTGCCGACAACTACCGTAGGCCTCAGAGGAGAAGGAGAGTGTTCAGACCAAGGGTAACCTACCAGGGGCTACAAGACCTGGAGATAGTAGAGCGTTACAGGGTGGATAGGGACACGTTACAGAAAATAGTGGAGCTGTGCCGGCCACGCCTGAGAACAAGAAACAACAGAGGGGAGCCCATCCCAGTGGACACAAAGGTATGTGTAAGCTTGCGAATACTGGCCACAGGTACCTCTCAAAGGCCAACTGGGGATATAATGGGCATCTCACAGGCATCAGCATCCAGGGTACTACACCAGTTTCTGGATGCCATATTACCACATGCCAATGAGCATATATACTTCCCCAGATCTCAGGAGGAGTTGGCTAGCAATATGTGCCACTTCCACCGTGTGGCACAATACCCAGAGGTACTCGGTGCGATAGACTGTATGCACATACAAATCAAGTCACCACCTGGGGAGCAGGGTAGACGCTACATAAACCGCAAGGGATTCCCCTCCATCAATTGCCAGGTCGTGTGCAATGCGCAGGGCATTATTATGGATGTGTGTGCTGGCAGCCCTGGAAGCTACCACGTCTCCCATATCTGGCATGCCTCACAGCTGTACCAGGTATTCGCCAGGGGGGAACATCCCACAAGGCCACCTTGTGGGGGATGCTGGCTATGCACTGGAGCCATAGATGATGACTCCCATCAGAAATGCACACACACACATGCAAGAACGCCATAATGAGGCACACGCACAAACCAGAATAATCATAGAGCATGTGTTTGGGATGCTGAAATCACGGTTCTGGTGCTTGGATACATCTGGTGGAGCCCTGCAGTACTCTCCAGGCACATGTGCCCACATATTCATAGTATGTGCCATGCTACATAATATGATCCTGCGGAAGCAGCTGCTGCAGGGACATAATGGTGAAGGGCCACAAAGCCCACCACAACTGCCAAGGCCAGTCCAGGCACAGAGGGTTCAGGACCATGAACACACTGTGCCAGCCCCAGTAGGCAGATGGAGGCGTACCCAATATGCCTATGCCCTGGCAAAGAGGGAACATATAGCACATACTCTGACAGCATAGGCCCCATGGACTGACACCTCCCTACCTGCACACACAGTGAAATGGATGGCACACAAACAAGACCACCCATAAAGTGTACCGTATGGGTGGCCCCATGTGTGACTCCAACATAGGCAGCACCCAAACACTGTACACCCAACAGGCAGCGGAGCATGAAATGCCAACACCTGAACCGTACGCGGGTCCTACAGCAGACGGCGTTGCTGTATGCTGCCACGTTCGCCGCAAGGTGTATACATATAAACATGTATATATGTGCATATACATATATGTGGATAGATATAATTACATATATAGAAATATATGTACACATATACATATAAGTACTACAGGTAAGACAGGGAATCAGAGGGATGTAAGGTGACAGAGATGTAACACGCGATATCTAACTGTACATAGTATACATAGTGAAACGACAACCTGAGCATCCAGGAGGTTTAACAGAAGAGGATACCGCCAACCATGGAAAGGGCAACATACCGAAATGCATAACCGCGAGTCAGAATGATCGCCAGGCCACAGTACAGTAACAGTACATGCGCGGGTAATACTATGATGATATGAGGGGATAGGTAGACACCGCCGCTGGTGATGTGGCCCATGCAGGTACTGTGTGCAACCGTCCCCGTGACTGCCGTAGTATGTGTATGTGTGCGGTGAGGGTGCCGTGTGTGTCGCTGTGCGAGTGTAATGTGTGTGTCTCTGTAATATGTGTATGTTGGTGCCATGTTAGAGGCAGAGTGGAATAATATGTGTAGGCATACAGTACATTAGCCACAGGCATATGTACACCAGTAGTCCCAAAGTAGTAGTGAGAGCCCCACCCTGGCTAGGCATGTGGCGACGTATAACGATGCAAAGTGACAATGTCCCAGAATGTAGCACAGGAATATACCCCACAGGAAATGGAAAGGACGTATGTACTAATCATGACCGTATGTATGACACCGATATGCTAATTGCAAAATGATACGTCGGCAAAGTCACACAGCAATAGGTATGTACCGTGGAAATACGTATGTGCTACCTCGGTACTGACCGTGGCCACGTATCGGCCCTTAAACACCGCTGTGTGTTCTACAAGTGTCAACCAAGCAATCCCCACCTGAATAGGTGGCAACCACTGGCAAACAGGCCATCCCAAGTACAGGACCACAATGACTGTAAATATCTGGGACAGAATGACAAGGGATAGTCGTCACGTACAAACAACCGCTGATATACCACAGATGTGACGGAGGAATACATGCATGAAGCACACATGCAGGCGATACCAACACCACATGACAACAACACAACCTACACTCCCAGACCAACAGACAATTAACTGTCAACTCCCCAGGCACGGATGGAGCACACAGACAACCATACCGTGTATGTAGAGATGCAAGGCCCACAACCCGTATCCGTCACCTACAACCTCCGATATCCCCCATCGTACATATTAAGGGGATACAAGCCATAATAGCAGCACAAACATACAGACAGTCAATGACATCTGCATAACCGCAATATCTCGCGTGGGAAACACAATCAACAGCGGATGCATACTTGCATGCATTGTTTAAAGGAATACAACAGCTATGTTACACATCCGAATGCAGAACGCCATCAACAGACGCCGTCAGCACAGGGA
Organism: Protopterus annectens; assembly: GCF_019279795.1. NCBI lineage: Eukaryota > Metazoa > Chordata > Ceratodontiformes > Protopteridae > Protopterus > Protopterus annectens. The sequence goes on along the minus strand of NC_056727.1, from coordinate 71,023,772 downwards.
CACCCACATGTCGAACCTAATACCATACCCAACACACACAATCCACGGCTAACACCACTGCGAAATGTACCTGTTGCCACACATAGCGGCTGCAGTTACACATAACATAACACAATACAGACCATCTCCACGAAGGTAGGGCAAATAGCCAACGCCCAGGTGAGGAATCCAACCATACCCCAGTTACGACACGTAATGTCCGAATGGAGGAGATGCACAGGTGATATGCGCACAATTACACACTGAGGAACAGCAATTGGTGGGATGAACCCACATGTTGCAGGTATCTACGGATATAAGGATGACTCCCAGGATATTCAAACCATATGCTCATACTGAACCAGCAGTGTACAACGGAAAGAGTAATAAATAGGAATACCGATACACGGAATGAGAAACGGAACGAAACACCGACAAGGTATGTAGAACACACGATATGTACGGGTGTGTAACGCATGATGTGTATGACGAAGCTATACTGTATGGGAATGGTGTTTGTAAGTAATGATACTTGTCCATAATGCAGAGAGTGGTGAAAGGTGGTTATGTAGTGCTATCCTGCTGAGCATACCAACGACTGTGGACACCGTGTGTACAGCAGTGGGATATCATGTACACAGCCGAGACACCACAAGGGCTGCCACAGGGGGGCATAAGAGAGAACAATGCCAGACCACACGCCGATGCTGGCAGTGGATGTCCAACAAGGAAGTGCCATAACAGGGGATAGGACATGTATGTATACTGTCACAGCACACATGTGTATGGGCATATACCGTCGATGTCATACGTAATGTGCACCCGACGTGCACGTATGCCTTGCAGTAGGGGATACTATGTCAACTATGTGTAATGTAAAGCTGTCATGGTGGATATGACAGATATTATACACAGTATCACAGGCATATCATGCATAATGGAGGTATTGCCTATTGGTATGTACAATAACAGGATACATATGGCCAGTAGGTATGGGACAGAGTAGTAGCATCATACCCATCCGAAATGGAAGGAACACCAAGTAACCATGCCCAAACGATCTGTAGCAGGTGCACTGTGGGCAACAATGAAGTCTGGCAGGTTCATGTGTAAACACATGTGCAGTGTACACAGTAGTGTCACCTCCCCATGGTAGTGTCCAGTGAACAGCAGAGGCGGGTGTCAACTGCATGTTTACACAGTACTGCTGCTGTGGTGGTACCATGACTACGTGTCACTCAAACAGCAAGGGAGCTATCACATGAACAGTGCCACTGTGTGTCCCTGTGGGATGTGCACAGGACCTATGTTCCACAGCATGGTGTGTGTTGTGTCTGCAGAAGTAACACAGAAGCCCAGCCCATGCAGTGTGGCATGTGTGCACATATCCATGAGCAGTCTGTTCACACTGCCCAATGCAATTGTCATGTATGAGGAGTATATGCATCAGTAATGCGGAGCACATGGTCCGTGTCAAAGCAGAAGACACCCCTGTGTATGTGGTATGCAGATGTGTACAGATGTGTTTTCCGTCTGTCAGCCGCATATGTAAACTGTCCGAGCCTGGTACACATCGTGGCATGACAATGCTGTGCCATGTAAAGTCGTAGCTGTTGTGGAAGGTACACCATGAATGTGGTATTGTACCCTTGACCATGTGTAGATGTGTGTATGCCACAGGTACAATGGCTACCTATGTACCAGCATCACACACAGTACAGATAGGTGTGGCCCTGCAGAAGTGTATCCATGCCACAGTGGAATACGGTAACCACAGGACCGTGTGGGGCATTTGTGTGTACAGCAACCATGTACAATGTGATATGCATGTACGGGGCCAGTATCCATGTGATAGTCAGTGGGTGAATGTTGCTATGCAAAGGTGATGTGCATGCACCATGTGTCATGCATCCTGATGCCATGACACCCACATGATGTATCTGCCACACTGACACCCGTATGGTCATTATCAGTATGAGCTGGTGGAGGTATAATGGCGCCAGGTATGTAGATGTGGGATATCTAGGCATGGACAGTACTCTGTGACAGCATGTTGTGTATGTAAGCAAATAGAGAACATGAGGGGCCCCATGACTGAGGACTGTGTAATGCCATATGTACCTGACATGTAGTAGGTAGTATGATATGCTTGCACCACTGTGTGTCCTGTCCAGGAGTCATATAGCCTAACATCCTGAGACACAGGGTCTGATGTGCAGGTGGATGTGTACGTTGCCAATACCAGAACGTGGAATGGTGCTGAAGGACAATGTGAGGACAACGTCTGATTTGTTGCCCTCTGTACCACCCCAACCACCCATGCAATGGTACGACAGGTGGCCAGCATGTGTATGTGGTGTGCTGTTGGACACAGAAGCCCAACAAGGGTGCCAGGAAAGGCATGGAGGCCATCAATGTGTGCGTGAAGCACGTTCGTGAGGATGTGACCCAGTGCCATACAGAACGGTCCAGTCATGGGTGTACGAATGCAGTCCCACACGTGCAATGCAGTGCCACCCATGGATAGTACAATAGATGCGGCTGTGCGGTGGTCAAGGTACACAATGTCCGACAACAGGCTAGCAGTGAATATAGTGGGCTGGTGTGGAGACACATACCAAACAGGTTGGCGGGACATAACAGCTAGGGACATCGGAAGGTGACATTGGACCAGTGTCCCAGGACATAACGTGTGCATGTCAGTACCATGTATGTGTCCACAGGGACATTACAATGTCCATGTATGGATTGCAACCCTGTAGTGAATGAGAGTGTGTATTGTTGGTAAGTACACCATCGCCTGGCACGTTGACAACATTATCTCGGTCTGCAATGCCTGGGTGACTATTGTATGTGACATTGAATGTGGATTTAGCCAAACAACACAGACATACCACCACACTGCCTGAGGCCCCACACTGCAATGTGCAGCAGTCACGTGTAGGTAGCTAGCCTTGGAGCATGTGACAGACCATGAGGACAGACCATGGCTGACAAGTGATGCACCCCACACATGGTGCCCATACATCAGATGTGCATGGAACATGACCACCACCGTGGCATCTGTGAAAAGGTCAGTACCGCCATGTCTTTGTGTGGAATAGCATGGTCCCTACCATTGTGTACATGCTACGGAAGTGCACTGTGGTATGTGTCAGCATATGTATGTACACTGTCCATCTGCCGGGGTGTCATGCCATTAACAACTGCTGTCAGCAGACATCAGTAGTACTGGCTGTAGTACACATGATCCGTGTATGCTGAGATGGGTGTGTGTCCAGGGTGTGGCTAGCAGGGCCATGAAGCATATGTGTTCACCCACCAAAGGGGGGATAACCCCAGGTTTAACACACCAGACACATGGAGGTATTGTGCATGCTGAGGGTAGTGTAGGTATGGTATGTGTTGTGTAATGTGTCATCCAGCTGGGTGGAGTGCATGCCTCAAGCATGTGTAGGTACATGGGTGTCCATTCTAGGGCAGTGTGGGTTGCTGTCAGCACATGGCAGTATCAGCTGTCTGAGGCCCAATGTACAATATAACAACACAGACAGCATGTAACCTGTGGTGTACAATGTAAACTCTGTTGCGTGTTACAATGTGTCTAGTGGTCACAAACATGGGTATCTGCACATTAAGCACCTATGATGCTTTGTGTTTGGCAAATATCCAGGATGTGTGCAAAACACTGTGTGATGTGGGATCCCCTCACCTGTGTGTGTTGCAGTCCAGGTATGTGCCTGGGAGGTATGATCCGTGTACAATCTGTACTTGCAGGCGTGCTGCGCAGAGCATGGAGGCAGGTCCCAGTCACTGCAGATAAATGTGAGTGGTGCACTAGTGTGTGTGCCTTGCTTGTGTGCAGCACAGTGGAAGGTGCAAGCATTGTCCCACATGACCCCATGCCGTGCCTGCCTGTAACAGCCCTGCTGGAGACAGTCATGTGACACCGCCACAGAGGCAGTATAGCATGTGAAGATGTACATGTGTGCTCCACACCCCAGGTAGATGGCCGCAGGTCATGTGTGCCACAGCAGTGTGGTCAACCAGGACTGTCATAGTGGTCAGATACCACATGCCTGTATAACTACAGTATGAGCATAGGCAACAGTTGCAGTGACACAGTAGGTCAATGTACAGTGTCCCTGTGTTCAGACCACTGCCTACTGTAGTCCCAGTACATGTAGCCTGTGTAATGCCATCACAGGGCGGTCACAATAACACGTTGTATGAGAGATATGTTGTACCAGGTGATGTGTCATGTGTGCATATGTTGAGTTGCACAGCTGTTCACACGTCCGCAACATATCAGTGCATGATGCCTAGTGTAACATGATGTGTGGAACTGCACTGTGATCCACAACAGGGTCATCTGAGACAGGTGTGTTGTGAATGGTGTAACCCATGGTTCCACGGGATATACACCGGTGCTGTTGGCTGCCATGCTGGGGGCCACCAGTGGTGCCTACAGTGGTCATACTGACATACTGCACACATTGTTCTGGCAGGAATGTCCATTGTTGTAGATGATGTGTTACTACGTGAAGGTAGGTGTGCGTTGTGAATGTTACCCATCCAGATGTGACCATCAGGTGCAGTCATGGTTGTCGACAGCATCACACCCATCCACAGCTGTCAGCACCCTGTCCCCAGAATGGGTGTCAGCCGCCCTCGTACTGTGTGACCTATGTGCAGATGGTAGAACACCTACTACTGGCTGGCTAACAGTGTCATCTAGGAAGGCTATGTGATGGCTGGAATATGCTGTTATAATGTATAATGATGGTATCCCAATGAAGTACATGGAATCACATACAGTAAGCCATGGCTGGCATGTAAACCATGTACAACAATGACTGTGTGACAGACACAAACAATGCGGAGCCATGTTGAACATGCACCCATGAGAACACCAAATGAGGTATGTTGCACATATTGATGTACAACTGTCAGCTATGGGCACAGCATGGATGCAGACGCATATCCCCCACAGGCAGTACCACACCACGTAGGTAGGGGGGCATTGCACGACTACATGTGACAGTTGCTGTACCGCCACATGTACTGCATGTCCATCATATAGGGGTAGCAGTGGTACGTGACTGTTGGACATGCCTGTACATATGACCATGTCCCACAGGATATGTGTTATGTGTGTACAACACCTGTTGTACCCTCATCAAGCTGTGAAGTGTATGGCTGCCAGTGTACCTGTGTGACATGTTGTGCAATAGGTGCAAAGGTACGCAGTAGTGCATTGCATGCCCACATGTCCCACACAGGTGCATAGCCTGAACATACAATACAAAGAGGGTGTTGGATCATAGCAACCCACAAGAGGAGATGGGTACGGGTGGCAACCCACTACCACCTGTCCGGGTAAGGTGTGCATGTCCATGACACATTAGCACCTGAGATGTTAGCAGTACAGCTGTACAGGGCGGCATGCATATTCGATCACTAATACCCCTGTGTGTTCCACCACTGGCCTGTTGACAGACAGACACCAACACAATGTGCAGCATTGACATGTGCACAGCACATCACTGCTGGCTACTGTAGAACCGGTTTACCATGTAGACACGTGCACAGAACATCTGCGCCAGCCACACTCAAACACGTTATGTGTTGAACCCCACCATCATTGTAGCCCATGCCACGGACAGATGTTCATGCATCTGTGTATGTACGGCTGGGAATGTCCCTGGCCTAGTAGTATAGCTGTGTCAGTGTTGCGAACAACATACTGAATGGGCTGGGTGTGTGAGGTGTGCGTCATACGTGTATGGTCCGATGGATGATACCATCAGTGCCCCCGCTATGTGAACATCCCTGTCCCCATACATGGATACCTATGCTGTGCCTAACACCACAGTCCCTGTGGGAGGGATGGTGCTGTGTGGTGCATCTGCTGACATGGCGGTGGCAGCAGGCAGTGGATGTAGACATATGTGGTACCCATGTCAGGCCAGGCTACCTTCCATGTGCACGGGATATCATTGTGTGGGCACATACAGCACTGTGTTGAACAATATCACAGCACATAGCACCTGTCAGGGGTAATGTGTATGCATGGATGTGCGATACCAGCATGCACCATACACACCCCCACCAAGCAGCATGCTGCCTACCTTGCAGAAGGCCATTGTCCACACCATGATGATAGACATGTGTAATGTCCATATACACATAGCAACCCTCCCAATATCAGTACCCCCCAGGTGGGACACATCCCTGTGCCATGTATGTGACATACCCTGTCATACCATGCAACCCTGTCCAGCAAGGCTGCACGTGCTATCACAGTCATACATGGTGCGATGGCCAAATGGCACTTGCACTATCAACCATCCAGAGCAGTAATGTGGCACTGATGCACCTTGTGGTGTCACAGGTGCTGTGTGTTGGCATGTACAATGTGCGTGCGCACATGCAATGTATGACCATCCCTGCTAATGTCATATGATTACACAATGTCCCATGTGTATCACATGTGCAATACAGGTGAGCCGTGGCAGGTTGTCCAACACCTGTACAGTGCTGTGTAGATGTACATGGCACAACACATGCATGTACAGGTGTCCACGTGTATGTGTGCAGTGCCACCGCTGACATCCATAATGGCTGCGTCCATGATGCCTAGTGACATATACACAGCATTCAGGTGAACAGTAGAACTGTGTGCACATTGGGACATGTGCCAACTGGTATGAACACAGGTGCAGGCAGGTACACATGTCCACAGCAGGTTACCATCAACATGGTGTGTGTACAGTGTGATGAGTTGACACACAGATATGATATGATACCCGCTGCTTAATGGTGTGACAGCAACACGTCAGCTGTGTCAGTGCCATGATGCATCGCAGAGATTACTGTGCAGATGTCATACATGTCATAGCAATGTATGTCCAGTGGTATGCCAGTACATCAGTGTAAATGTGACCTGTCACCATCATTATGTCTTACAGATAATGCCACGTTCACGGCTGCCAGCCTTCAGCCGCCAGGAGGATGACGTAATCATACCATTGCTCCATGACAACTATGACCTGCTATTCAGCCATGTTCCACAGCAAGCACAGCAGCGGGATGACCTGTGGCAGGATATGCGCAGGAGGGTGAACGACGTGGGTGGCAACAACCGCACCTACCAGCAGATACGCCGACACTGCACAGACCTAATATGGCACGCAAAACAGCATGCCGCCGCAATCGCCAGAGAACAAGGTGGAACAGGTGGTGGGCCACCAACCCAGCACCCACTCACACACACGGAGGAGCTCCTGGCCAGTCTGGGGACACCCAGGGAACATCATGCAGAAACAGTCGCTGCCATCATGGAGGTGGGTGTCTCCCAACCAATGAGCCTGGAGCTGCCTGGTAAGTCAGTCTTGCATATGTGTATGATAACTGATGTAGGTGTGGGTGTCACAGTACACCACATAATGTACCAACACATGCCAGGTATATGGCCACACAAGCCGCATACTACAGTATGCTACGTTGTGTTTGCAGACATGTGCATAACACATGCTACCACACAGGTACATGATGTGACATGCACAGTGCTTACTGTGGCTACAGTCATAGATAATGTTTATACTGTTGTGTCGCCCCTATACAGGTACCTCTGGCATGTCGCACAGCCATGGATCCATCGCAGGTGAGACTGTTGTTAGTAACAGGCATGTTACAGTGTATAGATATTCGCCATGTGGCCAGGTATGACATGCACACCTGGGTTCTGCTCCAGTCACAGTATACAGGTTGCACCACCTGACACACACGCCACCCATGTACAGTAGATACAACCGTTAGTATACACCGGCATGAAACCACAGAACCCGTCGGAGTGATATGTGCAGTCAGCTATGCATACAATGGTGGAGGTGTTCTACAATGGCTGCATATGTAGTATGCATTGGAATGCCATTTGTGATACGCACACAGTACCACATAGTGAGCTGTGATCTGGCCAGTACACAGGTGTTACCAATGTGACATATGCCCCTGCATTGTGTGCACACGTTGTGACATGGCACAAGATATGTCCCACGCACGTGGTGTTCTGTCTGCAATATTGTCACACCATGACATGACCTACGCCCGACATAGCAGACATCCACACTGTCTGCATAGCCCTCTGGATTGTGACACCTCCGACTTGTATGGGTGTATGTCACATGGGCCACCACAGGGATGGGTACACGATGCCCATCACACACAATTGTCCATTACCCAGTCAAGCATGGCCATGGGTGATACCTACAGGCATGTTGCCACACAGTACATCTGGAGTGGATAGACACCGTTGCACATTGTCCACACATAGTGCGATCATAGCTGTAGTGGACCACCTGTACATCTGATGTGGTACACCAGACAACTGGAATGCCTGTCTGCAGCCACTGGAGGTGCCACCAATGTCTACCATATACGTGCTGTGGAACAGCATGACTGTGTTGCAGACATGGCAATGCAATGCGTCCATGTTATGCATCGCACAGAGACATACCTGTGTCCTGCTGCCATGCAGTGGCACAGTGTCTGTACTCCCCACTGTATAGCTATGTACATGGCTCACACCAACCACACCTGCACAGACATCTTTGTTACACATGCATTCTATCTGTAGCCTGTACACATAACACTGCACTGTGACGCCCAGTATGATGCGGTGCATGTGGTGGGACACCATTGTCACATGTCCACATGTTATCGCACATGTTGGCGGAGTACATGTCAAAGTGACGCCAGCCATGTGTACTGTTAACCTGCCTGTGGCCACACGGTGTATCACGGTGATGCATGCAAACTACCATGAATGTGTGTACTGCATGCCTACTGAAATGACACCTGCTTGATGTAGTGTGCACCCCAGGGAAGTATGCATACTACCACTATTAATGTCTGGCCTGCATTCACTGAGCTGTGGTGTGGGAATGCTGCATGCCATCTGCAATAACACATGCATGATGTGTCTGCGTGTGTGTGTGTCTGCATGTGTGTGTCAGCGTGTGTGTGTCTGCGTGTGTGTGTATCTGCGTGTGTGTGTGTGTGTCTGTGTGTGTGTCTGCGTGTGTGTGTGTGTGTGTGTCTGCATGTGTGTCTGCGTGTGTGTATTGTATCTTACAGTATGTCTTTGTATTCACAGGTGGTGTAGGTGCGTTCCCCTCCTGCGGTCCATCTGATGCTAGTGTCCCCACAGATACTAGCGGTGATGACCATATGCATGAGGCACAGGCAGGGTTGTCAGGGGCAGAAGCTGTGCCATTGGTTACCATCCCACCCATGTCCCCTTCATCTCCGCACACGGTTCTGAAGCCGACACATACCACATCACCGTTGCCCATAGAGGAAGGACAGTCAGCGTCTGTTGGCATTGAGCAGGAATGTGTGGCGGCTACAGAAGGTGCGGGTACACACCATGTTGCCAGTGTAATGACTGGTGATGTGCCACACAGGCATGTGGCTGGTGCTGCTCGTAGGAGGACCTCTGGCAGACATGCACCTGCTGTACAGGGTGCAGCAGCTGGTATCACCAGATGCATGTTCCAGACTGTAATGGCGGCACAGGCACGTGCTGAATGGCAGAACCAAGAAGGGCAGAGGCTGCAGAGGGCCATAATCCGTTCCCTAAATGAGAAAATCCAGTCATTGGCGAATGCTCAACAGCAGATTGCTAATGTTCTGAATAGGCGATTAGGTGAGATGGTTGGAATCCTCGACCAAGGCATGTCAATCCGTGAGCGTGAGCTGTCTGTGCTGGAACACCTGGTAGAGGTAAGGCATAGGACACGTGGCCATAGGCCAGCAACACCACCTAGTGTAGGTCGACGTGTGTGTGCCACCTCTCATGCCCACTCACACAGTGCCGGTAGCAGCAGCAGTGCAGCTGGTGCTACACAACCACACCAGGACACAGCAGGCCATGTGGACGTGGCCCTGGCTGGTCCCAGCATGGACACGGTTCCAGCGGACATGTGTCATCAGAGAGTGGCCACTCCATACCTCTACCCAGTAGTGCCCGTGCGACCCCAGGCAGGCACGGGTCACGTGGCCGCAGACGGACACAGTGAGCCGTACAATCTGCACTGTACAGTCTGGGGCTGCCAAGTATACCCCGTGTAGGCATCACAGATGGCTGAACTGTGTACACACATACCCACACATGGCAGACACAACTGTAGGGCTCCACCACATCCACATGCATTCTGCACAGTCATGCCCAGTAAATGCACTGGCCCTTACACACACACATGATGTCATCCATTGGTACAGCCTATGCCCCTGGTACACATATCACCCAGTGCATATGATGAAGCCTCTGCCGCATCACTGTCATCCACACCATTGGTGCACAGTCATGCAAATATATTCTGATGCACAGGGTGGACAAGATAGTGAGAGGTGTATGTGATACCTGTGTATGCATAGTGTGTAATGTGTATGTTGCAGTGGTTGTGTATGACAAGTGACAGGTGCGTATGTGACATGGGTTGTGTACTGTCATCATGCAGCAGACATACCATGTAGTGCAGGTGCAGCATACATTGAGCTGTGTACACGGTATGTGTGACGGTTACATGTGTAGCACCATGTTGGATCTGTTAACCTGTATGCCTCATATGGTGTACTTGCATGTGCCTACTGGGAGCACTGTTATCAGTCCCCCACGTGTAGCTGTGGGTTACCCACAGGCACATCTGGCAATATCAGCATACCACAGGTACCCGCAACTTGCCTGGACACCTACATAGGTACATAAGTGCATAGGTACATACCAGGCTATGTGCCCTACAGCATGTGTAAGCCTAGTTAGAGTGTGTGTGGCTTTCACCACCCCTTAGGATGAGGATACTATATCCATTGGTCTGCTGTCCCTCTGTCCAGCAGTGACACAGAGATGATGCCTGGGGCATACCTACGATCTCCCATCCACACGTCAGGATTACTCTTGGACAGAGTCAGTGAGGGGCTCTGCTTCACAAGGGCTGGGAATCTGTTCCATGGTGTAGGGAGTCTCTGGGCGATGAACCTGTCCCTCCAGCATGTCCTATTTATGTCCATGTTGAGGTTTCTGTCAGTTGCTCTGGTGCCCGTGGTTGTTTGGATCCTAGGAGGTGGAACATGTCCATGACACCCAGGTTGGACATGGCCGTGTATGTCAGGCACAGATCACCTCGGAGCAGATGGTATGAGAAGGTATACAGCCGGAGTCCCCTCAGTCGGGCAGCATGTGACATATGTTTCAGCACCTTTATCCCTGTGTTGTGGAACATTTGAGGTCCTTCCGAGTGCTGCAGGTGTCAGGGTAGGTACATTCCAAATGTGGCGTTGTACCCAATCATTGGTCTGATGCGTGAAGAGTACAGGGGTACAATGACCTCCCCAGATGTGGATGTGAATCCCTTCATGACCAGGTGGGCACAGTGGAATGTTTTCCCAACCACATTGGCAATGTGAGTGTCAAGAGAGGTTACCAACAGGTTTGGTACCCATGTCCCTGATCACGTCCACCATGTTTAATGGATTACCACCTATGTGGTAATTCGGGGTGAACATGTCTTTCCCAAAGGGTAGGTCTATACCTTCCCTGGCATGTAGCTTCAGGCCATGGCTCTGGCACCAGTTATCCATTTCTATGAGACGTCAGGTGGATGTCCTTGTCTGATGGGGTGTTGAGTATGGTGGCCAGTTTGCAGTCATCTGCATACCTTGTCTGCCACAATCCCCCTATGTTTGCATGCACATCGGAAAGTTGAATGCCGAACAGGAGGGGGCCCAGGACTGAGCCCTGTGGGCCACCACTCGGGACCATCTTGGAGTCTGACATGGCACCAGGAACACTAACCCTGTGGGTTTTGACCTCCATCCGGTTGGCAAACCATCGTGTGACATATGTCTCTACATCTACGCTGGTGAGCCTTTCTATGATGCCTGCGTGGAGTGTGGTTCGAACGCTGTCGCCAGGTCACGGTAGTCTGTGCAAACCGACGTACCCCCATCAATGGCCTTCGTGACTCCTCCAAACAGGTCGACCAGGTTCAGGAGGCAGGATCTGCTCTTGACTAAGCCGATGTGGGTATGTTCCAGTATTTGTCGTTCCCCAATGTCTTTATTTATGGGCTCCATTATGGACCCCTCCATAGCTTTGCAGACAAGGCTTGACAAGCTTATAGGGCAGGGATGTACAGAGTCCATAGGAGCACTACCTTGGTGGAGTGGGACCACAGTTGCCGTATACCATCCATCGGGTACGTAGCCTGTAGTACGGCTAAGATTAAACAGCAGCCTTATGTGCGGGGTGAGGCCCTCATTGAGGTTGTGTAGCACACAGCCAGGGACACCATCTGGTCCCATTGATGCTGTGTTCACTGCTTTACAGATATCAGCTCTCACCTGGGCAGTTGAGATGTTTGGGAGGCTAGACTCTGGTGGGATAGATATGTCCCCTCTTGGGGGGGGGGGTGTAGATGTATGCACGGAACCTGTCTTCCAGTTTGTTGGCAATGTCTGTGGGTTCAGTGATCATTGTACCATTCTGGACTAATTCCAAGCATAACTGTGTGCTTCCACCCATGTTCCTACCATAGCTAAGGAAGGCCTTATGGTTGTCTTATGTGTCCTTTGCAAGTCCAGTCCCACAGGCGGCCTTGCATGATTGTATGAGTGATCGTATGTTAACGCCAGCATTAATCAGTGATGCCTTCCCTGGTAGTGATATTGCTCTGTCATGTAGTAGCTTTCACCTCTTGTTGTATGGTTTGTTAATGGCTGGGGTCCACCAGACCATGTGCCTGCCTTTGGTGGACAAGGTCCTGATGTTATCAGGGATCGCTTGATCCAGACATTCCTGGGGGTGCTCATAGAAGGCATTTGTAAGGGTTTCAGCAGCGTGGCCTGTGTTTACCACTGGCATGAAGGCCTTGTAGGGTACCACACCAGTCGTATGACGTGTGGGGTTCGCTGTGGAGAGGTCTTCACTGTGGTCTCCCTTGCCAGTGTTGGGTGCAGGATGCGGATCTCCAGTGAGTTCACTATATGGTCTGACCTCACCGTTGAGGGATGTACATCCTGTGTGGAGCATGTCGTCCCCATGTGTGATGATCAGGACTAGTATAGTTCCTCCCCTTGTGGGTATGGTGCATGGTTGTTCCACAGCATTCGGGTGTATGAACACCTGGCACCTTTGGTGTAGGGTGTTGTGTCCTGGGTAATGTTCCCGGTCTATGTATGGTTGGTTGATGTCACCCAATATGATGGTGTTGTGAGAGCATTCATACTCCCCAGTGTCTTCAGGAAGGCTGTGCGGGTATCCTGGGTTTGGGAGGGTGGTCTGTAGCATGCAACAAACTGTAGGGCAGTCCTACCCATGGTTAATTGCACCTGGATGGTCCCCGCTGCTACGTGCATTTCTGCCAACCTGGAGGTGTGGGTATCCTTCATGGAAATGGAGACTCCCCCTCCTTCTGTGTTCGGTCCGGGTTATGGTCCTGAACGCGTGAAATGAGGTATGACCTGATAGTGCTGGGGTGCTCTCAGGAGCCCTGAACAATGTTTCAGTCACAGCACTGACATCGATGTCCTCCATACTGAGGAGGGCATTTGAGGGCGTGTAGCTTGGGCGTAGACTACTGGCACTGAGCAGTATTACCCTTTCTTTTCTCCAGGTTTGTAGTCTAGGGTGGTAGGTTTATCATTCCAGCCTTGCCTGCAGTGGGCACTGTGGGGGTGGCAGGAGCCTTAGCCAAACTCTTGAAGACCAGGGGCGACAGGTGTGAGCCATCCCTTGTGAAGGGGTGTGGCTTGCCAAGCATGTCATCCCAGGCAAGAGGAATTTGGTTCCCCTCAGACTGACACCGGTAACCAGGCACATTATCAAGGGTGATCATTTGGAGCCAGCATTGTGGCATCATACTTGATGAGGGTGGGATACTGCCCAGGGTCAGGGGCATGCTGGCCTGGGCTACACAATCTGAGAGCCCCTCTATGTCTCCTTTCATGTATCCCAGGGTGGTATGTCTCCGGTCGTTGACACCAACATGGACAATGACCACGTCATACTTGTACATGCTGCGGAGTGACCTGAGTGCGTGTGTTATGTGGCGGATTCCAGCGCCTGACAGGCAGCCTACTGTGATCATTCCCTTGTTCAGTCTGGTGGGTGGGACGTCAGTGTGTCTGACTGTGGCATCACCCATTACAAGTGTGTCTGGCATTGTGTGTGGCCTTTGGGGCTGTGACTGTTTAGCACACTGACGTTGAGAACTATGTGTTGCATGTCCTATGTCTTGTGGAGGCAGTTGCTTGGGTGTCTGCTTCAGAGGCCTCATTAGGTTCGTTACATGTTTTAATAGTGCCTCCAAGTATGTCTTAGTGTGTTCATGTGTTTGTTTAGCATTTGTGATAGTTACATGTGACACTGGGTTTGTGGTGTGCATGGTGTCCTTCCCCTCCCGTTTGGTCTTGCCGGTCATGGTTTGAGAGAGCTCAGCCCCCTGTCTGGCTATATAGTTGCATCTCTCACATGTATTATGTTTAGTGGGGGAGGTGCGGCTTGTCCGTGTCCATGAGGCACCTGTAACATTGCCCATAGTTACATGTGACACTGGGTTTGTGGTGTGCATGGTGTCCTTCCCCTCCCGTTTGGTCTTGCCGGTCATGGTTTGAGAGAGCTCAGCCCCCTGTCTGGCTATATAGTTGCATCTCTCACATGTATTATGTTTAGTGGGGGAGGTGAGGCTTGTCCACGTCCATGAGGCACCTGTAACATTGCCCAGGACACCCAGATTCACCATCTGAACAGGAGAGGTCGCTAGCAATTGACCCTTCGACATGCCAGAGAACGTGAATGCATTTTTTGTGTAACCGGGTCAGAAGGCACCTATAGGGAAGTGGGTACTCAAGGGGATTCTAGGCTAGTGTAGTACTCCATCTAGTATGCATGTACTTTACCTATGTAGGAATACTATGGGAGCAGGTGCAGAGCTTTTGTGATAGAGAACAGACAGTTGAGATTGCAAGAAGAGAGGTTCTACATGTAAACCTGCGGAGCACGGAGCCAGATATAGTGTAACGTTGCTTACACGGTACATGACGCACATGTCCACACATATACTGCACCTGACGCCTGTGGTCGGTGCCACAGGCTACGGTGGACAGAGACATCACATACATGGCATGACACAGTACAGGTATGGTGACATTCTGCAGGTGTCGTACACAGTGTGCTGGCAACTGACCGCAGGTGTCACCTGTCAGCTGTGGTGCACGGTGTGCAGCAGTTGGATGCTGTACTGGTACAGGAATATGTCCGCAATCACGCGGCATACACCACTATGGCACACACCCCATTGTGTGCAGATGGGGACACCTGCCTGTGTGGTCAGCACCCTCACAATACAATGCACCCACGCGCCATGTCACAGGGGGCGGTCTTGCACAGGTGGCCAGTAAGGCTCACAAGTATGGCATTGACAGGGCTGTACAATGCAGCACCAGTACGGGATGGTCACCCTGTGTGGTTAGTGTCCAGTCACAGCACTATATCTGCATACACCCTCACAACAGGCAGCAGACATACACACATGTTGACACACTGACATGGTGATGACCACACATGTCTACACAGAGGGACGACGTGTTGCATGTACTGCACCATCCACATCCATGCACCCCACACTGAGGTATGTACAGATCTCTACCATGGTGTACAGTGATGTGTGGCACATGGCACGTAGTCCCCCCGATCTGTGGCATACATGGGCACACATTCCTGCACACATGTTGGTGCTAGGAATGCCACACCCGCTATATGGGATATGTGCAGGCGTGCAGCGGTATGTAGTGCATCCTGCGTACCACTACTGTATCTGGCAGCTGTGCCAATATATGCACTTGGGAGGTGGTAGGGGTTACAGTGGCCATGTGACATATGGTCGATGAGACATGGCCGATGGGTATGCATTATGGCAGCGCTGTCATGTAAAGGCGACATAGCAGACTGTATGCACATGGCAGGGTAGGATGGTGTGTGACACACCTGTGACCAGCACCTGCACACATGCATGTGGACAGGTGTTTAAACACATGGTGGGTATGCATGTGGTTGGGGGTTGCAACTGTGTTATGGACATCGGATACCGCTCATGCATGGCTGCACCATGCACAGTACACGTGTCACATGTATCCCCTGTTGCCATGTGTGTATGCATTGCTACGTTGTGACATGTGTGTCGACATACATGGAACATGGACTGTGGTATGGTATCACAGCTGTCACAGGCAAACTGTACAAGGGTATGTGTCCCAGTCAACACTGCTACACCCTGTAGGGGGTGCATACCATGGACATGTGTCCACCTTCCATCCGTGTGTGCATTACTGCGTATGCCAGTGTTATGCATGTGATACATCACAGGCTTCATATGTGTCCTGTGTGCAGTCCATGCACACAGCCAGGCAATCACATATATGACATATCCGGACTTTGTTTCACTGTGGTACAGCTGCAGTCATGTATCATATCTGTGTCAGGCCCGTGGTATGTGTGGAGCATGCCTGTCCATGTATACCGATATGGGTGGACTACATCACACCTGTGGGATCATTGATAGTACATGTGTACTCTGCATGACGGACGTACACCGCCATATAGACTTGTGGACATATGTCACATGCTGTTGCTGGACCGTGAGGCATACTGCTGCACCGATGACATGGTGCTGGCATGGCAGCTACAGTGTTCACTGCAGTGTGTACATGTTCAGCCTGCACCCGTGATGCCTGTGCTGTCATCTGTGTGTGTACATGTAACTGCATGTGTGTCCACCCTGTGCGTGTGTACGGGTTTACCTGGCCGTGACTTGCGGTGTGTGCACTCCGTCTGCATGCCGGACGGTGCGTAGCACATACTAAGTGTGTGAGCATGCCCGGGTTGCTGTTGTGTGGGTGGACACACACGACGGTCCACAATCTGCCCTTCCATGATTTCACCCCATGTGTATGCATGTCTGCACTGTGCAGATTCTAAGTGTCTGAGCATGCCCAGTAAGCAGCTGTGTAGATGAACACACAGTACAGTGCACACCGCGCCCATCTGCGTTGATACCCCGTGTGCATGTCTGTTTCCCCTTCGCAACCGCCACGTCTGTGGCATGGCCGGGTTGCTGTTGTGTGGGTGGACACACACGACAGTCCACAATCTGCCCTTCCATGATTTCACCCCATGTGTATGCATGTCTACACTGTGCAGATTCTAAGTGTCTGAGCATGCCCAGTAAGCAGCTGTGTAGATGGACACACAGTACAGTGCACACCGCGCCTGTCTGCGTTGATACCCCGTGTGCATGTCTGTTTCCCCTTCGCAACCGCCACGTCTGTGGCATGGCCGGGTTGCTGTTGTGTGGGTGGACACACACGACGGTCCACAATCTGCCCTTCCATGATTTCACCCCATGTGTATGCATGTCTGCACTGTGCAGATTCTAAGTGTCTGAGCATGCCCAGTAAGCAGCTGTGTCAATGGACACACAGTACAGTGCACACCGTGCCTGTCTGCGTTGATACCCTGTGTGCATGTCTGTTTCCCCTTCGCAACCGCCACGTCTGTGGCATGGCCGGGTTGCTGTTGTGTGGGTGGACACACGACGGTCCACAATCTGCCTTCCATGATTTCACCCCATGTGTATGCATGTCTGCACTGTGCAGATTCTAAGTGTCTGAGCATGCCCAGTAAATATCTGTGTAGATGGACACACAGTACAGTGCACACCGCGCCCGTCTGTGATGATACCCCGTGTGCATGTATGTTACCCCTTCGCGACCGCTAGGTGTGAGGGCATGGCCAGTACGCCATTCGGGGGTACACACTACAGTCGGCACCGATGTCTGCTACTAGGCGTGTAGCCATGGCCAATGGCATCCTGCATAGCCATGGTGACCGTCCAGGTGAGTCATATGTGGTTGGTATGCCACAATGGCTGCCTACATCGTGCACACCGGATGCCCTCTCATAGGGTATACTGTCTGTGGTGCATCCCGTATCCATGTCGGGATGTTGTGCTCCGTAGTTAGTTGGTATTCCCGAGTGCAGCACTACCGTGTTACTGTACGCCCACCTTGGGATGGTAACATGCTGTGTGACTGCGCACTCTGTCTTCATTCCCTATCGGCTGCCTTGCCTCTGCAGATGATATCACCCACCTAGGGGTATGCCTCCTGTCAGTGCTGTGCTCAGTAATCTCGGTAGCACGTTCTGTAAATGCATCATGCTGTAGTGTGTTCGTGTAGGTAGGCGTAGGTTCAACTCCAGGCCCTTCCCCGTGTGTGTGTGTGTGTGTGTGTGTGTGTGTGTGTTTCCAGCTGCCTCTGCAGATGGACATGCTTTTAGACGCTTCGCAACACATACCTTGGCTATTGGCAGCTATTCCTTTACGGATGATGTCACCCGCCTAGAAGTATGCCTCTGACAGCGCTGTGCTCAGTAATCTTGGTAGTGCATTCTGTAAATGCATCATGCTGTAGTGTGTTCATGTAGGTAGGCGTAGATTCGACTCCCGGCCCTTACCCGTGTGTGTGTGAGGTGTGTGTGTGTTTCCAGATGCCCTTGGTGAGAGTACTTCCTTTAGTCGCTTCTCAACACATACCTTGGCTATTGGCATCTATTCCTTTACGGATGATGTCACCCGCCTAGAAGTATGCCTCTGACAGCGCTGTGCTCAGTAATCTCGGTAGCGTTCTGTAAATGCATCATGCTGTAGTGTGTTCATGTAGGTAGGCGTAGGTTCGACTCCCGGCCCTTACCCGTGTGTGTGTGAGGTGTGTGTGTGTGTGTTTCCAGATGCCCTTGGTGAGAGTAGTTCCTTTAGTCGCTTCTCAACACATACCTTGGCTATTGGCATCTATTCCTTTACGGATGATGTCACCCGCCTAGAAGTATGCCTCTGACAGCGCTGTGCTCAGTAATCTCGGTAGCGCGTTCTGTAAATGCATCATGCTGTAGTGTGTTCATGTAGGTAGGCGTAGGTTCGACTCCCGGCCCTTACCCGTGTGAGGTGTGTGTGTGTGTGTGTGTGTGTTTCCAGTTGCCCTTGGTGAGAGTAGTTCCTTTAGTCGCTTCTCAACACATACCTTGGCTATTGGCATCTATTCCTTTACGGATGATGTCACCCACCTAGAAGTATGCCTCTGACAGCACTGTACTCAGTAATCTCGGTAGCGCATTCTGTAAATGCATCATGCTGTAGTGTGTTCATGTAGGTAGGCGTAGGTTCGACTCCTGGCCCTTACCCGTGTGTGTGTGAGGTGTGTGTGTGTGTGTGTGTGTGTGTGTGTGTGTGTGTGTGTGTGTGTGTGTGTGTGTGTGTTTACAGCTGCCCTTGGTGAGAGTAGTTCCTTTAGTCGCTTCGCAACACATACCTTGGCTATTGGCATCTATTCCTTTACGGATGATGTCACCCACCTAGAAGTATGCCTCTGACAGCGCTGTGCTCAGTAATCTCGGTAGCGCGTTCTGTAAATGCATCATGCTGTAATGTGCTCATGTAGGTAGGCGTAGGTTCAACTCCCAGCCCTTACCCGTGTGTGTGTGAGGTGTGTGTGTGTGTGTGTTTACAGCTGCCCTTGGTGAGAGTAGTTCCTTTAGTCGCTTCGCAACACATACCTTGGCTATTGGCATCTATTCCTTTACGGATGATGTCACCTGCCTAGAAGTATGCCTCTGACAGTGCTGTGCTCAGTAATCTCAGTAGCGCGTTCTGTAAATGCATCATGCTGTAGTGTGTTCATGTAGGTAGGCGTAGGTTCAACTCCCGGCCCTTCCCGTGTGTGTGTGTGTGTGCGTTTACAGCTGCCCCTGTAGAGAGTAGTTATTTTAGACGCTTCACAACACATACCTTGGCTATTGGCGTCTATTCCTTTACGGATGTTGTCACCCACCTAGACGTGTGCCTCTGACGGTGCTGTGTTCAGTGGTCCATGTAGCGTGTTCCATACCTGTGTCATACTGTTGTGCGGTTGGGTAGGTGGGGGTAAGGTCAATCCCCATGCCTGCCAGCTGTGTGTGTGTGTCTATGCTCCCAGCCGCATGGGTTCATAGGTTAAGGCTTTAGAGTTTCTGCAGAACACTTATATCCTGCCGCTATGTCTGTGTTTGTGGATGGTGAGACGCAGCTCGTGGACTGCCTGTGTGCCTGCTGTGGTTGGCGACCTCCGTAGCGTGTTCTCCACGTGCGCCCTGCTGTGGTGTGGTGGGGTGGTGCTGTGTACGTTACACTCCCGGCCTTGCCACATGTGTCCGTCTGTATCTCTCTCGATGTATATATACATACTTATGTTGTGCCCATAGCGCTGCTCTTGCATGGACAGCTGTCTGTCCCATGTATCAAATATTTGCACGGCTGACACATAGAACTGTGGTACGATGCATATCCACTCATTGTCCATGCAACGTCCGTATTCCAGCACGCCCTACAGACATCTGCTGGATATCGTGGCAGACAGCTATCCTTGCTGTACTGACACTGTACCCGTACACACCATAAACCTTGTGCATAATTGCCTGTTTATGGTGTGTGTATGTCTATCTGAGCTGTATGCATGGTTGTGTGTATGTCCCGCTATAGCCGTCTGTGCAGGTGTCGCCACTATGGGTAATCCTTGTAGACCGCTGTTTCATGTGCACTTCAGCACATACCTGCAGACCGTACTACCCCTCCTACGGCAGCAGCCTTAGATCAACTGCTACCCTAGGCGATGGGGCTCCATGGCGCCCACCACCACAACACATGGTGCCCCCATCCTGGTGTACCTACATGACATACCTACTAGAAAGGTGGCCCTGCTAGTGCGGCGCCCTAGGCAGCCGCCGGATTGGCCTATGCCTACGGCCGGCTATGAGCACATCACAAGGCATACTTTTACATTCAGTGTTTTACAAAGGCTAGATTTTAATACCAGAGGGGGGGACCTTATCAACTATACTTTAGAATGCGGATTGAGATGGATTATTAGGTGGAGAGTTGACCACACACCAGGGCTGAATGATGAAGCACAGATTAAGCCTCTTTTGAGAAGCAGGTGGCTTAAACCCAAATAACAGGAATGTAGTTTATGTACAGCTATACATTTAACACCCATTAGTCCACTCTTTCAGTTGTTTACCACTGTATTACATTGATATAATATACATATTTTCTATATATATATTGTTAGATTTCTGATAGATGAGTATTAGGCATAGTACAATATCTTATAATACATGTTTTAATAGGATGTTTTTGAAGATGTTAATATATGTGTGTGTAGTTAACATTGCATCTGCGCTTTATATGCTGGGGTTAATTGTTCATTGTTTGATGAGAAATTGACCAATGAAAGTGTAGGGAGGGAAATTTAAAGCCTGGATGCTTTTATGTTATGTGTAAGTCTGACGGAGCCTACGGGTGAAAGCACTTACTTGTCTATAAAGGAACCTTTTTATACCATTTGGGCACTGTCCTGGACAATTTCTATGTTGACTATTTCATCTACCTATGTGTTTTTTGGATTGTGTGCCATAAGGTGCCAGCGGTTATTTTATGTTGATTAGGTGTATTCCATGGTCAATTGGCATTAATCATATTAATTCATTAAAGGATCTTCTTTATAAGTGGGAACGCCATAGCTTAACCATCCTATGACCTTCCTAGTTGAAGTTGTTAGTGTGCCATTAGTATGTGTTCCACAGGTCACCCATTTGTTCCGCATTATGGAAGCGAGTGATCCCCATTTTGGTGATGGCAGATTGAGAGCTGTGTACGCCGGTATTCGCACGGCGGTCAGACTTTGTATGGGGAATGTCTAATGTAGTCCCTATCTGTATTTCCTGTGCTATGCTTTACTGCAGCTGTGTAATTCCACCAGGTTTCCAGTTATGGGTGCCATCTTGGTCGTACGCTTGTCCATCCGTGGGAATTGCCTACTGGACACTGATATAGGGCTGTACACATTTCACACCTGCTTTTAGCATTATCCGGTGGATGCTTTGCATCATTAGTGGGGAGTAAGGCATGTGCTATACCCACATCCTTCCCACGGGGCGGGACAACGGATTATCTGCCAAACAACACCGAGCCCCATTTCTGCATACCCAAGATCCCATGGCTGCAACCCTCGACGGTACACATTACACATCCTTCATGTGTGCGGGACTGGGATGTGGACGCACTTCTATGGACTCGACAATCTCTGGATTTCTCTTCATATGTCCTGCATTTCATGGACACTTGTCATCAATCTTAAACACGCTGGTGGTGCATATGTCTAGCTGTTCCATAGTCACGGCCGTCATTTCTTCTGGGTCGATCGCAGCTGGTTGATATTGCGAACGGATCAATTTTTGGAGTCCTACAATGGACACCAATGTGCATATGTAAAGTGTAGAACTTGTTGGACTGTCACCATCTGGCCAGTGGTTTTAACTGCTGCTGTATGTTCCCCAATCGCGGATGTCTGTTTGACTACCCATATTATGTATTACTTGGCCTATCTATATCCATGTGCCAGTAAGCGGAAATACAGCAAACCTTGAGTCCTGGTCATCTTCTTAAAAGACATTATTGAACATAAGCCATGCCAAAACAGACGATGACAAAAACGATACACTCCACAGTCAAAAGATACTGAGCTCTTTCACCCACTAACATGGGGCATCGTCGGAGTACGAAATACATTAGATAGTCGTCCCTTATATACTTCCTTCAGAGTCAGTTTAAAGTCAATTAATTAATAAACTTGCTCATAGTTAAGTGGACAGTGCTCCAAGTCTTGATGATAAAGTGACATATACAAATCAGTGTTGCATACATTACTTAATGGAAACGATAATACAACAACAATGTGTTAATATAAATACAATATTGGTCAATACAAGCAGTATATTGAAACATAGTTGATAATTGTTGTGAGTAAACCTTAGAATGTAGTGTGTTGATAATGATATTGTATATCAATGTGTATAATTGTTGCATTAAGATTCCAAATCATGGAATAAATAAGTACAATTAAATGCATATTTTGTATAAATATGAATGTAAATAAGAGTCACAATGTTAAATATGAATATGACTGTATTATAACTATATCAATATGATATGGAATATACTGTAGTTGTTTACATCTTGTTTTCAAGTGACAAATCTATATCCATGCGTCATATATACGGGCCGTCGGACTGCTGTGTGTAGATATATACATGTGAACCCCTCGTTTCATACCTTGCTTTGTTACTGTCTGTGGATTACCTGTGTACACACATCAATTACCATGCCATACCTTTCCACTGTACAGGTTCTGGCATGGTGTACGGCTGGTTGGCCCTTATTCTTGCTGTGTGTTACATTGACCTGTGTCTATCTGGCAATTCGCTGGCATGTCATGTGAGACCTTCCTGCTTCTATAGGGACCTGATCCCGTAATTGTGACGTGCTTCCACTGGTCATATATTTCTCTGTCGTCTGGGATCTGACTGTAACCAGTCCTTTCAGGACACTTTCTATTGTTGTTCTTTTTTGGTTACATATATGAGTACTTTGGTATGTTGTGCTATTATTGTGTGTGGAGCATTTCTCCACAGGCCTCTGCTGACACTGGACATATATCCAGCTAGCCTAGCCCGGTCAACAAGTGTGAGCCAACTGAACACATTTTGTACGGGGGCACCTTCTGACAAGTGGGTCGGGTTACAGATGCATAACCGTCGTCAATCCATACTACTAACACACACGTTATTCTATCCACATTCTATGTTTGTCTTATCACATAGCGTGTGTTTCTCACTATTTCTAACGGTACTTTACATGGCATTGCCCGATTCCATACTTTCAGAGGCTGACAGTTTTGAGACATGTATGATTGACGTGGAGGACACAGCCTTAACTTTCCCTGCTATGAGCGGATCACACACGTACACGCGCACTTGCATTTCCTAATTGTGGGTTACGCGCAGGCGCACATGCATATCCGTATTCTGGTTACATATGTTTACTGGGTCTGTGTGGTTACGTGGTCTGTGTTAGTTGTGACTGTTCCGGTAACATATCTCTGATCCGGTTGACGGACGTGTGCGGAACGCACTTTCACCTTTGCACATGTAACAGTCTTTGCGGCATGAACGCATTACGTACACGTTCACATTTATATGTTCTATAGTCGTAATTCTAACGGGACTGCATTCACGTTTGCCGGTTACTGTGACCACTACACATTAGCTGTTCAGTCTCATTTATATGCATACCGATGGTACTTAGCTAAATTTACATATCCCCCCCCGCGCTCACGTACGTCACAGGCATCCATTCTCCTGCTGGGAAAGGTGCGGTACTACATGTTAAACATTCCTTATTCCCTCCCGCTCATGGCCCAGGATGCATATGTCGTGACCGCAGGGATATTCAGATCACAGGGGCTTATATCCCCTACGCATACAGGCCTTCGATTGTCAGGGTGTTCCTGTGGTGCTTTGGGTTTGGTCTTGTCCGCCTGGTGTACGGAACTGCCCTGACCGTGTATGAATGTCAGACGAGTCACATGGGCATGGTTTGTCCGTGTCTATGATACCATATCCCCCCCCATTATTCCTAACTGTGTGCGCTGATTGGCCGGCGTGCCCGTTGTAGATCTTGTTATAGTAATTGCACACGGTCTGGTCGAACGGACCTATTTCCATTACTAAACCTCGGTATTTATAACCTGTCTCGCTATATTACATGGGTTTAACATTGCGTGACGGCTTTCACTGAGCCACGGACATGTCCGTTGCTTAGTTTGGGGCAGTCCCGCTCTGCTACACACATTTAACATGGCGGAACAGGTTGTACAGCTCAGCAACGGGGACATCGGGCTCTCCGTCGCTGTTTAGTATTGAATCGCTATGTTGACTTTGTTTCACATAGCGAGACAGTGTCGACATTGGTAACGGACATCTCGCGCAGTACGTCCGCACCGCCGCGGGTGCCGTATGTCTGCATTTGGGCGGCGGACAGGCATTATGCTGTGCCATTATGTCTGGGAATATATGGTTTCTTTCCATAGATGATATAGCATAGTAGCAATGACCCGCGTCTGGGTGTGGGTACTGCTGTAAGAGTGGCCTTAGGTCAAGTGGTGCCCTAGGCAAAAGGACTCCATGGTGCCCCCACCACATCACCCGCTACCCCCATCCTGGTCTACCTACACCAAATAAAGGCTGGAAAGGTGCCGCTAGTAGAGCGGCTCCCTAGGCGGCTGCCTGGTTGGCCTATGCCTGTGGCCGGCTATGTGTGTGGTCCCTCGGGCGTCGGCCTTGGGAACGCACCATGTCTGCCATGGGTATATCTAGCATTACCCACATCTGGGCGTGGTTTATTGCTATGATGTTCCATGTGTACGGACACGTGTGTTTGGACAACCTACAATAGCTTCTGCTATTGGCATACAATGCTGTGGGTGTTGCCGGTTAACATACATATGCCTTTCTCAAAAGCCGACTTCACACTTCTAAACACTAGTGTGGTCTCCTTTAAGGCCCCTGAGCCAGTGGTAAACATTACTCAAACCGCTGAATCACTTACATATGCCTTCTACCAGCACCTACAGGACTGCATGGATCAGGCAATCCCATACAAAACTGAGACTCTTTGTACCAAAGCCAAGCATCCAGTCTGGTGGACCCCAGCCATTGACAAGCTCTACAACGAAAGGAGGTAGCTACTACAAGATAGAGCGGAATCCTTGTAAGGTAGGACACCCTTGCTCATTATATGTGAAGAACTACAAGCTCTCATGACATCATCCAGGGCAAATTCGACAGATAAATCACCAAGGACTCAACAGACAATCATAGGGCCTTCTTTAGCTATGTTGGACACCTGGGAGGACACTCCCAGATATGCTCAGACTGGGTTCAGAATGATGTGAAGATTAGTGAACCTACACACATTGCCAACATACTGGCTGACAGGTTCGGTGCAAACTTCTCCCCCCCTCCCCCCCACATGGAGAGATATCTATACCAGAGGGTTGTGGCCCCCGAACATCTGTAATGCACAGGTGGGAAATGCTCTCTCCAAGGCAGTAAACACAGCATCCATGGGACCAGATGGTGTCCCAGCTGTGTACTCCATGAACTCAATGAGGAATTAAACCCACAGTTAGGACAGCTGTTTAATCATAGCCTCACCTCAGGTAACGTACACAAGTAGTGGCGCAAGGCGACTGTAGTCCCACTTCACAAGGGCGGTGCCTCCACTGATCCTGGTAATTACCGTCCCATTAGCTTGACAAGCCTTATCTGCAAAGCCATGGAGAAGGATCATAATGGAATTCATAGATAAAGACATAGGGGACTTGCATACTTTGGATCCAACCCAGTTTGGCTTGGTCAAAAGCAGATCATGCCTTTTAAACTTGGTTGACTTTTTAGGAACTGTCACCAAGGCCATTGATGAGGGCCAAGCAGTCCATACAGCCTACCTTGACCTGGCAAAGGCCTTCGACGCAATACCCCCCTCAGGTATCATTGATAAACTCATCGGCTTGAATGTAAACCCATACATCGCAAGATGGGTTGCAAACTGGCTAAGTGACAGGACCCACACGGTCATAGTTGCTGACACCATGTCAGACTCACAGCTGGTCACAGGTGGTGTCCCAGAGGGCTCAGTCCTGGGTCCACTCTTTTTCGGCATCTACATTTCCAAAGTACAAGCAAACACAGGGGGGTTATGGCTGACAATGTTTGCAGATGACTGCGAACTGGGTGCCATAGTCGGACACACATCTGACACAGATATCCTTCGGAAGGGCCTCACAGATATGGATATCTGGTGCCAGAGACATGGCCTACAGCTAACTGCCGGGAAATGCATAGTCATACCCTTTGGGAAGAACAAGGTTACCCCTAGCTACCATATAGGTGGCAATCCACTGAGCACAGAGGGAGTTACCAGGGATCTGGGGACCCGGGTTGTCGGTAACCGTTCGTTCGACACACACGTTGCTAACGTAGTTAGGTAGACCTTCTACATTGCCCACCTGATCATGCAGGGATTCACATCTAGATCAGGGGAGGTCATCGTCCCCTTGTACTCATCACTCATTAGACCTATGATTGAGTACAATGCCCCGTTCAGAATGTATCTGACCCGACACCTGCAGCAGCTGGAAAGGCCCCAACAGTTCATCGACAAATGGATGCAGGGTCTCAGGAATATGTGTTATGCTGCCCGACTGAAAGGACTCCTGCTCTATTCAGTCGCATACCACTTGCTCAGAGGTGACCTGTGCCTGACATACAAGGCCATGTCGAACCCAGATTTGATGACTATGCTTCACCTATAGAATCTAGATCCCTCAGAACCACAAGGGCAGGTGACGTCAACCTTGACACGGTCATTAATAGAATGTGCGGGAGGGACAGATTCATCACCCAGACACTCACTATGCTGTGGAACAACATCCAAGTACATGTGAGGCAGAGCACCTCGCTGGCCTTGTTCGAGGGGAATCTTGACCAATAGATGGGAGATTGCAGATATACCCCAGGGATTACTTCAGTGTCACTGCTTGACAGAGGTACAGCAGTATAATAGGCATAGTTTTCTTCAAGCTGAAGGGGGGGCAAAGGCAACATAACTATGGGCTAGGCTTATAGATGCCCTTGGGCGGATATCCTACTATGAACCTATGAACCTATGAACCTATGTTCATAGTTTGTCCCATTCACACTTGTCTATGCCTTGTCCTCATTCGTATGTGGATATTTCTGTGGCACATGATTGAACTATGTATTACCTGCAGGTATGCTGTGTACAGTGCACATATGTCACGGTTGATTACAGTGTATCTGTGTACCTAACTCTGTGATACTGAGGACTACCACACATCCTTCACAGCATCACATGCATATGTCCATACTATTATTCGTTGGCCTGTGGGGGGTTGTCAGGGCAACGGTTACACGTGTCCCTGTTTGTGCACGCATCATGGTGGTCTTTGACCGGCCTCTATTGTTATCGTGGGATGGACGGTGGTGTTGGTGTGTGTTTGGGTTGTGTTTCCACTGCCGATACATCTGTGTGGGGGTGAGGTTGCCACATGTTCCTCTTTGCAGGGAGCCCCATCCTGGACATTTGTGTCATGCATCAATACTTGGCACATGCCATATGTCCTGTGATATTCCCACAGTCGTGTATGCCTTCCTGCATTACTACTGCTTGTTACTGGCTGTTTGTATCTGGTACGCATGGCTATTATGTTGGATAACTTAGCCTATTCCCATGATATGACATACCCATTCATCCAGGCATATACATGTTATTCCATCCTTTGCATTGGCCGTGGGTGTTTGGCCATCCGGCACCACTATTCTCTATGTGTGATGTCCCACCTTCACCTTCTGTGCATGTGGCACCCTGTTGGGGTGTCCTGCTTGGTGGGCAGATGTTCCACCCTATGTGTTGTGTTTGACATGTCTGCATAGCTAATCATCGGTACGGTGGCTGAACATACTGCTTTGTCCAGATGTGTACAGTTATGGACACCCTGGCGTGTGAACGCCTATGGGGTTTCGACAGGTCCATACCACATGCGGGATGTACACATTCTGCTGACACATTCACATGCAGCCATTTGGATATCAGTACCTGAGGTGGGATGTTGACATGTGGGGTACATATTTGCCCGCGTGGCACTGCCTAGGACAATACTTCATACTACATTTGAGGTATACCCACTGTGTGTAGGTGTGCAGCTGCGCAAGGCTGCTAGCTGGGTTGGGTGCACGGTCGTACATGGGTGCGGGTTACGTGCTATGACGGGGCTGTTGTGTATTACATTTGCATGCATGGGTTCTGCTTCTGGATATTACGCTTTGGCATACGCCGTCCTATGTGTATGCGATGGGCACGTTGCTGGGTGTAGTACATGTTGCTATGCACATGTTTGTCTGTGTTTAGGGTATCTGGTTTCCTTCTGGTTGTTATATAGACACGGCTGCCCGGCTGTGTACTCTCACTACTGCTGGTGACCATACCCATGGGGCTACTTGTGTGTAGGTGCGGCACGCTGACATGCTGCTTTACACTTTCACCTGGTATGCCCACTGACAGTGCATTGCGTGACGGACACGGTATTACGCGTATCCTTTGTTCCTTGGACGGGTATAATTTGGACTTCGTGGGTTAATGTTTGGTTCTCCGTTTTGTGTGAATGGGTACTATGTTGCATACTCTGTGTATGTTTCATTATCCACGGACACTGGCTGGTGCGGTTACTATTGCAGGCGGCCTGTGACAGTCAGCACTTTAGGTTGCTCCTCGCCTGCCGGCTTGGCCACGCCTACGGGCGCATCCTACTAGGGCTCGCGCACGTGCCCTCTGCACGTGTTTGTGGTTGCGGCACGCACTCATTACTATGCATGTGGTGCTGCTACGCCGATTATACACTGCACTGCCGGCGCAAGCCTTACACCAGCCTTGCGCTGAGCTTCATGAATCCGGGGGTAGATCTTTTAAAAACAGGTTTATGTTCATTTTCATTTTTAAAAATCAGTTTCAGTGCAATACTACGTATAAACATTTTCAAGTCCATCAACGCTTGCACCACGTTGTCTCTCTTATTCGGAATGAATTTTAGCCCTTTGTTTAAAAGTGAGCTTTGCGCTTCTGTTAATATAATGTTAGATAAATTTAATGTACCTTTAATTACTTTAGTTAGCGTTTGTTCGGTTTGTCATGAATTAATGGACTGCTGACCTTCCGTTTCCCGCTCGCATTCGGTAGATGTTGCTGCTGGAATAAAAAAGGGGTCTCCTTTTGTATAGATGGTGAAACGACCTTCTCAGGAAGTTTTAACGAAAAAGGTGAAAGCGAAGTAATTTCCTTTTGGATTAATTTCTTTTTGCCTGCTGTTAATTCCGGCGGCATGTTGGTTTTCACTCTAGGGCGTACTGCATCATTTTTATTAACGTCGTCGTCATTGACATGCGTATCTTGTCTTCTTTCAGCTTCAGCAGTTCTTAAAGTAACAGATGCACTAATCCTACCAGGATTAGAAACTGCAGTAAATTGCGTGGAATCTTTAGATATTACGTTAGTGGGTTCAAATGTATCCAGTTGATCTAACGTATTAGATTTTCTGTTACTTTGAATATTAGGTTGAATCTTCTTATTATTAACAACACCCTTAGGTGCTTCTCTTGGCCAAGAGAAGATTCGATTATGCTTAAAATCGAACATATCTCTTTGTAGCTTAGTTGTTTTTCTTTGCTGCAATTTCAAGTCTAGTGTTTGAATACATGTTAAAAAATCTTGATAAAGTTCTATTAGCTCATTAAAGCAAGACATAGATGTTATTCTTTGTTCTAGTACTTCTATTTCTTCTAGTAGTGCATTCTCTATAGGCTCAAAAAAGGTATTTATTAGAGCCATATAGTCTGCGCTTAATTTTAAATTAAGCTTTTGCCATTGCATTAATAAGTCACTATAAGTATTGCCATATGATGGCATTTTCAGGATTCTTAAGCCTCTTGGCACAATACCCAGCTCAATAAATGCTTGGAAACTGAGCCTCTGCCACTGCATGTGTTTATAGCTTTGCACTTTCTTCTCTAAAATGCCAAGTTGCTCTTTAAATGCTAAAGTTTCATTATTGATCATAACTTGTTCAGGAACAGGTTCAAACACTAGTTTAAGTAAAGGATTCTCTTGAAGTTTTAGCAGTTTCTTAATGGAATTACTAGATGCATCCTTAGCTACTTCCATACTCACTTAAAGCCAAGACCAAGCGACAAATGGAAGAAATATATAAAGTTAGTTAGTCTCAATTGGTAGTAATTCCACACCTCCAAACACCACCAAAAAACACACAATCCTCCTCAGGCTGAAGCTTCTCCTTCATAGCAGGTGCTGGTAGTAAACACCACAACAACGAAATCTTGAAACACAGTAGTGATAGTACTCAGTTTCAAACCACAAACGAAGTTACACCAAAACCAGTTTATTCGATAAAGCTTTCGGGTCTACACCCTTCATCAGTATAATTTTACAACAGAAATGAGACATTTAAGTAGGAGAACCAATTAAACAAATGCTTCAGCCCAACCCACTCACTCACTAACCTAAAATTATTTAAAAGGGCAACCCCATACACACAAGAGAATTTTTATATATACACATACAAAGAATTTAAATTCACTTTAAATATATCTTAAAATAGCTTAAAATATATACACATATATACATACAACACGTACATGCATGATTCACATTCAACAAAGCCAAAGGTAAATATCTTACCACCCCTGGCATGCTACATATCTTCCCAATAAAACCAAAGGTAAATATCTTACAGTCCCTGGCTTGCTACATAGCTTCCCAACAAAAGCAAATATAAATATCTTACAGTCCCTGGCATGCTTCATAGCCTCCCAACAAAAGCAAAGGTAAATATCTTACCAACCCTGGCATGCTACATAGCTTCCAAACAAAAACAAACGTAAATATCTTACCACCCCTAGTATGCCACATAACTTCCCAACAAAACCAAAAGTAAATATCTTACCACCCCTGGCATGCTACATAGCTTCCCAACAAAACCAGAGGGAAATATCTTACCACACTCGGCATGCTACACAGCTTACCAACAAAATCAAAGGTAAATATCTTACCATCCCTGGCATGCTACACAGCTTCCCAACAAAACCAAAGGTAAATATCTTACCACCACAGGCATGCTACATAGCTTCCCAACAAAACCAAAGGTAAATATCTTACCATCCCTGGCATGCTACATAGCTTCCCAACAAAACCAAAGGTAAATATCTTACCATCCCTGGCATGCTACATAGCTTCCCAACAAAACTAAAGGTAAATATCTTACTATCCCTGGAATGCTAAATAGCTTTCCAACAAAACCAAAGGTAAATATCTTACGGCCCGTGGCATGCTACACAGCTTCCCACAAAAGCAAAGGCAAACATCTTAACACCCCTGTTATGCTACAAAGCTTCCCAACAAAGCAAAGGTAAATATCTTACCAACCCTGGCATGCTACATAGCTTCCCAAAAAAAACAAAGGTAAATATCTTACCACCACAGGCATGCTACATGGCTTACGAACAAAAGCAAAGATAAATATATTACCACCAATGGCAGGCTACATAGCTTCCAAATAAAAGCAAAGGTAAATATCTTATCACCACTGGCATGCCACATCGCTTCCCAACAAAACCAAAGGTAAATATCTTACCACCCCTGGCATGCTACATAGCTTCAAGACAAAACCAATGTAAATATCTTACCATCCCTGGCATGCTACTAATATGCCCACCAAAACCAATGGTAAATATCTTACCACCCCTGGCATGCTACATAGCTTCCCAAAAAAAAACAAAGGTAAATATCTTACCACACCTGGCATGCTACATAGCTTCCCAGCAATACCAAAGGTAAATATCTTACAACCACTGGCATGCTACATAGCTTCCCAAGAAAACCAAAGGTAAATATCTTAACACCTCTGGCATGCAACATAGCTTGTAAACAAAATCAAAGGTAAATATCTTACCACACCAGGCATGCTACATAGCTTCCCAACAAAACCAAAGGTAAATATCTTACAACCCCTGGCATGCTACATAGCTTCCAAACAAAACCAAAGGTAAATATCGTATCACCCCTGGCATGCTACATAGCTTCCCAACAAAACCAAAGGTAAATATCTTACCACCCCTGGCATGCTACATATCTTCCCAATAAAACCAAAGGTAAATATCTTACCAACCCTGGCATGCTACATAGCTTCCAAACAAAAACAAACGTAAATATCTTACCACCCCTAGTATGCCACATAACTTCCCAACAAAACCAAAAGTAAATATCTTACCACCCCTGGCATGCTACATAGCTTCCCAACAAAACCAGAGGGAAATATCTTACCACACTCGGCATGCTACACAGCTTACCAACAAAATCAAAGGTAAATATCTTACCATCCCTGGCATGCTACACAGCTTCCCAACAAAACCAAAGGTAAATATCTTACCATCACTGGCATGCTACATAGCTTCCCAACAAAACCAAAGGTAAATATCTTACCATCCCTGGCATGCTACATAGCTTCCCAACAAAACCAAAGGTAAATATGTTACCATCTCTGGCATGCTACAGTACTTCCCATCAAAACCGAAGGTAAATGTCTTACCATCCCTGTCATGCTACATAGCTTACCAACAAATCCAAAGGTAAATATCTTTCCATCCCTGGCATGCTACATAGCTTCCCAACAAAACCAAACGTAAATATCCTACCATCACAGGCATGCAGCATAGCTTCCCAACACTACCAAAGGTAAATATCTTACCATCCCTGGCATGCTACATAGCTGCTTTGAATAACCAAAGGTAAATATCTTACCACCCCTGGCATGCTACATAGCTTCCCAACAAAATCAAAGGTAAATATCTTACCATCCCTGACATGCTACATAGCTTCCCAACAAAAACAAAGGTAAATGTATTACAGTCCCTGGCATGCTACATAGCTTCCCTGCAAAACCAAAGGTAAATATCTTACCAACCCTGGCAGCTACATAGCTTCCCAAAAAAATCAAAGGTAAATATCTTACCATCCCTGGCATGCTACATAGCATACCAGCAAAACCAAACGTAAATATCTTACCATCGCAGGCATGCTGCATAGCTTCCCAACACAACCAAAGGTAAATATTGTACCACCGCTGGCATGCTACATAACATTCCAACAAAACTAAAGGTAAATTTCTTACCACCCCTGCCATGCTACATAGCTTCACAACAAAACCAAAGTAAATATCTTACAACCCTTGGCATGCTACATAGCTTCACAACAAAACCAAAGTAAATATCTTACCACCCCTGCCATGCTACATAGCTTCCAAAGAAAACCAAAGGTAAATATCTTACCACCCCTGGCATGCTACATAACTTCCCAACAAAACCAAAGGTAAATATCTTACCACCCCTGGCATGCTACATAGCTGCCCAACCATACCAAAGGTAAATATCTTACCACCCCTGGCATGCTACATAACTTCCCAACAAAACCAAAGGTAAATATCTTACCACCCCTGGCATGCTACATAGCTTCACAACAAAACCAAAGTAAATATCTTACCACCCCTGCCATGCTACATAGCTTCCAAACAAAACCAAAGGTAAATATCTTACCACCCCTGGCATGCTACATAACTTCCCAACAAAACCAAAGGTAAATATCTTACCACCCCTGGCATGCTACATAACTTCCCAACAAAACCAAAGGTAAATATCTTACCACCCCTGGCATGCTGCATTACTTCCCAAAAGGGGGAGTACCATAACATTGCTTGCCTGCTACATAGCTTTCCAGTACTCCCAGTGCAACAAATGTTACCATCCATGTCATACTACATAGTGTCTGTGCAGTACTATGGTAAGGGTCTTACTATCCCTGTCAGGCTGCATAGCTTCCAAGCAGTACTAGAGTATCTTACCATCTCTGGCATGCTACATAGTTTCCAAGCAGTAGCAAAGTATCTTACAGTCCCTGGCATGCTACATAGCTTTACAACACAACCAAAGGTAAATATCTTACCACCCCTGGCGTGCTACATAGCTTCCCAAAAAAAACAAAGGTAAATATCTTACCACCAATGACATGCTACATAGCTTTACAACAAAATCAAAGGTAAATATCTTACCACCCCTGGCATGCTACATAGCTTCCCAACAAAATCAAAGGTAAACATCTTACCTCCCCTGGCATGCTATATAGCTTCCCAATAAAACCAAAGGTAAATATCTTACCACCCCTGGCATGGTACATAGCTTCCCAACAAAATCAAAGGTAAACATTTTACCTCCCCTGGCATGCTACATAACTTCCCAACAAAACCAAAGGTAAATATCTTACCAGCCCTAGAATGCTACATAATGTCCCAACAAAACCAAAGGTAAATATCTTACCACCCCTGGCATGCTACATAACTTCCCAACAAAACCAAAGGTAAATATCTTACCACCCCTGGCATGCTACATAACTTCCCAACAAAACCAAAGGTAAATATCTTACCAGCCCTAGAATGCTACATAACGTCCCAACAAAACCAAAGGTAAATATCTTGCCACCCCTGGCATGCTACATAGCTTCCCAACAAAACCAAAGGTAAATATTTTACCACCCCTGGCATGCTGCATTACTTCCCAAAAGGGGGAGAACCATAACATTGCTTGCCTGCTACATAGCTTTCCAGTACTGCCAGTGCAACAAATGTTACCATCCATGTCATACTACATAGTGTCTGTGCAGTACTATGGTAAGGGTCTTACAATCCCTGGCAGGCTGCATAGCTTCCAAGCAGTACTAGAGTATCTTACCATCTCTGGCATGCTAAATAGTTTCCAAGCAGTAGCAAAGTATCTTACAGTCCCTGCCATGCTATATAGCTTCTCGACAAAACCAAAGGTAAATATCTTACCAGCCCTGGCATGCTACATAACTTCCCAACAAAACCAAAGGTAAATATCTTACCAGCCCTAGAATGCTACATAACGTCCCAACAAAACCAAAGGTAAATATCTTACCACCCCTGGCATGCTGCATAACTTCCCAACAAAACCAAAGGTAAATATCTTACCACCCCTGGCATGCTACATAACTTCCCAACAAAACCAAAGGTAAATATCTTACCACCCCTGGCATGCTACATAGCTTCCCAACAAAACCAAAGGTAAATATCTTACCTTCCCTGGCATGCTGCATTACTTCCCAAAAGGGGGAGAACCATAACATTGCTTGCCTGCTACATAGCTTTCCAGTACTTCCAGTGCAACAAATGTTACCATCCATGTCATACTACATAGTGTCTGTGCAGTACTACGGTAAGGGTCTTACAATCCCTGTCATCCTACATAGCTTCCAAGCAGTACTAGAGTATCTTACCATCTCTGGCATGCTACATAGTTTCCAAGCAGTAGCAAAGTATCTTACAGTCCCTGGCATGCTACATAGCTTTACAACACAACCAAAGGTAAATATCTTACCACCCCTGGCGTGCTACATAGCTTCCCAAAAAAAACAAAGGCAAATATCTTACCACCAATGACATGCTACATAGCTTTACAACAAAATCAAAGGTAAATATCTTACCACCCCTGGCATGCTACATAGCTTCCCAACAAAATCAAAGGTAAACATCTTACCTCCCCTGGCATGCTATATAGCTTCCCAATAAAACCAAAGGTAAATATCTTACCACCCCTGGCATGCTACATAACTTCCCAACAAAACCAAAGGTAAATATCTTACCACCCCTGGCATGCTACATAGCTTCCCAACAAAACCAAAGGTAAATATCTTACCAGCCCTAGAATGCTACATAACGTCCCAACAAAACCAAAGGTAAATATCTTACCACCCCTGGCATGCTACATAACTTCCCAACAAAACCAAAGGTAAATATCTTACCACCCCTGGCATGCTGCATTACTCCCCAAAAGGGGGAGTACCATAACATTGCTTGCCTGCTACATAGCTTTCCAGTACTCCCAGTGCAACAAATGTTACCATCCATGTCATACTACATAGTGTCTGTGCAGTACTATGGATAAGGATCTTACCATCTCAGTCATGCTACATAGTATCCAAGCAGTAGCAAAGTATCTTACAGTCCCTGGCATGCTACATAGCTTCCCAACAAAAGCAAAGGTAAATATTGTACCATCCCTGGCATGCTACATATATTTCCAACAAAACCAAAGGTAAATATCTTACCACCCCTGGCATGCTACATAACTTCCCAACAAAACCAAAGGTAAATATCTTACCACCCCTGGCATGCTACATTGCTTCACAACAAAACCAAAGGTAAATATCTTACCACCCCTGGCATGCTGCATTACTCCCCAAAAGGGGGAGAACCATAACATTGCTTGCCTGCTACATAGCTTTCCAGTACTCCCAGTGCAACAAATGTTACCATCCATGACATACTACATAGTGTCTGTGCAGTACTATGGTAAGGGTCTTACAATCCCTGTCAGGCTGCATAGCTTCCAAGCAGTACTAGAGTATCTTACCATCCCTGGCATGCTACATAGCTTCCCAACAAAACCAAAGGTAAATATCTTACCACCCCTGGCATGCTACATAACTTCCCAACAAAACAAAAGGTAAACATCTTACCTCCCCTGGCATGCTACATAACTTCATAACAAAACCAAAGGTAAATATCTTACCACCCCTGGCATGCTGCATTACTTCCCAAAAGGGGGAGTACCATAACATTGCTTGCCTGCTACATAGCTTTCCAGTACTACCAGTGCAACAAATCTTACCATCCATGGCATGCTACATAGTTCTTGTGCAGTACCATCGATAAGGATCTTACAATACCTGACATGCTGCATAGCTTTCTAGCAGTACTAGAGTATCTATCCATCTCTGGCATGCTAGTTTCCAAGCAGTAGCAAAGTATCTTACAGATCCTGGCATGCTACATAGCTTCCCAACAAAACCAAAGGTAAATATCTTAGCACCCCTGGCATGCTACATATCTTCAAAACAAATACCAAAGGTAAATATCTTACCAACCCTGGCATGCTACATAACTTCCCAACAAAGCCAAAGGCAAATATCTTACCATCCATGGCATGCTACATAGCTTCCCAAAAAAAACAAAGGTAAATATCTTACCAACCCTGGCATGCTACATAGCTTCCCAAAAAAAACAAAGGTAAATATCTTACCACCCCTGGCATGCTACATAATTTCCCAACAAAACGAAAGGTAAATA
Organism: Protopterus annectens; assembly: GCF_019279795.1. Lineage (NCBI taxonomy): Eukaryota > Metazoa > Chordata > Ceratodontiformes > Protopteridae > Protopterus > Protopterus annectens. The sequence goes on along the minus strand of NC_056727.1, from coordinate 70,985,960 downwards.
TGTTACCACCCCTGGCATGCTACATAGCTTCTATATAAAACCAAAGGTAAATATCTTACCACCACTGGCATGCTACATTGCTTCCCAACAAAACCAAAGGTAAATATATTACCATCCCTGGCATGCTACATATCTTCCAGGAAAACCAAAGGTAAATATCTTACAACCACTGACATGCTACATAGCTTCCCAACAAAACCAAAGGTAAATATTTTACAACCCTTGGCATGCTACATAGCTTCTATACAAAACCAAAGGTAAATATCTTACCACCCCTGGCATGCTACATTGCTTCCCAACAAAGGCAAAGGCAAATATCTTACCATCGCTGGCATGCTACATAGCTCCCAGCAAAACCAAAGGTAAATATATTACCATCCCTGGCATGCTACATAGCATCCCATGAAACCAAGGGTAAATATCATACCATCCCTGGCATGCTGCATATCTTCCCAGGAAAACCAAATGGTAAATATCTTACAAGCGCTGGCATGCTACATAGCTTCCCAACAAAACCAAAGGTAAATATCTTACCACCCTTGACATGCTACATAGCTTCCCAATAAAAACAAAGATATATATCTTACCAACCCTGGCATGCTACATAGCTTCCCAACAAAACCCAAGGTAAATATCTTACCTCCCCTGGCATGCTACATAGCTTCCCAACCAAATGAAAGGTAAATATCTTACCACCCCTGGCATGCTACATAACTTCCCAACAAAACCAAATGTAAATATCTTACCACCCCTGGCATGCTGCATTGCTTCCCAAAAGGGGGAGTACCATAACATTGCTTGCCTGCTACATAGCTTTCCAGTACTGCCAGTGCAACAAATGTTACCATCCATGTCATACTACATAGTGTCTGTGCAGTACTATGGTAAGGGTCTTACAATCCCTGGCAGGCTGCATAGCTTCCAAGCAGTACTAGAGTATCTTACCATCTCTGGCATGCTAAATAGTTTCCAAGCAGTAGCAAAGTATCTTACAGTCCCTGCCATGCTATATAGCTTCTCGACAAAACCAAAGGTAAATATCTTACCACCCCTGGCATGCTACATAACTTCCCAACAAAACCAAAGGTAAATATCTTACCAGCCCTAGAATGCTACATAACGTCCCAACAAAACCAAAGGTAAATATCTTACCACCCCTGGCATGCTGCATAACTTCCCAACAAAACCAAAGGTAAATATCTTACCACCCCTGGCATGCTACATAACTTCCCAACAAAACCAAAGGTAAATATCTTACCACCCCTGGCATGCTACATAGCTTCCCAACAAAACCAAAGGTAAATATCTTACCTTCCCTGGCATGCTGCATTACTTCCCAAAAGGGGGAGAACCATAACATTGCTTGCCTGCTACATAGCTTTCCAGTACTCCCAGTGCAACAAATGTTACCATCCATGTCATACTACATAGTGTCTGTGCAGTACTATGGTAAGGGTCTTACAATCCCTGTCATCCTACATAGCTTCCAAGCAGTACTAGAGTATCTTACCATCTCTGGCATGCTACATAGTTTCCAAGCAGTAGCAAAGTATCTTACAGTCCCTGGCATGCATGCTACATAGCTTTACAACACAACCAAAGGTAAATATCTTACCACCCCTGGCGTGCTACATAGCTTCCCAAAAAAAACAAAGGTAAATATCTTACCAGCAATGACATGCTACATAGCTTTACAACAAAATCAAAGGTAAATATCTTACCACCCCTGGCATGCTACATAGCTTCCCAACAAAATCAAAGGTAAACATCTTACCTCCCCTGGCATGCTATATAGCTTCCCAATAAAACCAAAGGTAAATATCTTACCACCCCTGGCATGCTACATAACTTCCCAACAAAACCAAAGGTAAATATCTTACCACCCCTGGCATGCTACATAGCTTCCCAACAAAACCAAAGGTAAATATCTTACCAGCCCTAGAATGCTACATAACGTCCCAACAAAACCAAAGGTAAATATCTTACCACCCCTGGCATGCTACATAACTTCCCAACAAAACCAAAGGTAAATATCTTACCACCCCTGGCATGCTGCATTACTTCCCAAAAGGGGGAGTACCATAACATTGCTTGCCTGCTACATAGCTTTCCAGTACTGCCAGTGCAACAAATGTTACCATCCATGACATATTACATAGTGTCTGTGCAGTACTATGGTAAGGGTCTAACAATCCCTGTCAGGCTGCATAGCTTCCAAGCAGTACTAGAGTATCTTACCACCCCTGGCATGCTACATAGCTTCCCAACAAAACCAAAGGTAAATATCTTACCACCCCTGGCATGCTACATAACTTCCCAACAAAACAAAAGGTAAACATCTTACCTCCCCTGGCATGCTACATAACTTCATAACAAAACCAAAGGTAAATATCTTACCACCCCTGGCATGCTGCATTGCTTCCCAACAAAACCAAAGGTAAATATTTTACAACCCTTGGCATGCTACATAGCTTCTATACAAAACCAAAGGTAAATATCTTACCACCCCTGGCATGCTACATTGCTTCCCAACAAAGGCAAAGGCAAATATCTTACCATCGCTGGCATGCTACATAGCTCCCAGCAAAACCAAAGGTAAATATATTACCATCCCTGGCATGCTACATAGCTTCCCATGAAACCAAGGGTAAATATCATACCATCCCTGGCATGCTGCATATCTTCCCAGGAAAACCAAATGGTAAATATCTTACAAGCGCTGGCATGCTACATAGCTTCCCAACAAAACCAAAGGTAAATATCTTACCACCCTTGACATGCTACATAGCTTCCCAATAAAAACAAAGGTATATATCTTACCAACCCTGGCATGCTACATAGCTTCCCAACAAAACCCAAGGTAAATATCTTACCTCCCCTGGCATGCTACATAGCTTCCCAACCAAATGAAAGGTAAATATCTTACCACCCCTGGCATGCTACATAACTTCCTAACAAAACCAAATGTAAATATCTTACCACCCCTGGCATGCTGCATTACTTCCCAAAATGGGGAGTACCATAACATTGCTTGCCTGCTACATAGCTTTCCATTACTCTCAGTGCAACAAATGTTACCATCCATGTCATACTACATAGTGCCTGTGCAGTACTATGGATAAGGATCTTACAATCCCTGTCAGGCTGCATAGCTTCCAAGCAGTACTAGAGTATCTTACCATCTCTGGCATACTACATAGTTTCCAAGCAGTAGCAAAGTATCTTACAGTCCCTGGCATGCTACATAGCTTCCCAACAAAAGCAAAGGTAAATATCTTACCACCCCTGGCATGCTACAAAGCTTCCCCTACAAAACCAAAGGTAAATAACTTTCCTCCCCTGGCAAGCTACATAGCTTCCCAACAAAACTAAAGGTGAATATCTTACCATCCCTGGTATGCTAAATCGCTTTCCAACAAAACCAAAGGTAAATATCTTACTACCCGTGGCATGCTACACAGCTTCCAAACAAAACCAAAGGTATATATCTTACCACCCTGGCATGGTACATAGCTTCTCAACAAAACCAAAGGTAAATATCTTACCACCACTGGCATGCTACATAGCTACCCAAGAAAACCAAAGGTAAATATCTTATCCCCCCTGGAATGTTACATAGCTTCCAACAAAACCAAACGTAAATATGTTACCATGCCTGGCATGCTACATATCTTCCCGACATAATCAAATGTAAATATCTTACCACCCCTGGCATGCTACATAGCTTCCCAACCAAACCAAGGGTAAATATCTTACCACCATGGCATGCTACATAGCTTCCCAACAAAACCAAAGGAAAATATCTTACCACCACTGGCATGCTACATAGCTTCCCAACAATACCAAAGGTAAATATCTTACCACCCCTTGCATGCTACGTATCTTCTCAATAAAACCAAAGGTAAATATCTTACCAACCCTGGCATGCTACATAGCTTCCCAACAAAACCAGAGGTAAATATCTTAAGACTTCCGGCATGCTATATAGCTTCCCAACAAAATCAAAGGTAAATATCTTACCATCCCTGGCATGCTGCATAGCTTCCCAACAAAACCAAAGGTAAATATCTTACCATCCCTGGCATGCTACATAGCTTCCCAACAAAACCAAAGGTAAATATCTTACCATCCCTGGCATGCTACATAGCTTCCCATCAAAACCAAAGGTAAATATTTTACCATCCCTGGCATGCTACATAGCTTCCCAACACAACCAAAGGTAAATATCTTACCATCCCTGGCATGCTACATAGCTTCCCAACAAAACCAAACGTAAATAGCTTACCACTCCTGGCATGCTACATAGCTTCCTATCAAAACCAAAGGTAAATATCTTACAATCCTTGGCATGCTACATAGCTTCCCAACAAATGCAAAGGTAAATATCTTACCATGCCTTGCATGCTACATAGCTTCCCAACAAAACCAAAGGTAAATAACTTACAGTCCCTGGCATGCTACATAGATTCCCTACAAAACCAAAGGTAAATATATTACCATCCCTGGCATGCTGCATAGCTTCCCAACACCATCAAAGGTAAATATATTACCACCCCTGGCATGTTACATAGCTTCCCAACAAAAGCAAAGGTAGATATGTTCCATCTCTGACATGCTACATTGCTTCCCAATAAAATCAAAGGTAAACATCTTACCTCCCCTGGCATGCTACATAGCTTTCCAACAAAAACAAAGGTAGATATGTTCCATCTCTGACATGCTACATTGCTTCCCAATAAAATCAAAGGTAAACATCTTACCACCCCTGGCATGCTACATAACTTCATAACAAAACCAAAGGTAAATATCTTACCTCCCCTGGCATGCTACATTACTTCCCGAAAGGGGGAGTACCATAACATTGCTTGCCTGCTATATAGCTTTCCAGCAAGGCCAAAGTTAAATATATTACCATCCCTGGCATGCTACATAGCTTCTATACAAAACCAAAGGTAAATATCTTACCACCCCTGGCATGCTGCATTACTTCCCAAAAGGGGGAGTACCATAACATTGCTTGCCTGCTATATAGCTTTCCAGTACTACCAGTGCAACAAATCTTACCATCCATGGCATGCTACATAGTGCCTGTGCAGTACCATGGATAAGGATCTTACAATCCCTGTCGTGCTGCATAGCTTCCATGCAGTACTAGAGTATATTCCCATCTCTGGCATGTTACATAGTTTCCAAGCAGTAGCAAAGTATCATACAAACCCTGGCATGCTACATAGCTTACCAACAAAACCAAACGTAAATATCTTACCACCCCTGGTATGCTACATATCTTCCAAACAAATACCAAAGGTAAATATCTTATCACCCCTGGCATGCTACATAGCTTCCCAACAAAAGCAAAGGTAAATATTTTACCACCCATGGCATGCTGCATAACTTCCCAAATAAAGCAAAGTAATATATCTTACCACCCCTGGCATACTTCATAGCTTCTTGACAAAACCAAAGGTAAATATCTTACCACCCCTGGCATGATACATAGTTTCCCAACAAAAGCAAAGGTAAATATCTTACCATCGCTAGCAAGCTACATAGTTTCCCAACACAACCAAAGTTAAATATCTTACCACCCCTGCCATGCTACGTAGCTTCCCAACCAAACCAGAGGTAAATATCTTACCACCCCTGGCATGCTACGTAGCTTCCCAACAAAACCAAAGGTAAATATCATACCACCCCAGGCATGCTACATAGCTTCCCAACAAAACCAAAGGTAAACAGCTTACCATCCCTGGCATGCAACATAGCGTCCCAACAAAACCAAAGGTAAATATCTTACCACCCCTGGCATGCTACATAGCTTTGGAACAAAACCAAACGTAAATATCTTACCACCCCTGGCATGCTACATAGCTTCCCAACAAAACCAAAGGTAAATATCTTGCCACCCCTGGCATGTTACATAGCTTTGGAACAAAACCAAACGTAAATATCTTACCACCCCTGGCATGCTACATAGCTTCCCAACAAAACCAAAGGTAAATATCTTATCTCCCCTGGCATGCTACATTGCTTCCCAACAAAACCATTGTTAAATATCTTACCACCCCTGGCATGCTACATAACTTCCCAACAAAACCAAAGGTAAATATCTTACCACCCCTTGCATGCTACATAGCTTCCCAACAAAACCAAAGGTAAATATCTTACCACCCCTGGCATGCTGCATTACTTCCCAAAAGGGGGAGTACCATAACATTGCTTGCCTGCTACATAGCTTTCCAGTACTACCAGTGCAACAAATGTTACCATCCATGTCATACTACATAGTGTCTGTGCAGTACCATGGTAAGGTTCTTACAATCCCTGTCAGGCTGCATAGCTTCCAAGGAGTACTAGAGTATCTTACCATCTCTGTCATGCTACATAGTGTCTGTGCAGTACTATAGATAAGGATCTTACAATCCCTGTCATGCTACATAGCTTCCAAGCAATACTAGAGTATCTTACCATCTCTGGCATGCTACATAGTTTCCAAGCAGTAGCAAAGTATCTTACAGTCCCTGGCATGCTACATTGCTTCCCAACAAAACCAAAGGTAAATATCTTACAACCACTGCCATGTTACATAGCTTCCCAACAAAAGCAAAGGTAGATATCTTACCATCGCTGACATGCTACATAGCTTCCCAACAAAACCAAAGGTAAATATCTTACCACCCCTGGCATGCTACATTGCTTCCAAACAAAACCAAAGGTAAATATCTTACCACCCCTGGCATGCTGCATTACTTCCCAAAAGGGGGAGTAGCATAACATTGCTTGCCTGCTACATAGCTTTTCAGTACTCCCAGTGCAACAAATGTTACCATCCATGGCATACTACATAGTGTCTGTGCAGTACTATGGTAAGGGTCTTACAATCCCTGTCAGGCTACATAGCTTCCAAGCAGTACTGGAGTATCTTACCATCTCTGGCATGCTACATAGTTTCCAAGCAGTAGCAAATTATCTTACAGTCCCTTGCATGCTACATAGCTTCCTAACAAAACCAAAGGTAAATATCTTACCACCCCTGGTATGCTACATAGCTTCTCGACAAAACCAAAGGTAAATATCTTATCACCCCTGGCATGCTACATAGCTTTCAAACAAAAATAAACATAACTATCTTGCCACCCCTAGCATGCTACAAAGCTCCCCAACAAAACCAGAGGTAAATATCTTACCACCCATGGCATGCTAAAAAGCTTCCCAACAAAACCAAAGGTAAATATCTTACCATCCCTGGCATGCTATTTATCTTTCCAACAAAATGAAAGGTAAACATCGTACCACCCCTGGCATGCTACATAGCTTGCCAATAAAACCAAAGGTAAATATCTTATCAACCCTGGCATGCTACATGGCTTCCCAATGAAACCAAAGGTAAATATCTTACCTCCCCTGGCATGCTACATAGCTTCCCAACAAAACCAAATGTAAATATCTTACCAACCCTGGCATTCTACACAGCTTCCCAACAAAACCAAAGGTAAATATCTTACCATGCCTGGCATACAAAAAGGTTTCCAACAAAAGCAAAGGTAAATATCTTACCACCCCTGGCATGCTTCACAGCTTCCCAACAAAACCAAAGGTAAATATCTTACCACCCCTGGCATGCTACATAGCTTCCTAACCAAACCAAAGGTAAATGTCTTACCACCCCTGGAATGCTACATAGCTTCCTACAAAAGCAAAGGCAAATATCTTACCACCCCTGGCATGCTACATAGCTTCCCAACAAAAGCAAAGGTAAATATCTTACCACCCCTGGCATGCTACATAGCTTCCTAACCAAACCAAAGGTAAATGTCTTACCACCCCTGGAATGCTACATAGCTTCCTACAAATGCAAAGGCAAATATCTTACCACCCCTGGCATGCTACATAGCTTCCCAACAAAAGCAAATGTAAATATATTACCACTGCTGACATGCTACATAGCTTCACAACAAAACCAAAGTTAAATATCTTACCACCCCTGGCATGCTACATAGATTCCCAACAAAACAAAAGGTAAATATTTTACCACCCCTGGCATGCTACATAGCTTCCCAACAAAAGCAAATGTAAATAAGTTACCATGACTGGCATGCCACATAGCTTCCCAACAAAACCAAATGTAAATATCTTACCACCCCTGGCAGGCTACATAGCTTCCCAACAAAACCAAAGATAAATATCTTACCACCCCTGGCATGCTACATAGCTTCCCAACAAAACCCAAGGTAAATATCTTACTATCCCATGCATGCTACATAGCTTCCCAACAAAACCAAAGGTAAATATCTTACCACCCCTGGCATGCTACATAGCTTCCAAACAAAACCAAAGGTAAATATCTTACAATCCCATGCATGCTAAATAGCTTTCCAACAAAACCAAAGGTTAATATCTTACCACCCCTTGCACACTACATAGCTTCCCAACAAAACCAAAGCTAAATATCTTACCACCCCTGCCATGCTACATAGCTTCCCTACAAAACCAGAGGTAAATATCTTACCATCCCTGGCATGCTACATGGCTTCCCAACAAAACCAAAGGTAAATATCTTACCACCCCTGGAATGCTACATAGTTTCCCACAAAAGCAAAGGTAAATATCTTACCACCCCTGGCATGCTACATATCTTCCCAACAAAAGGAAAGGTAAATATCTTACCAACCCTGGCATGCTACATAGCTTCCCAACAAAACCAAAAGTAAATATCTTACCACCGCTGGCAAGCTACATAGCTTCCCAACAAAACCAAAGGTAAATATCTTACCACCCTGGCAGGCTACATAGCTTCCCAACAAAACCAAAGTTAAGCATATTACTACCCCTGGCATGCTACAGAGCTTCCCAACAAAACCATATGCAAATATCTTACCACCCCTGGCATGCTACATAGCTTCACAACAAAATCAAAGGTACATATCTTACCACCACTGGCATGCTACATAGCTTCCAAACAAAACCAAAGGTAAATATCTTACCACCCCCAGCATGCTGCCTAGCTTCCAAACAAAACCAAAGGTAAATATCTTACCAACCCTGGCATGCTTCATAGCTTCCCAACAAAACCAAAGGTAAATATCTTACAGTCTCTGGCATGCTACATAGCTTCCCAACAAAACCAAAGGTAAATATCTTACCACCCCTGGCATGCTACATACATTCCCAGCAAAAGCAAAGGTAAATATCTTACTATCCCTGGCATGCTGCATAGCTTCCCAACATAACCAAAGGTAAATATCTTACCACCCCTGACATGCTATATAGCTGCACAATAAAACCAAAGGGAAATATCTTATCACCCCCTTGGCATGCTACATAATTTCCTAACAAAACCAAAAGTAAATATCTTACCACCCCTGGCATGCTACATAGCTTCCCAACAAAACCAAAGGTAAATATCTTACCATCCCTGGCATGCTATTTATCTTTGCAACAAAATGAAAGGTAAATATCGTACCACCCCTGGCATGCTACATAGCTTCCCAATAAAACCAAAGATAAATATCTTACCAACCCTGGCAAGCAACATGGCTTCCCAATAAAACCAAAGGTAAATATCTTACCTCCCCTGGCATGCTACATAGCTTCCCAACAAAACCAAAGGTAAATATCTTACCACCCCTGGCATGCTACACAGCTTCCCAACAAAACCAAAGGTAAATATCTTACCATCCCTGGCATGCTAAATAGATTTCCAACAAAACCAAAGGTAAATATCTTACCACCCCTGGCATGATACATAGCTTCCCAACAAAACCAAAGGTAAATATCTTACCATCCCTGGCATGCTACATAGCTTCCCAACCAAACCAAAGGTAAATGTCTTACCACCCCTGGAATGCTACATAGCTTCCTACAAAAGCAAAGGCAAATATCTTACCACCCCTGGCATGCTACATAGCTTCCAATCAAAAGCAAAGGTAAATATCTTACCACCCCTGGCATGCTACATAGATTCCCAACAAAACCAAAGGTAAATATCTTACCACCCCTGGCATGCTACATAGCTTCCCACCAAAACCAAAGGTAAATATGTTACCATGACTGGCATGCCACATAGCTTCCCAACAAAACCAAATGTAAATATCTTACCACCCCTGGCATGCTACATAGCTTCCCAACAAAACCAAAGCTAATTATCTTACCACCCATGGCATGCTACATAGCTTAACAACAAAATCCAAGGTAAATATATTACTACCCCATGCAAGCTACATAGCTTCCCAACAAAATGAAAGGTAAATATCTTACCACCCCTGGCATGCTACATAGCTTCCAACAAAATGAAAGGTAAATATCTTACCACCCCTGGTATGCTACATAGCTTCCCAACAAAACCAAAGGTAAATATCTTACCATCCCAGGCATGCTAAATAGCTTTCCAACAAAACCAAATGTTAATATCTTACCACCCCTTGCATGCTACATAGCTTCCCAACAAAACCAAAGCTAAATATCTTACCAGCCCTGCCATGCTACATAGCTTACTTACAAAACCAGAGGTAAATATCTTACCATCCTGGCATGCTACTTAGCTTCCCAACAAAACCATATGTAAATATCTTACTATCCCTGGCATGCTACATAGCTTCACAACAAAAACCAAAGGTAAATATCTTACCACCCCTGGCATGCTACATAGCTTCCAAACAAAACCAAAGGTAAATATCTTACCACCCCTGGCATGCTACATATCTTACCAACAAAAGGAAAGGTAAATATCTTACCAACCCTGGCATGCTACATAGCTTCCCAACAAAACCAAAGGTAAATATCTTACCACCGCTGGCATGCTACATAGCGTCCCAGCAAAACCAAAGGTAAATATCTTACCACCCTGGCAGACTACAAAGCAACCCAACAAAACCAAAGGTAAACATATTACCACCCCTGGCATGCTACATAGCTTCCCAAAAAAACATATGTAAATATCTTACTATCCCTGGCATGCTACATAGCTTCACAACAAAAACCAAAGGTAAATATCTTACCACCCCTGGCATGCTACATAGCTTCCAAACAAAACCAAAGGTAAATATCTTACCACCCCTGGCATGCTACATAGCTTCCGAACAAAACCAAAGGTAAATATCTTACCAACCCTGGCATGCTACATAGCTTCCCAACAAAACCATATGTAAATATCTTACCACCGCTGGCATGCTACATAGCGTCCCAGCAAAACCAAAGGTAAATATCTTACCACCCTGGCAGGCTACAAAGCTTCCCAACAAAACCAAAGTTAAACATATTACCACCCCTGGCATGCTACATAGCTTCCCAACAAAACCATTTGTAAATATCTTACCACCACTGGCATGCTACATAGCTTCCAAACAAAACCAAAGGTAAATATCTTACCACCCCTGGCATGCTTCATAGCTTCCCAACAAAACCAAAGGTAAACATCTTACCTTGCTTGGCATGGTACATACCTTCTCAACAAAACCAAAGGTAAATATCTTACAGTCCCTGGCATGCTACATAGCTTACCAACAAAACCAAAGGTAAATTTCTTACCTTCTCAGGCATGCTACATAGCTTCCCATCACAACCAAAGGTAAATATCTTACCATCCCTGGCATGCTACATAGCTTCCCAACAAAACCAAAGGTAGATATCTTAAAATCCCTGGCATGCTACATAGCTTCCCAGCAAAACCAAAGGTAAATATCTTACCACCCCTGACATGCTATATAGCTTCACAACAAAACTAAAGGTAAATACCTTATCACCCCTGGCATGCTACATAATTTCCTAACAAAAACAAAGGTAAATATCTTACCACCCCTGGCATGTTACATAGCTTCCCATCAAAACCAAAGGTAAATATCTTACCACCCCTGGCATGCTGCATTACTTCTCAAAAGGGAGAACCATAACATTGCTTGCCTGCTACATACCTTTCCAGTACTACCAGTGCAACAAATGTTACCATCCATGACATACTACATAGTGTCTGTGCAGTACTATGGTAAGGGTCTTACAATCCCTGTCAGGCTGCATAGCTTCCAAGCAGTACTAGAGTATCTTACCATCTCTGGCATGCTACATAGCTTCCCAACAAAACCAAAGGTAAATTTCTTACCACCCCTGGCATGCTGCATTACTTCCCAAAAGGGGGAGAACCATAACATTGCTTGCCTGCTATATAGCTTTCCAGTACTCCCAGTGCAACAAATGTTACCATCCATGGCATGCCACATAGTGTCTGTGCAGTACTATGGTAAGGGTCTTACAATCCCTGTCAGGCTGCATAGCTTCCAAGCAGTACTAGAGTGTCATACCATCTCTGGCATGCTACATATTTTCCCAACAAACCATAGGTAAATGTCTTACCAACCCTGACATGCAACATATCTTCCAAACAAATACCAAAGGTAAATATCTTACCATCCCTAGCATGCTACATAGCTTCCCAACAAAAGCAAAGATAAATATCTTACCTCCCCTGGCATGCTACATAGCTTCCCCACAAAACCAAAGGTAAATATTTTACCACCCCTGGTATGCTACATAGCTTCCCAACAAAGCCAAAGGTAAATATCTTACCATCCATGGCATGCTACTAGCTTCCCAATAAAAACAAAGGTAAATATCTTTCATTCCCTGGCATGCTACATAGCTTCCCAGAAAACCAAAGGTAAATATTTTACCACCCCTGGCATGCTGCATTACTTCCCAAAAGGGGGAGTACCATAACATTTTTTGCCTGCTACATAGCTTTCCAGTACTCCCAGTGCAACAAATGTTACCATCCATGTCATACTACATAGTGTCTGTGCACTACTATGGATAAGGATCTTACAATCTCTGTCATGCTGCATAGCTTCCAAGCAGTACTAGAGTATCTTACCATCTCTGGCATGCTACATAGTTTCCAAGCAGTAGCAAAGTATCTTACATTCCCTGTCATGCTACATAGCTTCCCAACAAAACCAAAGGTAAATATCCCCTGGCATGCTACATAGCTTCCCAACAAAACCAAAGGTAAATATCTTACCATGCCTGGCATGGTACATAGCTTCTCATCAAAACCAAAGGTAAATATCTTACAGTCCCTGGCATGCTACATAGCTTACCAACAAAACCAAAGGTAAATTTCTTACCATCTCAGACATGCTACATAGCTTCCCATCACAACCAAAGGTAAATATCTCACCACCCCTGCCATGCTACATAGCTTCCCAGCAAAACCAAAGGTAGATATCTTAAAATCCCTGGCATGCTAATTAGCTTCCCAACAAAACCAAAGGTTAATATATCACCAGACCTGGCAGGATACATAGCTTCTTGACTAAACCAAAGGTAAATATCTTACCACCCCTGCCATGCTACATACCTTCCCAGCAAAAGCAAAGGTAAATATCTTACCACCCCTGCCATGCTACATACCTTCCCAGCAAAAGCAAAGGTAAATATCTTACCACCCCTGACATGCTATATAGCTTCAAAACAAAACCAAAGGTAAATATCTTATCACCCCCCTGGCATGCTACATAATTTCGTAACAAAACCAAAGGTAAATATCTTACCACCCCTGGCATGCTGCATTACTTCCCAAAAGGGGGAGTACCATAACATTGCTTGCCTGCTACATAGCTTTCCAGTACTGCCAGTGCAACAAATGTTACCATCCATGACATACTACATAGTGTCTGTGCAGTACTATGGTAAGGGTCTTACAATCCCTGTCATGCTACATAGCTTCCAAGCAGTACTAGAGTATCTTACCATCTCTGGCATGCTACATAGTTTCCAAGCAGTAGCAAAGTATCTTACCACCCCTGGCATGCTGCATTACTCCCCAAAAGGGGGAGAACCATAACGTTGCTTGCCTGCTACATAGCTTTCCAGTACTCCCAGTGCAACAAATGTTACCATCCATGTCATACTACATAGTGTCTGTGCAGTACTATGGTAAGGGTCTTACAATCCCTGTCATGCTACATAGCTTCCAAGCAGTACTAGAGTATCTTACCATCTCTGGCATGCTACATAGTTTCCAAGCAGTAGCAAAGTATCTTACCACCCCTGGCATGCTGCATTACTCCCCAAAAGGGGGAGAACCATAACGTTGCTTGCCTGCTACATAGCTTTCCAGTACTCCCAGTCCAATAAATGTTACCATCCATGTCATACTACATAGTGTCTGTGCAGTACTATGGTAAGGGTCTTACAATCCCTGTCAGGCTGCATAGCTTCCAAGCAGTACTAGAGTATCTTACCATCTCTGGCATGCTACATAGTTTCCAAGCAGTAGCAAAGTATCTTACAGTCCCTGGCATGCTACATTGCTTCCCAACAAAACCAAAGGTAAATATCTTACAACCACTGCCATGTTACATAGCTTCCCAACAAAAGCAAAGGTAGATATCTTACCATCGCTGACATGCTACATAGCTTCCCAACAAAACCAAAGGTAAATATCTTACCTTACCTGGCATGCTACATAGCTTCCCAACAAAACCAAAGGTAAATATCTTACCACCCCTGGCATGCTGCATTACTTCCCAAAAGCGGGTGTACCATAACATTGCTTGGCTGCTACATAGCCTTCTAGTACTACCAGGGCAACAAATCTTACAATCCATGTCATACTACATAGTGCCTGTGCAGTACTCTGGATAAGGATCTTACAATCCCTGTCAGGCTGCATAGCTTCCAAGCAGTACTAGAGTATCATACCATCTCTGGCATGCTACATAGTTTCCCAACAAAACCATAGGTAAATGTCTTATCAACCCTGGCATGCTACATATCTTCCAAACAAATACCAAAGGTAAATATCTTACCACCCCTGGCATACTACATAGCTTCCCCACAAAACCAAATGTAAATATCTTACCACCCCTGGCATGCTACTTAGCTTCCCAACAAAAGCAAAGGTAAATATCTTACCACCCCTGGCATGCTGCATAGCTTCCCAACAAAAGCAAAGGTAAATATCTTTCCAGCCCTAGCATGCTACATAGCCTCCCAACAAAGCCAAAGGTAAATATCTTACCATCCTGGCATGCTTCATAACTTCACAATAAAACCAAAGGTAAATATCTTTCAGTCCCTGTCATGCTACATAGCTTCCCAACAAAACCAAACGTAACTATCTTACCATCCCTGGCATGCTACATAGCTTCCAAACCAAACCAAAGGTAAATATCTTACCACCCCTGACATGCCACATAGCTTCCCAACAAAACCAAAGGTCAATATCTTACCACCCCTGGCACGCTACATAACTTCCCAAAAAAACAAAGGTAAATATCTTATCTCCCCTGGCATGCTACATTGCTTCCCAACAAAACCATTGTTAAATATCTTACCAACCCTGGCATGCTACATAACTTCCCAACAAAACCAAAGGTAAATATCTTACCACCCCTGGCATGCTGCATTACTTCCCAAAAGGGGGAGTACCATAACATTGCTTGCCTGCTACATTGCTTTCCAGTACTACCAGTGCAACAAATGTTACCATCCATGTCATACTACATAGTGCCTGTGCAGTACCATGGATAAGGGTCTTACAACCTCTGTTATGCTGCATAGCTTCCAAGCAGTACTAGAGTATCTTACCATCGATGGCATGCTACATAGTGCCTCTGCAGTACTATAGATAACGATCTTACAATCACTGTCATACTGCATAGCTTCCAAGCAGTACTAGAGTATCTTACCATCTCTGGCATGCAACATAGTTTCCAAGCAGTAGCAAAGTATTTTACAATCCCTGGCCTGCTACATAGCTTCCCAACAAAACCAAAGGTAAATATCCCCTGGCATGCTACATAGCTTCCCAACAAAACCAAAGTTAAATTACTTACCATCCCTGGTATGCTACATGGATTCCACAAAAAAATCAAAGGTAAATATCTTACCTCCCCCGGAATGCTACATAGTTTCCCACAAAAGCAAAGAAATATCTTACCACCCCTGGCAAGTTACATAGCTTCCCAACAAAACCAAAGGTAAATATCTTACCACCCCTTGCATGCTACATAGCTTCCCAACAAAACCAAAGGTAAATATCTTACCATCCCTGGCATGCTACATAGCTTGCCAACAAAACCATATGTTAATATCTTAACACCCCTGGCATTCTACATAGCTTCCCAACAAAACCAAAAGTAAACATCTTACCATCCCTGGCATGTTACATGGCTTCCCAACAAAACCAAAGGTAAATATCATACCACCCCTGGCATGCTACATAGCTTCCCAACAAAACCAAAGGTAAATATCTTGCCATCCCTGGCATGCTACATAGCTTACCAACAAAACCAAAGACAAACATCTTACCATCCCTGGCATGCTACTTGGCTTCTCAACAAAACCAAAGGTAAATATCTTACCACCCCTGGCATGCTACATAGCTTCCTCACAAAACCAAAGATAAATATCTTACAATCCCTGGCATGCTACATAGCTTCCCAACAAAACCAAAGGTAAATTTCTTACCACCCCTGGCATGCTACATAGCTTCGCGACAAAACCAAAGGTAAATATCTTACCACCCCTGGCATGCTACATAGCTTCCCAGGAAAAGCAAAGGCAAATATCTTACCATCCCTGGCATGTTACATAGCTTCCCAACAACACCAAAGGTAAATATGTTACAGTCCCTGGCATGCTACATAGCTTCCCAAGAAAACCATATGTAAATATCTTAACACCCCTGGCATTCTACATAGCTTCCCAACAAAACCAAAAGTAAACATCTTACCATCCCTGGCATGTTACATGGCTTCCCAATAAAACCAAAGGTAAATATCATACCACCCCTGGCATGCTACATAGCTTCCCAACAAAACCAAAGGTAAATATCTTGCCATCCCTGGCATGCTACATAGCTTACCAACAAAACCAAAGACAAACATCTTTCCATCCCTGGCATGCTACTTGGCTTCTCAACAAAACCAATGGTAAATATCTTACCACCCCTGGCATGCTACATAGCTTCCTCACAAAACCAAAGGTAAATATCTTACAATCCCTGGCATGCTACATAGCTTCCCAACAAAACCAAAGACAAACATCTTTCCATCCCTGGCATGCTACTTGGCTTCTCAACAAAACCAATGGTAAATATCTTACCACCCCTGGCATGCTACATAGCTTCCTCACAAAACCAAAGGTAAATATCTTACAATCCCTGGCATGCTACATAGCTTCCCAACAAAACCAAAGGTAAATTTCTTACCACCCCTGGCATGCTACATAGCTTTGCGACAAAACCAAAGGTAAATATCTTACCACCCCTGGCATGCTACATAGCTTCCCAGGAAAAGCAAAGGTAAATATCTTACCATCCCTGGCATGTTACATAGCTTCCCAACAACACCAAAGGTAAATATGTTACAGTCCTTGGCATGCTACATAGCTTCCCAACAAAACCATATGTTAATATCTTAACACCCCTGGCATTCTACATAGCTTCCCAACAAAACCAAAAGTAAACATCTTACCATCCCTGGCATGTTACATGGCTTCCCAACAAAACCAAAGGTAAAATCATACCACCCCTGGCATGCTACATAGCTTCCCAACAAAACCAAAGGTAAATATCTTGCCATCCCTGGCATGCTACATAGCTTACCAACAAAACCAAAGACAAACATCTTTCCATCCCTGGCATGCTACTTGGCTTCTCAACAAAACCAAAGGTAAATATCTTACCACCCCTGGCATGCTACATAGCTTCCTCACAAAACCAAAGGTAAATATCTTACAATCCCTGGCATGCTACATAGCTTCCCAACATAACCAAAGGTAAATTTCTTACCACCCCTGGCATGCTACATAGCTTTGCGACAAAACCAAAGGTAAATATCTTACCACCCCTTGCATGCTACATAGCTTCCCAGGAAAAGCAAAGGTAAATATCTTACCATCCCTGGCATGTTACATATCTTCCCAACAACACCAAAGGTAAATATGTTACAGTCCCTGGCATGCTACATAGCTTCCCAACAAAACCATATGTTAATATCTTAACACCCCTGGCATTCTACATAGCTTCCCAACAAAATCAAAAGTAAACATCTTACCATCCCTGGCATGTTACATGGCTTCCCAACAAAACCAAAGGTAAATATCATACCACCACTGGCATGCTACATAGCTTCCCAACAAAACCAAAGGTAAATATCTTGCCATCCCTGGCATGCTACATAGCTTACCAACAAAACCAAAGACAAACATCTTACCATCCCTGGCATGCTACTTGGCTTCTCAACAAAACCAAAGGTAAATATCTTACCACCCCTGGCATGCTACATAGCTTCCTCACAAAACCAAAGGTAAATATCTTACAATCCCTGACATGCTACATAGCTTCCCAACAAAACCAAAGGTAAATTTCTTACCACCCCTGGCATGCTACATAGCTTCACGACAAAACCAAAGGTAAATATCTTACCACCCCTGGCATGCTACATAGCTTCCCAGGAAAAGCAAAGGTAAATATCTTACCATCCCTGGCATGTTACATAGCTTCCCAACAACACCAAAGGTAAATATGTTACAGTCCCTGGCATGCTACATAGCTTCCCAACAAAACCATATGTTAATATCTTAACACCCCTGGCATTCTACATAGCTTCCCAACAAAACCAAAAGTAAACATCTTACCATCCCTGGCATGTTACATAGCTTCCCAACCAAACCAAAAGTAAATTTCTTACCACCCCTGGCATGCTACATAGCCTCCCAACAAAACCAAAGGTAAATATCTTACCACCCCTGGCATGCTACATAACTTTCTATCAAAACCAAAGGTAAATATCTTACCACCCCTGGCATGCTACATAACTTCCCAACAAAACCAAAGGTAAATATCTTACCACCCCTGGCATGCTACATAGCTTCCCAACAAAACCAAAGGTAAATATCTTACCAGCCCTAGAATGCTACATAACTTCCCAACAAAACCAAAGGTAAATATCTTACCACCCCTGGCATGCTGCATTACTTCCCAAAAGGGGGAGAACCATAACATTGCTTGCCTGCTACATAGCTTTCCAGTACTACCAGTGCAACAAATGTTACCATCCATGTCATACTACATAGTGTCTGTGCAGTACTATGGTAAGGGTCTTACAATCCCTGTCAGGCTGCATAGCTTCCAAGCAGTACTAGAGTATCTTACCACCCCTGGCATGCTACATAGCTTCCCAACAAAACCAAAGGTAAATATCTTACCACCCCTGGCATGCTACATTGCTTCACAACAAAACCAAAGGAAAATATCTTACCACCCCTGGCATGCAGCATTACTTCCCAAAAGGGGGAGTACCATAATATTGCTTGCCTGCTACATAGCTTTCCAGTACTCCCAGTGCAACAAATGTTACCATCGATGGCATGCTACATAGTGTCTGTGCAGTACTATGGTAAGGGTCTTACAATCCCTGTCAGGCTGCATAGCTTCCAAGCAGTACTAAAGAATCTTACCATCTCTTGCATGCTACATAGCTTAAAACAAAACCAATGAACTTATGAAAAAACACACAAGGCCGGTGGCAATCTCCAAAAAATTTATGTAAGCATTTTCGTTGAACAAGTAATCCAACTTCTTCAAACACAGAACAACAGTTAAAGATTTAATTTAAAATATTACAAAAGGAAATGACATCAGCAACAATGTCAGCAGGAAATGACATCAGCAATAATGACATCATAAACAATCCCATACTTATAAAAAAATAAATATAAATAAAACTATGTTGTTTGTACAATACTACTATGAATAAAGCTGTAATATTAAACAAGAATAGTTTATATCCACCAATTGTAAACTAATGCCTCCCAAACAAAATTTATTCATCTTTGAAGTGCTTTTAACTTTAAAATACACTTCAAAGAGCAATATTCATTGAGACCTGGATAAGCAGAAGCATTAAGTTTCAACTGGCAATACAATTCTCTACTTTCTAAAATTAATTGCCATGGGTCACCTCTCTTGTTTTTTTGTTACCTGCTCAAAAACCACGTATTCGAAGGAGTGACTCTCATGTTCCATGATATGTCTAGCCAAAACATTGCTGCCATTAAGCCATTCCAATACTGTATTGGTTTTCATAAATTCTCCCCTTAAGATGTCTTTCAGTCTTACCAATATAAAATGCAGTGCAATATTGGCATAAGGCGATGAACACAACCCCAATACTTTTGCAATTAAATCTGCCTTTCAGATAATGAATTGTGTCAGAAATGCAGAACCTATCTGACACCTATATAAGATGGCAGCTTCTACAGCACTCATATTTGAACATACCACATCTGGCAATGTGATAAAAATTAGTGTTTTCTAATAAATTCTTCAGATTAAGGCCATGTCTGAATATCATACTGGGACTATTAGACAACCTCTTTCTGATTGAAACATCTTCAGTTAGTAAACACCAGTTCTTAGTGAGTATATTCCTTAATCTTCCAGCATCTACCGAATTAGATGTGCTACATTTCAGTGTATAATTCACACTGTTGTCAACAGGTGTAGTCATGTCATCAGGGGCATGTATATGAGTGTTGTCAGGGGTAATTGATTCTCCATCCAACAAAGGTTTAAACCAACCATACCGTCTCTTAACAACTACCTCATCAATAATAGTGCTTAAAGGATCATCAAAGTAGGACCTAGCTGAAAACATCTTCCTCAAATGTCCACATTCCAACAAAAAAATCATCATTGAGGTGACCATTCTGGCCGCCCTCACTAACTGCCCCTTAAACACCGCCTTGTTCTGATAAAAGAGGTGGTTACTCTCAAAATGTAATAATTATTCAAGTATGCAGCCTTCCTAAAAATTCTGGCTACATATCTCGAATTCACATAGTCCTTAACAAGCAAAATGTCCAAATAAGGATGGAATCAACACCAAATTCAAAACTGGAAATATCTTCCACAAACATCATAGCTTGGTTTTTATCACCTTTAAAGATGATAAAAATGTCGTCCAAAAATCTCGTGTACCAGACTACATGTTGTTTAAAGCTATCACATTTGAACAAATATTCCTCCTCCCAAAAGGCCATCACACTATTCGCAAACTCCTTCCACAAGGGGAGCCCATAGCTACCCCTGATTTTTGCAAATAATAACAATCATTAAAAAAGATGAAGTTATTGGAGAGGGCAATGTCAAGTAGATACTCAATTAAATCTATCTTATCTTACGGGGAGCCCTTTTTCAATAAAAACTCCCTGACCCAAGCGATGCCCACAGTTTGTGGTATCACAGTATACAAATCCCTAACATCTATAGTTAGGAAATTGTAGTCAGCTACAAAGGTCAGGGAGTTCAAACATTTCAGGAAATCCCAGGAGTCGTGACATATTTGAGGTACAGATTACAAATATTTCTGCAAATGACTGTCAACATATTTTGCACAGCCATATGTTAAACAATTTCTTCCATCAACAATAGCGCGCAATGGTGGATTGATTTCACTTTTGTGGAGCTTATGAAGTCCAAATATAGTTGGAATGCTGGGAGAAAGAATATTCAGATAGTTAAAAATACTTGAATCTACCCTAGAATCAATGAATAAATAATTAATATGAGCTCTAACATGTTGACATGCCCCGTTATACTCATTCAGTGAACATTGAGCATAAGTGTCAGAATTCAGTATATCCAAAATCTTATTAACATAGTCATCTTGATTCATAAAAACAAGTCCACCCCCTTATCAGGCATTAAGATCCTAACATCAGCATTCTTAAGTTAATTTAAAGCATAAATCTGATCAGTGGTAGCATTAACACCTGCAAGCATTCTATTATTGCAAAATAAAGCATACCTGATGTCCAACTCACAAACTTTTTCAAACATAGCAATAGTGTTGTGCAAGACAGGATTAAATACACTAGGCACGGAAATCCTGTAGTACAGACTCATTATTGCCTAATAACAACATTAAATTCAATTTACGAGTGAAAGTTTTTAAATCAACTAAGGTACCCGCCAAATCAGCTGTTCTAGATGGTACGAATGTCCCTTAGCTAAAAAGTCAATAAGCTGAGGAGAGGGAATATAGGAAGAGAAATTATATATTTTATAGTCATCTAAAGAATTTGTTGCAATCTGTGGTCCAGGTAATGCATTGTTCAAAACTGCATTGGAATTAGTAGTGGAAGTATCTACATAATGCACTACCTCCTCCTCCTGTTGTTCCTTTTCTGTCGTCTGTTGCTTACAGGGCGAGTGTTCATAAACTGAGTATCCTCCTGTCTCACAGGATTCTGAAAACCCTGATTTCCACTGTTGTCAGAAGAGCCTTCATTTCCAGCATTAACAGAATGCTCATGAAGCCAATCACTATGCCGTACGTCAGCGACAGCGTTCTCATGAATATTCATGTTATTTCCAGTCCTGGAAGGAACCAAAGGGCTGTTAAGGGTGTTCAAAGAATTATTAGCATTCGTAGAGTCTATAAAACTAGAAGTGGATATGTCCTTCTGTTAAGATAATCTAAGTGATCTCTTTCTAATTTCTTGATTTTAATGCCCTTCAGTTTTATTTAAGGCACTGTCAGTGCTGGAATATGTGCATTGGTAGTCAAATCTATGTCTACCAAAGTCTGTATCCTCTGTTATAACAGATTCTAACTCAATTAATTCTGCTTTTAAAACATCAGTCTCGGATTTATAATTCCTGACTAATAGTTGCAAAAATTCACATCCCTGTAAATCAAAAAGGTTTAAAAGTTCTTGATGGAAAGGGGAATCACGGACCACCCCCATAGGAAATCTCCAGTGGCGTAGCCCTTTGAGGATATGACATCTCGAAATACATTCCTCAAGATATAGTACTTCAAACTGTAGTTTTTTTTAAATTTATATAGCTTGACATGGAACGTTTTTAAGTTATCCACAATATTAAGTTGTGCAGATAAACCATTGTCAGTAGAAGCCTGTGTTCCACTACCATTGAGCAAACTCATTGGTTGACTCAAACAGTTAATAAGGGGAGGTAATACTACATTACCAAATGTTTGCCCATTACTAACTGGAGATACAACTGAAGCATGATTATTAAGTGTAGAGACTTGTTCAGGAGGCAAAGATAGTAAGTCAGAAATGGTTGCAGTAGTAGAAGGATTTAAAACCACAGGATGGTTCCCTATAGCAATAACACCATTGCTGACTGCTGCAGCACAACAGCGGTCCATTTTGGCAGCTAAATCATCCACTCTAATAGAAAGTTGTTGAATTAAAGCTGTGAGGTTCCCCACGGCATTCACCTCAATGGGGCCATTAGAATCCAGAGAAAACGTGTTAGGAGACGCAGGAGACAAACTACTAGCCATAAAATAAACTAAACAGGAAAAAAAACAAAACCAATGAACTTATGAAAAAACATACAAGGCCGGTGGTAATCTCCAAAAAGTTTATGTAAGCACTTTCATTGAACAAGTAATCCAACTTCTTCAGACACAAAATAACAGTTAAACATTCAATTTAAAATATTCCCAGCAGGAAATGACATCAGCAATAATGACATCATAAACAATCCTATACTTATAAAAAAAATAAATATAAATAAAAATATGTTGTTTGTACAATACTACAATGAATAATAATAATAATATTAAACAATAATAGTTTATATACACCAGTTGTAAAATAATGCCTCCCAAACAAAACGTATTCATCTTTGAAGTGCTTTTAACTTTAAAATACACTTCAAAGAGCAATACTCATTGAGACCTGGATAGGCAGGAGCATTAAGTTTCAACTGACGATACAATTCCCTACTTTCTAAAATTAATTGCCATGGGCCACCTCTCTTGTTTTTTGTTACCTGCTCAATAACCATGCATTCGGAGTGACCCTCATGTTCCATGATATGTCTAGCCAAAGCATTGTTGCCAATACTATATCTTACCACTTTTGACATGGTACATAGTATCCCAGCAGTACCAAGATCTTACCAACCTGGCTTTCTGCATAGTCTCCCAGCAGTACTGTGGGTAACTATTTTACCATGTTTGGCATACTCCATAGTTTCCTAGCAGTCTCAAAGTATCATCATTCCCAGCATGCTACATAGCTTCCTAGTTGATGCTTACACAATCTGTCTCTATAAACTGACATATCTGTATGAAGGGGAATGACATACATCTCTGGTTTTATATCATGGAAGTCAATAATAGGCATCAGCAGTCAGTTCATCGTTTTGTATGGATTCTGGTAGTCTTTTCTGTGGCACACTGACCAGATAAGTAGCCACATAGTCTTTCCATACCAGTCCACATCTGGGATCTTAAATTCTCTTCCTAATGACCCTTGACTTATTGAGTTCACACATGAATCCCAGCATCAACTTCTTTCGTTTTAATAACATGTCTCTTGATGGACAGACTGTAATGAAATTGACACGTAGTGTAACTGAGGAAACACTGACATAACGAAACAGTAATCTTTTTATTTTTTTAATATAGGAGGCCTAACATTCTCCATATATCAACATATTAATATAACTGCAGGACTGAGCTCAAACTCTGGCATATCTCTGTAGGAGGCTGTCATCCCCTGGATGAGAACACCCTTCAGGAAGATCTAATCCAGACAAATGCTTGGTGCCAAAGCCATGGCTTCAAACTCAATGCCAAGAAATGCATTATAGTACCTTATGGAAAGTCAGCTACCCCAGGTATCACCAATAAAATACTCGATTAACTAGTCAGGAATCTGGAAACTCATGTTGATAGTAACCTACTCTTTGACCACCATTTGTCTGAGGTAGTAAGAAAATCCTTCTATGCTGCACAACTTATAAGTAAGGGCATGGCATCTAGGTCAAGACAGGTCAACATACCACTGTATTCAGCTCTAATCAGACCCATCATAGAATATAAAGTTCCCTTTGGTAGGTACCAGACTAGGCACATGCAACAACTAGAACACCCACAAAGGTTCCTTACAAAAAGGATATATGGTATAAACAAAACATCATGTACCGATTGCCTCCAAGTCCTGTCTCTTCATTGTATATTGTACAGATTACTGAGTGGTGATCTTTGCCTTGCATACAAGGCATCCCTGGATCCTGTTTTGATGAACCCATTGCACATCTGCAACATAACAACTACTAGATCAAAAGACCTAAATTTTGCTTATGACATAAATTGGACATGTTGGAGACACAGATATCTTACATTTCCCATTATCTCTAACAGGCTCCCTAACCCTATTTAAGCTTAAGACCAATGGATGGTTAAATGTCTCTGATGGAAAGAAACAGTCAGTAAATCACCCCTATATGAATCAAAAATTTTGGGTCACATTTTGGTTGCACATTTAGGCTTACAAGGACCCTAGTTGTCATTATCCTAGTATTTCTCTATGCACCTATAAATCTATGCACATATATGCCCAGGTAGTGAAGTCTTGTAGCATGTGATTTAAAGAGATATCTGTCTCTAATGTAAGAGCCTGTGGTGAACCCAACTGTCAGTACTTCCATTTTGTTTTTACTCGCAATAACCAGCTATGCAGCTAAATCCTGCCCCCATCCCTCATAGAACCATTAGAGAAGAGTTGAGGGAGCTTAATTAAATTACGTTTGTCAGCAAACAGACTACGTTTGTGCTACTGTGCCTCACCAACCTGTCTCTCAGTGCCTGTGCAACAGGCTGTCTTTGCATGTTCAAAGAGAAGGGGAAAGAGGGCACTCCTGTTAACTGTTTCAGCCTAATGGCACTGGCCCCAGTATAAGGAACCAGTCATGCAGATTTTGGCTTCTGTATCACGAGATTATTATCCATTATAGTGGTATGTTTAAGCATGTTTAAGCATGATAACCATGGCACTCATCCTTTGTGTACCATAGTGATTTTCTGCCGCAGTTTCTGAAATTTTCCTCTGCTGTAGTGTTATTTAACAACAGTGCTTTAGGACAACAGCCCTCATACTCAGCTATTTTTAGATGAATTTATTGATTGTCTGATACCAACTTCACCCTAATCCTGATGAAATGGGAGCCAAAGCCTGTATATCAAAAATCAATGGATGCAGGGCAGAAAGGTAATGCTAGACACACACATATACGCACACACTCACAAGCACAATGGCACACAACAAAGACTCTTTACTGTCATTTGTGAGAACATCAATTCACCTACCTACATGCATATTGAATGTGAGGAAAAAGCTACAAGGAGACAGGAAGGGTATGCAAATTCCAAGCAAGGAGAAGAACAATTACTGTGCGACAGCAGCTTTAAGCAGTGCGATAATTTGATTCTCTCTGCTAACTTTTGTTTTCTTTCGTTGCATTCTTATGGAAGGCATTTCACTTCAGTCTACCATATAAAGGATTAAATAAACTAATGACCAGTTTCCAACAGGCTTTGTTGTTTAATAACATACCCAACATAGCATGATATTCCATACTCAAAGGATAGGGCTACACAACTTCTCACCCAGCATATGCTAATGGGGGTTGATCGAGCCCTACTCCCAATTCCAACTTGAGAGTTGGTCTCATCTAGCTGAAATAAATTAATGATATACAAGGCCAAATCAACGGTTAATCCCATTGAAAATAAGATGCTTCTTGGAAAGGCAGAAGCTTTACCTGCATGTAGAACCAGGCACTGCATGCAGTACCTGATTGGAAGATGGACTCCTTGCCCTAACTAGTTCCACATACAGACAGAGCTTTACAGCAGTTATCTGAAGATTGGGAGCCTACCTTGCAGCACACACATGTATAGTAGTGTGAGACATTCCCTGAATTCTTTTGAGAGGCCCACTTCTGTTACTGTAACATTAAAAATGGATTGCAATCACTGGTGAGCGAGTGGCCCTACATTTCTGTCCCTCATCTTAGACAGGGTAAATTCAGGCATGATTTTCATGCTGGCAGTCATGCCTGCGTTCACCATTTCATCCTGCAGAGGGAGCTATTGTTTTGCTAGACCTCATGACTCTGCAGCTCCACATGTATGTTGGACCTGGCATGAAAGGCAGGCTCCCAGTCTACAATACCAAGGCTGTCAGACAGATGGAGGTGCTGTGTCTGAGGATTTCAGCCTGACTCAAAAGCCATATGGGTCCTTGGGCAGTGCTGGCACTGTGCTTAGACTAGACAATGCAGTTCATTAACAATGAATGCTAGGGAGTAATATTACCTTGTCTGGGTGTAGTTGGCCTACATTCACTTCAATACCTTGGCCTTGCAAGGTTTTGAATTCGACCAGTCCTGTCACCTGGAAGAGCATTCCTCTCAACCTCTAAATGTAATCTAGACAAAAATATAGGGACCGTTTTTAAATATTACTCTGATAAACTAGTTTGCTACAATAGCAGGCTTTTCCTGTTTGATGTTAGTTAGTCATTTCAGTCTTCAATAATTTGTCAGAAAACCACACATTTTATGAACAACCGACCAAAAATATGAGGCAAAAAAATCTGAAGATTCTGCAGAAATCTGATCAGTTGAGAGATATGCTTGCGGGTGACAGGTTGGATTTTTTTCTGTTTGGATTGGCCAGGGAGGTGTGGCAGAGGACATCAATATTTTGGAATCCGACCCAAAATCTAGCAGATCAGTAATATGGCACTGATCGTCAAGTCCATTCCTTTTGTTTTAGATGTTTTTCTATTTCTTATACTTCATGTAGTATATGTAATGGACACTGCTTACAGTCAATCAGATAATATGTTAAATTTACAAAATGATTTTGTAAACTTCCCAAAGTCCTGAAAAGCACACAGTTTTCTGCATGAATGCATTGGCTTTATCTGTAAACAAACAAACAAACCAATAAATAATCTTCAGCTACTTTGTTGGATTTCCCCAGTAATCATTTAGCCACAGAGACCAATATTTTTATACATTTTTATGAAAAATACTGCTAGTCAACACAGTATTAAACCCAAGTAGATTATTGAACCCCAGTTATTTTCTATAAATTGTTCTACATCTGCAGTTGTGTTTGGTTAACAGGGATGCCTTGAGAAACTCAGATACAGGACACAGTTTATAGAATTCTTCTCAACACTAATGCTAACAAAAGGTTGTGTTAAACCTTCATCTATTTATCGATATATATATATATATATATATATATATATATATATATATATATATATATATATATATATATAGATACATATGCATAGATGTTTTTTATATTTGAAATGTTGCCATTTTTCTGTAAATTATCACATTTTAGTTGTTACATTAATATCCATGCAAGTGGTGCAGCTGATTGCACATGCGAAACATCACACGGTAATACACTTGTGCTGTCATGAGTGCACATGCCTGTATACTAATCTCCACAAAAGCACCGGGATGTATAGATTTGCTGCTTCTTTCTATGCATTATAATTGTGTTTCCTCATTTTAGCAGCTATCCCATTCACACTCCCCTTACAAGATTTTCTTCATCTGTGTCTGACATCCGTGCTCCTTCTGTTTCTTACTTCGTTCTCCCATGCATTTACACGGTTACAGAGCAATGATCAGTGTATTAGCTACTGTCACCTGAAAGTCAACCGGACATGCTGGAGGGATAGATTCTTGTCCCAGAGACTTCCTATAATCTGGGGCAAGCTACCCATCTATGTCAAGCAAAGTTCCTCATTAGCACTCTTCAAGAAAAATCTTGATGAGTGGATGGGAAATAGGAAATACACCCTGGGGATCACTTCTGTGGATCTGCTCAACAGGGGCACAGGAAAATATCTTTCTTGGGTGGCGTAAGCCAAGGAACCTTGTTGGGCCGAAAACCTAGTACCTACCTATGAACTTATGAACCTTAAATTTTAAGATACAATAAATATATTGTACAGCTCACACTAACTGCACCTCATTCTTCTGCATAGTATGAGCATGTGGGATAGTTTCACCATTAATAGTGTTATCAGCCCATTCCATCCCTATGCCCTAGTTAAAGTGCTGACTAACATCCTCTATAAATGGCAGTCTTAATGACTAGTGAGCACAAATCACACACAAAGAACTAATATACATGACATTCACCTCTTCAAGCTGCATTCCTTCCTTTAGTTTGTACTGTTATTTCTGTCACTGTGCCAAGTTTAAACTGATATGCCCAGTGCAAGACTGACATAGGTTCATATCTGGTACCAATTTTCATTTTTTTTTCTTTTATTTGAAGAATGCAAGTAAACTTAGCTAAATTATTTTCTGAAGTGTGTTGAGTGGCAACAATTTTACTTTCCAGTAGAATGTGACTAAATCAGCCAAGTCTTTTTTTTGGAGCAAGGTTGAAGTATTCTCTGCATCAGCTGTTATACAGGGCTAGATTCCAAAGTGATTTGGGCATAGTGTAACATGCTGTCCCAAGCAAGTACTCAGTGCCATATTCCTGATGTCTCTATTCAGTGCAAGTGAATGGGAACTGCTAGGGCCGTATGCCTATTTCCAAAATTGGAATCAGGCTCACTATGCCGGGTGCAATCTGCAATATACAAGGCCGGCTAAGGAGTGAATCCCATTAAAGTCAAAAAGATGTGTCAGCAACGCAGCTGTTTCACATGTATGTGGGACTAGTTCCTCCAGGTACAGGTATTCCTGGCAGGAAGCCTGGCTGCCTGCAGTGCATAGTTCTACATATACAAGTGTTACAATACTGAAGGCATTGGAATTTACCGAGGAGAGACTCTGGGGCCACACACAATTGCTGCTCTATGTTTTGCAAACCATGCATCAAACTCCTGTGGTAATGGCACATATTGCTGTATTCTTAAAGGTATTTCAACTCTACACCCAAGAAATTCAGACAAAATGAGTTCTAGAGAAACTCATGCTCAGAACAGATACTGAGATTCCTTAGCATAGAAAGTTATGGAATGTCATTATTTGTTTTATACTTAGCAACATTCCATTTCTTTAACTCTGTGTGTGAGGCACTCAGCTGAGTGAGTGCAGACTGCTGGGATGATGTAATCCCATGGTTGGAGTGGAGGCAGTCTGCTAAGTGAACACAGACTGCTGGAATGATGTAATCATGTGGGTGGAGTGGATTGCACAGTTCGCTGTAGGAATAGCATTATCCGTTTCTTACTATGCCATGCATTTGGAATCAGGCACATATTTTTACACTCTGGTAAAAAAAACATTACTTTGTGTGGAGCACACCAACATTTCAGAGCATTTTCTCAAATGCGCACAATACTGATAGAAGTTACACGTTTCCACAGATGAATATATTTTACAACAGATCTATTTCCAGTGATAGTCATTGCAACAATAACACATGAAAAATGTTTTTTTCCCTACATTTTCTATTTCTGTGTGGTAAGGTATAAGAAACACAGGCAGATAACTTTAAAAAGAGAAACTTTAAGAAACACTAGAAAATAAATACTGCTATTCAAGGAATAATATGCTTGTAACAATTGAAAACTCATTCTTTAATGTGTCACCGTACCTTAAAGGAAATAAAAGGATACCATAAGTGCATTAACATAGAATATGCCAAATATCCAAAATATTATTTTAAATAATTTTTACAAATTTGAAAAATGTACACTCAAATCATTTCAATTTGTTTTCTTCTGAAGGAAAGAAATCATTGTGAACGCAGCTAGTCACTGGTTTGCAGAGCTTTAAAATGTACCTGTAAAGAACCATAGCTACCTTCAGGGAACACACCAACTTTTCCCTAATTTGTTTCATAATGCTGTCATGACACTAGCCTTTTGATATCTCCCCTATAGGCAAAAGGAGTATTAGGCCTTGGAAAAGAAAATTAATCTGCCATGGGGAACAAAAGAATGCTAGGAGAATCAGACAGATAAATCAGGTGCATAGACTTAGGAATGATGCTCCGGCTGGCTCTTCCACTGCGGATTAACTATTCAGAGTTATATTTTTACAGAAAGTGCATCTGCTGGAATCATAGGACAAAAAGAAGGAAGGAGAGAGAGCATATGGTTACTTAAATATGAAGCTGTGATACACCGAGATCATCTGTTTAGCCTTATTACACTGCTGTAAATGAAAGCATGTTTACTGCACTTCATTGCCTTAAGGAACTTATTTATTTCAGCTTTACTCACAATGTCTGTACTATGACACCTAGACATAATTCCCTTTATTCAGTAATGATAAATGTTTCACAAAATAAAAGCCAGTTTGACCTTGAGGCAGCTGAAAGATAAGGTTTTGTATTAATACTCGGTACAGAAACCAGTGCACAGCTAGAATTGACTTAAGTTTAGTAAAAAGCAAACAAAATACAGTCTTGTCTTTGTCTTTGTAAACCTTGGAAGCAGTTAGACAAAAGTGAGTTCACATAATCTGCATGGGTGGGAATCATTCATAATTTTGAACAACAGTGAACTTTACACGGAGGCTTCCATACATTAGAATATTTTCTTTGTGGTAGGCACATATGTGGATTACTTCCCGCACATTGACATCATTATAGGAGATAATTACACATGCCAAGAATTTAGCCCAAGTCAGTTACAGTACATACAGTTATAGAGACATGTCTGCAGATTTGATATCTTTCAAGTATTACAGCAATTGTTCTCTGCTTCATTCTTCAATGCCTAGAAGCCCATATTGCTATCCAGTAGCAATCCCTTTACTACCACTACCAATAACTGCAATGCATAGTTCAGCATTTATACAAGAGTCCTGTTGCCACATAATATGTGTCTCAACATGGCTGTCCCTACTAGAGCCAAATATAATGTGTAGTTTAGGAACAAATCACCCTAGTAGTTCACAGCTTAAATAAACTCTATAACTAAAAAAAAAACCCTCTTAAATATGAAGCTGTGATACAGCAAGGTTACTCATTCAGTAATGATAAATGGAGCACAAAATAAAAGTCAAATATAATGGGAAGTTTTAGAATGAACCATACTGGTGGTCTAGACTACCAGCTTAAATAAATTCTATAACTAGAGAAAAAAATCTTAAATCATACAACAGTTCTAAAGTTCCTTGTATTAAGGACTGCATCAAGAATATCAGTAAGGAACTATAAATCCCTATCAGGACTAGTAAGTCAAATCATTAACTTATATTAGCTTCTGAAGCCTAAGATAATTGAAAGTCCTTCTTTAGTTTCATTAAGAACATAAGAAGTAGCATCCTACAGTGCTCTGAACTTATTCACAAATGGTACCACCCACTCATACCAAGTAGACATAACAAATATACTAGCAAACAAATTTAGATTAAGCTTTACCCTAAAGTGACTATCTTAATTCCCCAAATTGATGAATCCCTTATATCTCCTAATATCACAGGTGCTATCTAAAACCAAAAATACTACTTCTATGGGGCCTGATTTACATGGATAACTAAAAATAGTACCAAATATAGTCTTATGGAGACACCAAGCCAGGCTGCATCTAACATCGAAACCAGCTGCCTGATCAGGAATTAATTGACAAATATTGAATAGACAGACAGTTGGTGCAGGCTGTGTAGGATGTGCAACCCACATGTGTATGCACATGTACTTTCCAAGGTAACCACATACCTGTAAAATCCAAAGTTTGTCTAAGTCAAGGTTTACTGTCCCCTGAGACATTTCAGTGGCATATGAGAGATGCTGGAGAAGTGTCCCGGACAGCTGCCAGTTACATCTTCTCGCCTTTCCTGGCAGCCATGTGCAATAAGGTAAACAAGCACATCCACTCCCATCTGCAATCATGGAGTGAAGAACTGCCATAAAACATTTCTATGCCATAACCAACTTCCATTGTGTTCTCAGTACAGTAGACTGCACAAACATTCGTATTAAAACCCTTGCTGTACTTGAACCAGAAATGTACATAAATAGAAAGAGGTGGCCATCGAGCAATTGCCAGGTAGTGTGCTCAGCAGATGGCCTCATTACAAATATCATAGTGACACACCTTGGTAGTGTCCATGTTGCTGCTATATGAAGGGAAAGTGTTCTTTGGGCTGCTTTCTATTATGGTGAAACACCCGAGATACTACTAAATGGTAAATACAGGACAATTACTATGATGTAATCAGAATTCACACCTGTCAACAGTATGCATGAGGAGAACAGGTGACTGCGGTTATCCATTGGAGCCATTGTTTGTTTGTGTCTTTCGGCTTTTCCAGGTTAGGGGTTGCCACAGTAGAACTCCGGTCTGCTAATGATTGGCAGTAGATTTTTATGTGCTGGCTTGCTGGGCCTAACGCACAACCTTCAACGAAGGAACTCCCATTCACGTATGTCGACACACAGAAGATGCTCTAACTGTGGATCAAACGGGCAACGTCTAACTGTGAGGCGACAATGCTACCACAGCACCACCATTGGAGCCATTGTTAATGATGCTATATAGACCCCCATCAAACTCTGCTGAGGGTGTATCCAATAGATCACACAATGTGACATGAAACACCATTGAGCATGTGTTTGGTGTGCTGAAATCTAGATTCAAATGTCTGGACACATACTGAGGTGATCTGCAATACACAGCTGGAAAGGCAGCAGATATAATTATGGTCTTTACCTTGTTATACAACAAGTTAATAGCAAAACCTGGTGGCTTACCAACTGCAGGAGTGGGTGTCCTAACCTAAGAACTTCAGATATCTGAAAATGACATATCATATCTGTCAGAGAATGATCAAGAGGACACGGGGCGGGGGTGGGGTAGATGTTGGCAATGGAGGATGCAGCCATACATCCTATCTCAGCAATACGTCAGTGTCTGACACACACCTTTGAGTCATAGCAAACTACAGGTACATAAGCACAAAGACACACCTTTGAGTCATAGCAAGCTACAGGTACATAAGTGCACTGAATAACTTTGATATTCATGCGTTGCCCCACAAAAGCAGCAAAGATCACAGCTAATGGAAGTAAGCCATTAGGTGTACACATTAGACATCATACATAACATTAGATTAAATCATACCACTACAAACATTTACAAAACATTAAAAGGAAACATCAGTACAGGAAGACTGTCTGCAAAGTATGTCACCAAAAAGGAACACACAGGCACGATGGGGGGATGCAGGAAATGTATATAAGTGAAGCTGTCAGTGGACAGGTAGGATATCATCATACAGATTAATAGCAGGGAATGTTGCTCATCATACAGCCACTATGACAAGAAATCTTGGTCCGTGACATGCATGGGAATGAATCAACAAATACATACCCAAAAATAGGGGCCATGCATTAACACTGATGTATCACTTGCACATGTTATCACTGCAAAATGACTCAGATCCTGGTAATATATGTGCAAACATGCAGATCATCAATGACAGTGACCACACAGCATAAATGCAATGCACATCAATGTTGGGGATACAGCAGATAAAGCAACATTGGTATATATACATATACATATACATACACAGATTCAGTCAGTTATGGGAAGGTACACATTGGGAATACAAGTTAGCATAGTGATTGAAAACAGAAACAAGTACACAGAAATCCAGGGAGTGCTGAGGATGAGGCATGGACAGTACTATATTAAAATGCCATAAGTGACACGAGCATGCATATAGATGCATAGTTGTGCATGTGGGAATGGCAAACAATAAAGAAGAGTGTCATGTAAACATCAGTCCTGTCTGCCCACTATTAAATGATGCAAACATGAAAGCATGACCTCACATACTTCATTACTGTTGTCAATATCATTACTAACAAATGTCAATTTCAAACAGATAGTACATAGGTTCATAGGATGATACAAAACTATTGGTCAAGAGGCCCTTATAAGCCTAGCCAAGAATTTCAGCCATGCAACACAAAGTCAGCAATTGTTTTCCCTATCCAGCAGGGACACAGGTGAGATCCCAGGGGTATATTTTCTGTTTTCCATCCAGTCATCCAGGTTCTCCTTAAAGAGGTCTAGCTAGTGAGGTACTGTGCTTGACATGGAGAGGAAGTCTATTGCACAGATGGGGGAGTCATTGAGACACAAATCTATCCTGCCAACAAGTTCTATTAATGTCACAGACCAGGTTGAGACCTTGCGTGCAGCTTGGATGAGTGAAGTTTGACTTACGGACATGCAGCAACTCCATCAAGACTGAGTCTGAGACAGCCTTGTATGCCAGACACAGGTCACCTCTGAGCAATCTGTACAAGACTGAGTAGAGGGACAGGGCTTTTACCCTATCTGTATAGGATAGCTGTTTGAGACTCTGGATTTTCCTGGTCAGGAACCTCTATGGTCTCTCCAACTGCTGCATGTGCTTGACAAGGAACATGCTGAAAGGGGCATTGTACTTGATAATGGGTCTGATATGAAAGGAGTACAGGGATGTTATGGTCTCCTTGTTCCTGGATGAAATACCCTTACTTATGAGGTGGGCCATGTACAAAGCTTTCTGTAGAACAGAGGCAACATGGTGGTCAAACGTCAAGTTGCTATCAACCTGGGTGCCCAAGTCTCTCACAACTGATTGCATGCTTAGTACATTGTTATTAATGTGATAATTAGTGAGGACACAATTTTCCCCAAAGGGGATAATGATGCATGTCTTGCCATTCATTTTGAGGTCATGCTTCTGGCACCAGCCATTAGTTTGGTTAAGGCCATCTTGGAGGAAGCTCACATCACTAGGTGAATTTATGAAAGTGCCCAGCTTGCAGTCATCTCCAAACTTGGTCACCTATGGAATACTGGTTTTGGCTTGTACCTCAGAAAAGTATATCCCAAACAGTAGAGGCCCCAACACAGATGCTTGGGGTATGCCACTTGTTACGGGTGTACTACTAGAGGTGGCATCCCCTATTTTGACTGAGTGGGTTCTATCAGTGAGCCAGTTAGCTACCCATCTGGTAACATATGGGTTGATGCCTAGCTGGGAGAGTTTATCTATTATGCCCGAGTGGGGAATAATGTCGAAGGCTTTGGCTAGGTAGGTGGTGTGCACTGTCTTGCCCTCATCCGTGGCTTTTGTGACTGTGTTGAAGAAGGCAACCAGGTTTAACAGGCATGATCTCCCTTTGACAAAGCCAAACTGTGTGGGATCAAGCATTTGGAGGTTGCCAATGTCCTTGTTTATAAGATCCATGATAATGAGTTCCATGGCCTTGCAGACCAGGCTAGTTAGGCTGATGAGCCTATAATTGCCTGGGTTGGTAGACGTTCCACCTTTGTGCAGAGGGATGACAGTGGCTGTCCTTCATTCTGTTGGGATGAAGCCGGTGCACAGGCTTTAGTTGTATAGTGTGCCTAGTGGTGCTGAGAGCTTTTGCCTGAGTTCATGTAGGACACAGCCAGAGATGTTGTCGAGTCCCATGGATGCTGTATTTTTTTACCTTTGAGAGGGCATTAATAACCTTGCTCCCTGGTGATGAGGGGAGGGGGGCAGGTGCTGTGAATGTCCTGGTTTACTGATGGGGGGACATAAGGGTGATGTTTTCACTGAACTTGTCTGCCAGCAGGTTGGCTATACCTATGGCATTTGTGTATGTGGTATTCTTGACCACCAATTCAGACCACATTTGGGAGTTACCTTTGAGATTGCGGATGTATGTGTAGAAGGCCTTGTGATTGTCCTTAGTGTATGTGGCCAATTTGGACTCAAAGTTAGCCTTAGAGGACTTTACCAATGACCTTATTTGCTTGTTCAGATAAAGAAGAGATTGCTTCCAACTTGGCACCTGCTCCTTCTCGGTCCTGCACAACAATTTTTTTCTTTTATTATAGAGTCTGTTTATTGCTGCTGTCAACCAGATAGGTTTACTCTTTCTTGAGGAAGACAATTTGGTCCTATCAGGGAATGCTGGGTCCGTGCAGCTATAAAGCTATAAAGGTGCTCATATAGTTTTTTGGTGTAGGCTTGGACATTAGTGCTTGATTCATCTGAAGTGATGGTGGCTCTGAAGCTGCTTATACCTGCTCTCTGAAGGTTGTAGTCAGATTTGGAAAATATATTTTTTCTACCCTGGCAAGGGGCAGGAAGGGATGGCAGAGGAGATGGTGACTTCAAAAGTGAATACTTTATGGTGGAATCTTCCCAAGGAGGATGACACTGTAGGGGTGCTACAGTGGCTACTCATGTTTGTTAGTACCAGGTCCAGGATATTTTCACCTCTTGTGGGGGTGTCAACCAGCTGATCCAATGCATTGGCATCGAGAAAGTCGAGGAATCTCTGGGCATTCATGTTTGAGCTAGAATAAGTCTTCCACTCTTTGATTGAGTAGTTAAAGTCACCCAGGATCAGTGTAGAGGATTCAATCTTGATGGATTAAAGTAAGTCCAGATAGGTGGAATGGGCCACCTCAGTCATGGCTGGGGGTAAGTAGCTAGATATGATTTGAATAGGTGTTATGTCAATAGTTAACTGCACCTGGAGTGTCTCCTGTGCATCATACTGTTTGACCAGCCTGGAGGTGTGTATGTCTTTGATAAATATTGAAATTCCACCTCCTTTGGCTTTGTAGCCCTCTGTTTGGGGTCTGAAAGTATGGTAGGACAAGTAACCTGGTAAGGCTGGGGTGCTCTCCGCAGCTTTGAACCAGGTTTCAGTGAATACACAAATGTCAGCATCTTCCAGGGTGAAGAATGCTTGCAATGAGTGCAATTTTATGTTAAGAATCCTGGTGTTTAGCAACATGACCTTTAAATTTTGTTTACGAGAATTTTTCATGTTAGTGATTTTGCCCTTATGACTTTGCCTAAAAAAGGCACTATGGGGAAGGCAAGAGCCTTTGCCAGAAGCCTGAAGCCCAGAGGAGACAGATGAAGACCATCTCTGGCAAAGCATCTTGGTCTGTCAATCATGTCCTCCCAGGCTGTCAGGTACTGGATCCCCTTGGAATGATAACAGAAACTAAGCCAATTATTAAAGTCAATCACTTTCTGTTTGTACTGAGGCATCATTCTGGGTGATGGTACGATGCTGCTTAAGGCTAGCGATATACACATTTTCAGCAAACTCAATCATGTCTCTCTTCATATAGTTTAGATAGGCATGTCTCAAGTCATTCACACCAACACGGACTATGGCAGAGTCATAACAGTACCTGTTGTTGAGAGACTTGAGTGCATGAGTGATATGGCAGACTTTAGCACCTGACAAGCAACTTACTGTGACTTTCCTCTTGTCTATCCTGGTGAGAGGAACATCTGTGTGTCTCATGATAGTCTCCTATGACTAGTATGTTGGGTTTGTGGCTGGGCCTTAGAAGCTGAGAGACACAGTCGTGCACTATGTGTGGTGCTTGTTGCTGTAAGTTGTGATGTGCATGTATGCTTTTGCCTCAGAAGTCTCTTTTGTTTAGGTATGTTTTTGTTGAGAATCTCCACATATATAGGAATGTACTGTACAGATGTGGGTGGTGTTTGTGGTGTGGTGTTTGTGGTGTTTGTGCTGTTTGTGCAGACAACCTTCTCAGTGCCAGATGTACTGGCTTGTGAATGAGACAGCAAGGATTGTAGGTTCTTACTGTAATTGCATCTTACATATTGTGTTCCTAGGTGGTAGAAGAAGAGGGTTGTATGTGCACATGAGACAGTTGCTACACTGTTTCAGGATGCTGATATCAACAAGACTAGCAGGAGAAACACAGGAAATTGTCTGTCCATGGTTCTCAGAATATGCGGAAGAGAGGTAAAGGATGGTAGAGTGGATATTATCAGAATAGAGTACCTATAAGTGTGAGTAGGGCTGGATAAAATCACAGTAGCTGCAAGGGAAGGCATCAGTTACACAGGAGTTTTGGCAGGGGAATAAAATGCAACTGAGATACCTCACAATGGGTTAAAACAGCCCAGCTGTAGTGCGCAACGGCAAACAAGCACAACACCCTGCAAACACAGGGAATAAATACCAGAAAAGATGGAAGAATCTAGAAGCTCGAATTACTACCCAACTCTGCCATCCCCTGCTCTTTCAACCAATCACTCATGATAGAGAAGGTCAGACAACCATGTTACTCTCACTAACAGTGAAGGCAAGACACTACCAGCAGAAGATGGCTGCCAGAAACACAGGAGACTCAACAAGCAAAACAACCAAACCTGAATAACAGCAGGCCTCTATTCAGACTATGCTACCTGAGTAGGACACAGAAACCTCACAAAAACTGCACAGAAAAGCACAGATAGAGCACTCACAAACTGAAAATACAACTCTCAATATGAAAAAGCAGTTTACAGTTAAGTAATTCAATAAAAATGCTATTACAGTAATGAAACATCTAGCAATGAAAATACAGTTAAACAGTATAAAACAGTAAAAAATGCAGTGTAACAGTAAAAAAAGCTTTATAACACTGCAAAATGTAGTTGATTAGCTGTATAGCGTAACTATAAGTGTTTAGAAGTGGAATTCAATAAAATAAATGTAATAAAAAACTTATTCTGGTCTTGGACCCCCAGGGAATTTCTGCTTTGTCACAGTGATGAATCACCACTCCTCAGCCTGGTAAAAATGTTACAAATTGAAGCTACTCACATAGGTCAGAAAAAGATAAGAAAATTCTTTGGCATTAAATACTTGAACAATCACCAACAGATTAATTTGTCAGTGGTCAGCACAATGGTCATCATTGCCACAGGGTCAAAATGACACAACAGGACTGTGATAGC
Organism: Protopterus annectens; assembly: GCF_019279795.1. NCBI lineage: Eukaryota > Metazoa > Chordata > Ceratodontiformes > Protopteridae > Protopterus > Protopterus annectens. Next base: position 70,946,410 of record NC_056727.1, on the reverse strand, counting down.
ATGCCCCTCTTTATCCCAGGCTGACAATCAAGGAGCCCTAATCCTCACCACTGACACCAGTGAGAGGCGGTCACTAAACACATGAATAATGGATTTACACACTATTTCAAATGCAGAACTCTGCATTCAACACACTTTTCCCCAAGAGCTCACAGGCAACATGCTCCATTGGGACTGGCCTCTCTGTCTCTCCAGATCCTAAACAAGACCCACCTTGGAGAACTGTGCTCCATTTCTGTATCTGGCACGCACTTGAATATTTAATTTTTTGCATAAACACAGCTTCACCAACTGTGTCCCCTCTCTCCAGATTACAGGGTAGTTGCCATCAGCCAAATACTCTAAAGTTCTTACAAGTGGTAACCAATTGTATTGTGTCATATTAATACTGATATGAATAGTAGAGAATGACCAAAGCAGTAAGGCTATTTGGAGTGGCCAGAGTGACACTGAAATAAGCACAGGGACTCACAACATATTAAAACATTTTCACTGGAAGGATTGCCACAATGAAAAAGTATAACAATATTTAATAATAGATAATAAAAATAGAAAACAGGAAAATAGTTATTTCAGTCACAGGAAATATAAAATAACACAGTTAACACATGCAGAAAAAGAATTAATACTAAACTAATCTCACAGTACTTTCCATGACTAAACTAAAGAGAAAGTGTGCCTAGTTAACTCATTCAATATCACAAGGCAAGATGTACTGCTAAGATGCTTACTTCCACAAAGAAAGATGAGATACTCTACACACACTGAACTGTACAACTAACAACTAATAAACAACTATTACTACTGAGCTGTGATAACTGACATAGATCTTTTATATATCAGATTCCAAAGAAACAAATACAAAAACAAACAAACTGCTGCTGCCAGAGTTTTGTCCTTCAGCTCGTTATAGAATTATGTCACATCTAGTCACCTGACTCTGACACATTTCACATTCAGAACATACAATTTTACTGCAAGCATCGTACAAATCAATGGGACAGACAAATGACATAAGATTATTTACTAAACTTTAGCCAGCCATGCTGTCACATGACCACATGCACAATCTCACATGCACAATCTCACCTATCCCGATACAGCTGGAAGCACCCTACAACGTTACATCTCTCCCCGCTTAGAAGACTTAAGCTATTTATTCAAGTCACCTGCTGTGCATTGCTTGAGAGAAAGGGCTTGTTGGATAATAAATTAACCTATACCCTATCTTGAGAATCCATTTGAATTGAAATTGCTACAATCTGGACTGGCTAACACAAAGAGTCCTCCCAAAACCCCTTTAAGCTTTTGGAATGCCTGCTCACAGGCTAGAGTCCACACTACCTTATCTGGCCTGTTTTTCCCTGCCAGATCAGTAAGGGGAGCAGCTATTGTACTATAATTGGGAAAGAACTTTCTATAGTGCCCTACTTTCCCCAAGAATGCTCTGACTTGCTTTTTGGTAACAGGCGCCGACCTTGCCTGAATAGCTTTGACTTTGGCAGGTTCTGGCTTAATCTTACCACTACTGACTCTATGTCCCAGGTAGGAGACATCTGCCATATCCACCTGACACTTACTGGGCTTAATGGTCAATCCTGCCCTTTGCAGTCTGCTCAGGACCTTCTTGATATGCAGAGGCTTCATTATTTTAACATAGTACAATTTCTTCCCTTGCCTCTTGCCCAGCAGATTTATCATGTAATTAACAAAACTGACCTTCCTTGCCACTTCTAAGGGTTCCTCCCACGCTGCCTGCAGCTTATAGCATCTGACAGAAATAAGCACCATAACCTGCTGTTCCACAGCATACTATCGGGCTCGAGCACTCCTGTCATACCAGACATTTTTCCCACACTGTCATATATTGGCCTGCAAATGCCTGTAGTATGGTATTTAGTTTAAATTTAACCTCTCCACAAGACCATTAGTCTGGGCATGGTAGGGAGTGGTCTTTAGGTGCTTCACCCACAACATTTCCACAGAGAAGCCAGCAGGTCTGACATAAAATTGGCACTTCTCTCAGTCGGTATTTCTCTAGAGAAACCTACCCTAATAAAAATTGCTAACAAAGCATTTGCCACCTTTTCTGTCTCGATGAAGGACAGAGTCACTGCTTCAGGATATCTGGTAGTATAATCTACTACCACCAGGTTATACTTCTTCCCTGTGGAACTTGGGTAATCAGAGGCCACAAAATATCCATCGCTACCCACTGAAATGGCTCTTCAATCCTAGGTAGAAGCATCAGTGGAGCTTTGACCTATCTCCCCTGCCTTGCCTACTTTTTTGCACTGCCCACAGGTCCTGCAGTGCCCTGTTACATCCCTTGCAATCCCAGGCCAATAAAAATTCTGCATAATATGACTCTTGGTATGCTTTATGCCCATATGACTTGCACATGGAATGTGATGGGCTATGGCTAGTGGTGCCACACATAGGCTCTGGGCTGTACCAACTACCATATTACTTCACCCTCTAGTGCTCTCTCAAGGTTCCACTCTCTGTACAGTAACCCTTTGTTCCAGTAAACAGACTGCCCTATTCCTTGAGCATCAGATGCCTCCTTAGCTACCTCCCTCAAGCCTCGTAAGGTAGAATCTGAAAGCTGAGCCTGTTTCAACTCTATCTTTTTAACACTTCCTAGCTCCCCTTCCACAGGAAGCCTGGTATCTTCTAACAATGGTGCCTCACTATCAGCCTGGGTACTACTACTTACCTCTGCCTTGCAGTCACCCTGTCTACAGGAGCATCAGTACCCACCAGCACCTGTGTGTCACTCTCTCAAATAATAACATCATCAGCCCCAGCTTCAGGAATGGGGTCTGTCTGGGTCCCCCCAGGCTACCAGATCTACTTGCCTGTCTCCAAGCCCTACTGCATGCAACTGCAAGCACACAAATTACTGCATTATCAAAATTATTCCCTATTAAGACATCTGCAGGGATATTCACACCTACCTGCTTGTTTCCTTTTCCACCTCCCAGTCAAGGTGAACCCTAGCCAAGAGTGTTTGGAATGGGGTCCTTCCTAGAGTTCAAAGTGGTGTGGACTTCCCAAGCAAGTACTGCTATTCTTTAACCACTGCAGTGGCCTATCTTTCATCCACTAAGATAGGATGCAAATTCCAGTGATAGTTTTTACCTCTGTTATCTCCAGACAACGTACCACTGGCAGGCAGTTATTCCCACTTACTGGCTACTTTACCTTTTGTTCCCCATCTTGCTTCAATGGACATATGTATGTTACATGCCCCCCTCTGGTTACATTTAAAACATCTATCCATGTATCCTGGCTGTGTACCTGAGCTAGTGGCTCCCCCTGTTACTGGTAGACTCTATTGTGGTGGTTTAGGCTGCCCACCATGGGTTCCCTTATATCCATTTGCAGCACTGTGTATCCCCTTCTTATGCAGTGATGCCCTGCTTGCTAAGTAGAGATCCCCTTTTCTTCCCAGCTCATCAACAGAGTTATAGTCTCAGTCTGCCAACCAGATTCTCATATTCTCAGGCAAAGTGCTAAGGGCTTGTTCCCTCACCTGCCTGCCTTTCAAAAGTCGTGACCAGACACCCACTCACCCACCTATGAAAGTAAGCGCTTAACTCAGTAATATAGTCATAAACACTTTCATTTGCCTTGCATCTATGCTCACAATTTTTTTTTTCTATGAGCTTCAGGTGTTAACTTAAAACAATCTAGCAAACATTGTTTTACTTCTTCATAATTTAACCAGTCAGGATCAGACATTTTAGAAACAGCAGTTACAGCTTTACCATGGAGTAAGGGGGGTCAGGAACTGTACCTAGAGCTCTTGGTCATCATCATACTGTTTACATACCCTTCCACATATATGAAAAAAATATCAAAATCAATATCATCTTTAAATTGTTGAAGTAATTTCCTGACCTTTATTGCTTCTGGGGTTCGGTTACTCCCTTCCCCATTACCTCCATGCCCCTGTTGAAGAGTCAGTGTCTCCTTTTCATGCTGACACTGCCTCTCCTTTTCTTCAGCCTCCAAATGCTACGGTTTCTCATTTTCTTCGATTTCTAAATGTTGCAGTCTCTCTTCAGTCTCCAAACATCACAGTTCATGCTGATGCTGTTTCTCCTTTTCTTCAGCCTCCAGTTCAAGTCTCTTTAACTCCGATGCATTTTTAAGTCCTCTGAGGAAAAGGCGAACTGTCCTGTTTCTGATAGTTGCACATCCCCAACGCCAGACTGATTCTGTTGCAGCATTTTTTTAACATAGGCAACTTTTACAAATACATTTTTAATACAAGCATCTGTACAAATCAATGTGACAGACAAATTACATACGTTTACTAACAAAACTTCAGCCAGCCATGCTGGCACATGACAGACATGCATCGTCTCACCTTTCTTGATACAGCTGGCAACACCCCATAACATCACATTGACAAACACACATTGGAACAGCTGTCAATGTAACTATAACTCAGTCTAGAGCACCCATACTGACAGCTCTCACCACAGTCCTGGCTGCCTCTGCAACATCTGGAAACAGTTGTGGATGTGGTGACACTGGCATGTGAAGACACAGTGTGTAAAGGAACATGACCGTGATGTGACTGTCTGGGTGTCACTGTTGGGCTCACAGTGGAGTGTCCATCAGAAGCTATGTGTACATGTTGCAACACAGCCATTGATGTATGATGACCAAGTGTGGGTCTAATTAGAGGGGGTCTGCCTCTTCCCACTGGAGTTAGCACGCTTAGCACAGTTGGGGCACATAACCCGCGGTAAGTACTATGACACTGCTCTAGCTGCATAACAAGGCTTTCAGCTGATCACGCAGCAGATAACACACTCTCATGTTATGCAGCAAGTGGTCTCATGACCTCTCCATATGTCTACAATCCTGACCACCATGTAAAACAAACTGCTTGTGTGCTACATGACTGATGCCATGGAAAAGTCCACAAAGGTCAGATCATTGACGTCACTGTGAAAGTTCATTTGCCTGTAGTAGAATTCCAACACCTTCTGACACACATCCATGCACACCAGCTATGCTTCCACATTTACTGTGATGGGCAGTAGTGATCTGTTGTGGGGAACTGTCATCATCATTACCAGACTCCGCATGGAACACTGGGTCACAGACATCATCATGTCTGGCATCTGATGTCCCCACATTATCAAAATTGCTGGCCAGATTTTCCTCCATATCTGAGGTTCATAGATTCATAGGTTCATAGGTTGGTACTAGGCTATTGGCCCTAAGGCCTATGCAAGCCTAGCCATAACAATTCCCTGGAAATTTCTTCCCGCAATATTTACTTCTCTGGGCCCCTGTCTAACAGGGTGACTGATATGATCCCCGGGGTGAATTTCCTATCTCTCATCCAATCATCAATGTTCCTTTTGAAGAGGGCCAATGAGGCGCTCTGCTTGACATGTATGGGCAGTCTATTCCAGAGTATGGGGAGTCTCTGGGTCAGGAACCTATCCCTCCAGCATGTTTTGTTCATTGTGATGATAAGGTTTAGATCCCTGGAGTGTGTGGCTCTGAGGGATTGGGATTTCTTTAAGTGGAGCATGTCCAACAGCTCAGGGTTTGACATGGCCTTGTATGTTAAGCAGAGATCGCCTCTGAGTAGACGATATGCCACAGAGTATAGCTGGAGTTTTTTTAGATGGTCAGCATATGGCATCTGCTTTAGGCCTGTGATTCTTTTAGTAAGGTATTTCTGTGGCCTTTCCAGCTGTTGCAGATGTCTTGTGAGGTGCATACCAAAGGGGGCATTATACTCTATAATGGGTCTAATGAGGGATGAGTACAGTGGGATAATGACCTCCTTTTTTCCGGATGAAAAGCCCTTAGTGATGAGGTGTGCCACATAGAAGGATTTCCTGACTGTTGTGGCAATGTGGTTATTGAAAGTGAGACCACTGTCCACTTGTGTCCCTAAGTCTCTCATCACACTTTTGATGTTTAGTATCCTGCCACCTATGTGGTAGTTCATGGGTACATGTTTTTTTCCAAAGGGGATAACTATGCATTTCTTGGCATTAAGCTTGAGCCCATGGCTCTGGCACCAGACATCTGTTTCTGTAAGGCCCTTTTGTAGAATATCCACATCATCTGGGGATTCAATAATGGCTCCCAGTTTGCAGTCATCTGCAAACTTTGTTAGCCAGAGTCCCTTAGTGTTGGCCTGTACTTCAGAGAAGTAGATGCCAAACAAAAGTGGTCCCAGGACTGAACCCTGAGGTACACCACTTGTCACTTGTCTGGAGCTAGATTTGGAGTTGTTTACTTTTACAGTCTGGGTTCTGTTAGTAAGCCAGCTGGTAACCCATCGAGTGATGTAGGGATTTATGCCCAGCTTAGTAAGTTTATCTATGATTCCAGAGTGTGGGATGGTGTCGAAGGCCTTGGCGAGGTCCAGATAGCTTGTGTGGACCGCCTGACCCGCATCCACAGCTCTGGAGACTGATTCAAATAAGTCAATCAGATTCATGAGACGAGATCGGCCCTTCACAAACCCAAACTGGGTGGGGTCCAGTGTTTGAAGGTTGCCAATGTCCCTGTTTATAAGTTCCATGATAATGCATTCCATGCCCTTGCAGATCAGGCTTGTCAGACTGATGGAATGGTAGTTCCCGGGAACCAAGGTGGATCCTCCCTTGTGGAGCGGGATAAATGTAGCTGTGCGCCAGTCAGTGGGCACGAAGCCTGAGGTGAGGCTATGATTAAACATGACACTTAGGTGGGGTGCCAGTTCATTTTGTAGTTCATGTAGTACACAGCCTGGGATGTCATCTGGTCCCATGGATGCCATATTCCTAGCTTTGGATAGTGCTGTTTCTACCTGTGTGGCTGTGATTATCGGAATTTGGCAATCTTTTGGTATTGAGATGGGCCCTTTAGGATGTGAGAGGGGGTTGAAGTTGGCACTAAATCGATCTACCAGGATATTGGCAATATCCTTGGGATCAGTATATTTAATGCCATTCTGTTGTAGCTCAGAGCAGATCTGAGCATTTCCATTTAGATTCTTGACATAACTATAGAATGCCTTGTGGTTGTCTTTGGAATCTTTGGCAATTTTATTTTTGTAACTAGCTTTTGAGGATGTTATGAGGGATCTCAGCTTCTTACTGAGGCTGGTGAGGGAGTTTTTTGCATCCTTGGATTTTCCTCTTTTCTGCAACAGTTTCTTCCATCTGTTGTATAGTTTGTTTATAGCAGGGGACCACCAGATTGGCTTCCTTTTTTTGAAAAAGAGCATCTTGGTTCTATTTGTGATGGCACGATTCATGCATGAGTGGATGTGCTCGTACAGTGCCTTAGTGTAGGATTCTGCAGTCAAACTTCCAGATCCCGTCTGCGTGGGTGTCATGAAGTTTGTCACTTCTGACTTCAGTAGCATGAAGTTGGCTTTGGAGAAGTTTATTAAGGAGGTTTCCTTACTAGGGGGTGGGGGTGGGATGTGGATGTCAAGGGTGATTTACTTATGGTCAAACCTGACCAATGAGCAGGTGACCACTGGTGTGGAGCATCTATCTCCCATGCTGGTAATGACCAGGTCTAGGATATTGGATCCCCTGGTGGGGCAATGGATTAGTTGATCCAGGGCGTTGGAATTTATGAATTCCAAGAACCGTTGGGAAAAGGAGTTGGTACTCGAGTAATTTTCCCAATTAATGGCAGGGTAGTTGAAATCACCCAGTATGAGGGTGTTTGGTTGTATCTTAATATTTTCCAGTATGTTTAGGAAGGTGTAGTGAGAATCTTGGGATATGGTGGGGGATCTGTAGCAACCTACAATTTGGATTGCAGCCTTACCTAGTGTTAGCTGCACCTGGAGAATTTCAGATGCATTGTGTTGGGCAACTAGCCTGGAGGTGTGAATATCCTTGGTGAATATGGACACTCCTCCACCCCTAATGTTTCAGTCTTGGTTTTGTGGCCGAAAAGTGTGGTAAGAATTGTAGCCTGGTATTGCAGGGGTGCTTTCTGGAACCAGGTCTCTGTCACTGCACCGATATCGATGTTCTCCATTTTTAGGAGTGCCTCGAGAGAGTGCATTTTGAGGTTTAGACTTCTAGCATTGAGTAGAATTATCTACAACATGATCCACACCGATGTCCCCTTCTGGGCCAAACAATAAAACCAGATCAGTGAGCAGTGTATCCAGGGCCATGCTATCACAGTCAGGCACATCACATTCCATCTCAGTATCAGTGGATGGACTACTGGAGGTGGAAGGCACCTGATGTGCTACAAGAAGAGGTAGATGATACAGATCAGATAAATTTACACAAATCAAATGATGCAGCTTAGTAATGACACATGGCCCAACTATATGACTACAATATTAATGAGGATATAGACTTACTAGGACTTTGTTGCCTGTGCATGGTTCAATGACCCTATATAACAGAGAGATGACATGTATATTATATTTTGAACACATATGACAACAATGGAGATTAATACAAATAATAAAATCTACCTGACATGTCCTCTTTAGACTCCACCATCAGAGGTGAGGGTTTAAATGCAATTGTCATGGAGAAACATAGACATCAAAACATCATCATTAAGAACATAAGGGCCATTATGTAGCTTTCTAACAGAGGTATAACACATAGGAGATAATATAGGCTAGGGTTGTCCAAAAGGTGGCCCTAGGACCACAATCTAATCACCAAATAATTTTGTCTGGGCCTCAGTATGTCCTGCAACAAACTGTTTTGAATGTAAAGATACGTGTTGGACATAGAAATGTGGCCCCCGCCAAACCTTGCTAAGTATGATAAGTGGCAAGCAAAAAAGTCTTGATAGCCATGTAGTAGACACATACTGGATGGCCAAGTCTGATGTACAGATTGCTGTTGCTCTAGACAGGTGAAGAAAACAGAACATGGTAGTCATAAAGGGCACAGATGGGATTAGCAGTAGTGACATGTAGTAAACAATGCAATGTCTTACCATTTACATCCCCCATGTTGGGGAGCTCCCGTCTGTCATAATTCTGATCCTATAGTATAATAAGGTACACAAATGCCAATATGTGGGTATGCTACACAATCATGAATGCAAGTGGAGTCACAGGGTAATTATGGCACACACTGACAAGATATGGAGAAACTTACATAATAAATGGCGCACATATTGTCCAGATGTACCTGTGTATGTGAATATCATACATCACAGGTGTGCTAGAAAGTGCTGCATCCTATAAACAAGGTGAACAACCATACCTCATCTGTCTGTATGTGCAGCTGCAAGGCCCATGTCTTGCAAAGATGTTTCTGTAGGTTATAATGGCAGGAAAAAAATCAACATGTGAGCTTAATCCACTGTCAAGACAGGAGGCAGAGGCACAGAAAGCTATAGATCACACTAGCAGTATATGGAGACACTTACATGACATGTGTTTCTGCTGTGCAAATGTTAAAGGACCTATCCAGATGAAAAAAAAAGCATCACACATGTTGCTAGAACTGTTATGAATTTACTGTGTTGGTAAGATAACATGCCATAACACATTTTGCATCCACATCATGTGTGTTCCCATATTCACGGCACAATTATATTGCTGGGACACAGATGCAGAGATACATTAATATCTGTGAAATAAAGATTATTAATGAGGTAGTGTATATACTGCAATGTTTTGGAATGCACAGCATACATGTATGTCCTAGAACATCTGATTCAATACCTCCCCTGGGTATCCGACAATCCCAGTTGTTGATATGATCTGATGCCAGGTACACTGTTATCTTGTCCAGGGGTGCAAGGGTTGCCCACCTCCATTGGCATTCCTTGCCTCTCATAGCTGTGTATTCTGTTAGCTGCATGGAGGATCATGTCAGAGCAATGTCACTTACAGGCCTCACTGCATTGCTCATGTTTGTCAGGTCTGTCAGCACTTCATTCCTCCACCCAGTATTTCCTATCAATCCAAAGAGGCTGTGGCCATGCTGGCACAAAGCCTCAATAATAATTTTATTCTCTCTCTGTGAGAGCACTTGTCTCCCCTTACTTGTCTTTGACATCAGGAACATAGTGTGACATGTACATGTTACAGGTTACACAGGGTCTCACACATGGACATGATGATGTTATAAGCTTATGTCAGTTGATGTCCTCGCCTCTCACTTACAATGCAAAGCTATGCAAAACAATCCTTTTCATGTATATTACTGTTATGCAGAGAAGAACATAATTTATTGATTTATTTATTTGAAGTTTGCTTGTCAGGCTGGTCCGTTAGGCCAAAAGAGCCCATTTTCAATGGAGTCCTGGGGAGAAAAGCTCCATAGATACAATGTATAAAATAACAGGTTGTTATAGCATAAGAAGAGTACATGAAAACAAAGTGTTTGATGATACGACTTAGAAGATAAAAACAGAAATTATATAACAATTAGTAAAAGTTTACAAATATATAGTCCCTATTATTGCTAACATAGATGTTAAGTCTATCACATTAATAAGTAGGTATTTGCAAGTCAATTACAACTAAAGTAGCTATTTACAAATATGTATGTTCCGGGTCTATATTATAAGCATGAACATTTACTTACTCGAATACATAAATGCTGACACATATTCCACGAACCGCAAATACACCGAATGCCCTAAACCGCAAAATTCAAAAAGTCGAACCGTCATAGTTGGCCCACCCCACTGCCGCTACATACTACCTATACAAACAAACTAAATAAACCACATACATGCACTAACCAAAACCCTACTTCTAACCCTAAACTAAACCCTACTTCTAACCCTACACTAAATCTTGCATATACTACCATGTATGCACTTAACTTAACCCGCACCCTAACCCTAAGGTCCATAACTATTGCACACTTACCTTAAAAAGCTATACCCAAACAAACTAAACAATCCATACACATACACTTAACAAAACCCTACTTCTAACCCTACACTAAATCTAACATACAGTACCATCTATACACTTACCTTAACCCACACCCTAACCCTAAGGTCCGTAACTATCACACACTTACCTTATGGAGCTATACTGCAGAAGGGCCAACCATGACAATTCAACATTTCTGATTTTGCGCTTCTGGTCAGTCAATGTTTTTATGGTTCGATGAAGACATGTTGGCGTTTAGATATTCGGGTAAGTAAACATTCATTCTTTTAATATAGACCCGTATGTTCCCACAGGGGAAATATGGTCAGTGTGGGGGGAGGTATGAATGTTAATTGAGGTAAGGGAGAGATGAGTTAGGGGAAGTAGAGACAGAGAGGAACATGGGGAGGTAGATATTTGAGTTAGGATAAAAGGAGAAAGGGAGAAGGGGTAGGGAGTAAGGTAGCTGCTGGGGACATTATGCAGGATGGGAACATGATGGATATGGATATGAAATGGATATGAAAACAATGTTTGAATATGTGTTACACATAGCACCTTTTAAAAATTGTATGTGTGGGTTTTGAACCCATAACAGTGACTATCACATCAGATAAAGTACAATCACACAATTATTGTGCCACATACCCATTACTATAGCAACTGTTTTTCCACAGTTACATGCACATCCAAACATAATGAACATGTGTAGTCAAGAATGTCACCTGCCTGTCAAATCATAACAAATATTACTGTCATTATATGATGTGAGGTAAAGAGGTACTGTCAGTACAGCTAGCTGGAATTGTGTAAATAATTATATGTCATTTGTGAATATCAAATTAATTATTAGAAATGTATATCATGTGTATATCAAACTGCTCTGTACAGATGTTTGTGTAGAAAAGGTATTTGTAAAGTGCTGTGCTTAAGATATAGCCACAATGTGTCCTACTGAAAGAGAACATGAATGTACATCCACTATTGTAACTGTTTAAATGTATATATTTTAACAGTAGAAACTGAAATACAGAGATAAAAATATTTTAAATTAAATCCCTTTATGGGCTGCACCATAAAGGCTACACCATAAAGAGGCTATCACTTAAGTTTTCAATGCAGCTAGAGACAGAAAGTCTGTATTAGGAAGCTTTCTGTATTGCCTTATTTATTTACTTATTTATTATTTTATTTCCAGTTTGATGACTGGGGAGGTCCACTGGGCTCAGGGAGCCCATTTTCAGTGGAGGCCCGGGGAGAAAAGCTCCGCATTACACAGTTTAGTTACATATACAATCAGTAAAGATGACACAATTACAATTTCATTCATTGCTAGAGAACAGGAATAAATTCTTTGGTTACATAGTACCTAAATATTTAGGATGGCAGTGGCAAATTAATTGAGAGGGAAAATAAAGATTTAGAAGAAAAAGAGAAAAAAAAGAAAAAAAAAAGTGGGATGGGTTATTTATAATATGTACAATTATGTTATTTACAATATGTACATTTATGCTTGTTTAGCTTGTACTCAGAGTTGGTTAGGAGTTTAAGGGTTGAATTGATTATTAGGCTAGGTGGGGAGAGTGCAGTTGCATTTCCTATTAGAGGAAAGGTAGGAATGTAGCTGAGCTTTAAAGTTTTCAAAGTTTTCACAAGTCCTTAGAGAGGAAGGAAGATAATTCCATTTTTTTAGTTAAGGAAAAGGACAGAAGAAGTTGACCAGCAGGAAGATTGTGTTTGCAGACAGTGATTAGATTTCGATGAGTAGATCTTAGAGTTCTCTGAGGGGTATAAGGTTGAAGGATGTTGGTTAGTGCTGGGCACTTAGTAGGTTGAAAAATTAGTCTGTGGGCTGTTGTAATTTGGAGATAGTCTAGATGATTGGAGAGTTCAAGACAATTTAACAAATGAAGGGCAGTACAATGATGGGAGGAGGATTTGGCTTTGGTTGCAAATTTAGAAATCTTATTATAAGAGACTTCCAATTTGAAAGAGAGAGAGAGGCAGATACGTTTGTTAGTAGAGGAGCACCATACATTAGTGAGGGTAGTAGACAGGTAGTGGCGAGAGTTTGTCTGGTGGAAGGAGAGAGAAAGTGGATGTTTCTGTATAGCATACCAAGTTTTACATGGGTTTTCTTAAAGTTTTGCTGAATGTGAGTGTCTTTATGGTGAACTAATTGCTACTTTGGCAGCATGAAGGAATGTAACTGTTTTAGGACTTCCGGCATCTGCCAAAGATCTGAGCCAAGCTCTTGTATGAGTATTTTTACAGGTAGATTTTAAATGCTTCGAAACTGCAAAAACACCAGCAAATTCAAATGATTTAATATGCATTAAAAATGAAGTTTTGTAATATTGATAAGTTAAAGTGACTAATAAGTTGTTATATTTATACACATATTTGGAAAGAATTTATTGTATAATGAAATTTATTAATTAATCATATTTGGAGTGTTTAGTTTATATTTTGTAACTAATATTTATAAAATTTGTAAATTAAGAGAAAAAGAAAAAAAGAAAAAAAGAAAAAGAGAAAAAATATGTTTGTAAATAGTTTAACAGAAATGTTTCTTTCCTTGAAATACATTTCAGTGGTGAAAGAGTTAAAATGTTTGACACAATGATGTTTAATTGATTGATTGATGTTTAATTAATTAATTAAAGCATATATAAAAGAACACTGAAAATGCAAAAGTATGTCCCATTGAAGGCGAACAGCTGAGGTACCAGAAGGCGAACAGCTGAGGTACCAGGACGGAAAGAATAAAGATGGATATTAACTACTACTGTGTCTTCCTTTGAATTTGCTGGTGTTTTTGCAGTTTCGAAGTATCTGTAGCTTGTCTTTAAGCAGTGTATTGTTTTTTGAAGATTTTAAATGCTCACAGCTGCCAGCAGTGGGGGGTCTGGCCTGAGAACTAGAAGTCAGATGATCAGAAATGATGTCATTCTGCAAGCTATCGCAGCAGTAATATTTTAGACATAATTTTGAGAAGTCTCTTAAGTGAGACAGAACATTCTGCATTTTGCCTTGAGCCTGACAACAACAATAAGAACCACTCACCAGATCTGTCTTGCTCTAATGAAGTAAGTTTCTAGGGAACAGTATAACTCTCTTAGATATAGTCAGGAATATAGCGAAGCTTAGTTTAGATTTATTTTTTTTCTTTATTGGTGTGAGCCTGTATTGCAATGTTATTTTAAATATTTCCTGTGGTTTTGAACTCTGATGTCAATGTGAATATATATATATATATATATATATATATATATATATATATATATATAGATATATATATATATATATATATATACTGAGTATTTTCTAGTTATTTTATTATGTATTATTAAATATATTTAAACTTTTCATTGTGGCTGGTCTGTGTACAGATATTTAAGTTTTGATGGTGCCTACATATGTATTTGGTGACATTGTGTGGGCCACTCCTAACACGCTTGCTCTTGGTCAAACTACTATTTCTATTAATATTAATTTCACACAGTAAAATTGGGTACTCTTTGTTAAGGGCCTTAAAGTCACTGCTGAGGAGTGACTGGTGGCAGTGAAAACTACCTTATAGTCTGGGCAGAAGGGGGCATAGCTAGTAAACTTGTGCCAGCCTTTCCCGTGTGTGTGTGTGTGTGTGTGTGTGTGTGTGTGTGTGTGTGTGTGTGTGTGTGTGTGTGTGTGCGTGTGTCAGCTACTTGGGCAGGGACACACAGCACTGGTTGGGTAGAGAGGGTGCTGGAGGTCTTGGCTTGGTCACTCTGCTCAGATCTCAACTCTGTAGCTGTGCCACTGGGGAGTCTTATTGGGGATCTGGAGAAAGAAGGAGAAACCATCCCTGGAGTGACTGTGGTCTCTGTGTGTTCTTAAGGAAAATTGCACCTGATGCAGCGAGGTGCATCTGGAAATAATGTGTGTACATGTTACCCTCCCAGTGAACGATCCCCCCCGCAAGTGCTAGTGGTGAGGATTGAGGCTCATTGATTAGTAGTCCAGTGGTGGGTTTGTCACATATGGTATGCAACACACATAATGGAAGTTATACAGAAACTGTAAAGAAAATAGTCTTTTATATTTAAATGAACTGTTATGAACTCATGGCTACATATCAACACAAAAAACAGTGAACAGCCTCAGCCACATTCATGTTCGGTCTCTCAGAATGAATGTACTAACAACTGCTAGTACATTATTAAGCATTAGAGAGTATCAATAAACTAATTAGTGATTATACAACTTATGGAAACCATCAGAACTCATGATTTCTATAAATATACTACAGATATTGCAGATTAATCAAAATTACCAAAAAAATACATAGAACAGATTTCCCAGCCATATAAAACAAAGTTAATCCCTGTTCCTATCCAAGTGCCACTTAGCTCTATGAATGGGAAACAGAACATTTACCCATGGACTGTCCCCTGTTCTACTAATGGACAGAGGAATTTCAAAATGCTTTATCCCATGCATGGGTGCCCTCATATTATGTATGGTATGATCCCAGTTATTCTCATTAGTGGTAATATATGATTATCAGCCATGGGATGGGTAAGGCCAATTTAGAATCAAATGGGATAGGTCAGTGATGGTGAACCTTTTGGGTTTGGCGTGCCAAAAGCTCCTCACACAAAATAATTCAGTGCACTTCACATGAGCAATGAAATGCAAAAGCAGTGTCTTTGGTTACTCGGGTGTTGGTGATTGCTGGTGTGTCATCCAAAACGTTGTGGCATGTGCCACCTTTGACATGCATGTCATAGGTTAGCCATCAATGGTATAGGTTATTCTGAGCACAGAAAGAGAAATTAGCTAGGCTTAAAATTGGTCATAAGGGTACAAAGAAAGCTAGTACTTACCTATGAAATTATGAAGCTACATATTGTCATTCCATATTTATCTACTGTTCACCAAGGCTATTTCTTTTTATCCATACAATGGCGTATATGTAAAATCTCCTTGTCACTGATGTTTATTTACCCATCTGTATGCATATTGTTAAATTTTATACCACTTCTTTGTGTCACAGAAAGAATGTAATGCAGACAATTTAGCCAAGAAAAAGAAATGACAATATGTACAATTTGATTTATGCAGATTAATGATAACATAGTTATGTGAGCAGTCTATTTCACTACAACAGTGCTATTAGATGACAGCTTACCTTTGAAGACAGCTGTAAATCAGCTATACTTTAAAATGAGTTTAGGGGGTCTGAATGGAGAGATGATAAAATCAGTAAGCAAATCAGAGTAGTATTGCTGGAACTGAATTCATCCTCAAGTCTTGGTGAGTACCTTCATGAGGTGGACCCTGAGTTTACAAAATCTCACCAAGACAACATGGAGAGAAGTAGGTTATAAAAGACAAAATGCACAAGTCCCTGGTTAAAAAGTGTCCAACCCTGGTATGGTGCCAGGACCAGAAAAAAAATGAGAGTGTAGAATCATCAAGACACGGAGACATTCCTGCAATGGGGCTAGGCCAGGATCATGGGTAGGATGGCACCCCTGTTGTAGAAGGAAGTAGTAGTCCACAAAAAACACAAAAACTGACAGGCCATAAAAAAGAGCAATAAATGTGATAGCATGGACTATTGAGGATAAGGAAGAAATCATATGTTGTTACTATTATGCAAGAAGCCCCTCATTTCCTGATAGAAGATATTCAAAAAGGTTAACAGAGAAATTAGAGGAAATAAAAATATTTTCACAAGAAAAAAACTGTCAAAAGCTTCAATTACAAATGTGTGTTTATTAATACAACAGCTCTATAAAAATCAATACATAGAACAAGAAACTTTGAGCTGTTTGGAAAAAGAAGTGAATCTGAAAGTGCAAAACTATAAAGAACAAAACGTAGAGATTTTTGAAAATTATAAAAAAGAAGCATGAACATGGGAAAGAAAAGAGATCTGATATGTTGCAATATTTATGCAAAGGAAAAAGCCAAATTAATAAATACAAAAAAGGTAGCTCCAAAGATTAGTGAAATAAAGGCGAAGGTAACCAGATATGGACAATTTCACAAAAAAAAAAAAAAAAAAGATCACAAAGGGGGGTGTAGAACAGAAGATTAGTAAAGTAGAAGTTAAGCAAATAGAAGCTGATGTTATGGAATATCTGCAAAATGAAGGTTTTAGTGTAAAATATCTAGCACAGGTTATGCACATGTGCGCCTAAAGAGCCCATCTCAATACCGAAAGATTTCCAAATTCCAGTAATAATGGCTACACAGGTAAAAAGCGCACTCTCCAAAGCTAAGAATACAGCATGCATGGGACCAGATGACATCCCAGGCTGTGTACTACATGAACTACAAGATGAACTGGCACCACAACTAAGTGTCATGTTTAATCATAGCCTCACCTCAGGCTTTGTGCCCACTGAGTGGTGCACAGCTACAGGTATCCCAGTCCACAAGGGGGGATCCACCTTGGATCCTGGGTTTACCACCCTATAAGTTTGATGAGCCTGATCCGCAAGGCCATGGAACATATTATCATGGAACTTATAAACAAAGACATTAACAACCTTCAAACATAGAACTCTACCCAGTTTGGGTTCGTGAAGGGCTGATCTTGTCTCCTGAAACTGATTGACTTCTTCGAATCAGTCCCCAGAGCTGTGGACAAGGGTAAGGTGGTCCATACAGCCTATCTGGAACTCGCCAAGGCCTTCAACACAATTCCCCCACTCTGGAATCATAGATAAACTTACTAAGCTGGGCATTAATCCCTACGTCACTTGATGGGTTGCCAACTGGCTTACTGACAGAACCCACACTGTAAAAGTAGCCAACTCCAAATCCATCTCCAGAGAAGTGACAAGTGGAGTACCTCAGGGTTTAGTCCTGGGACGGCTCTTGTTTGGCATCTACTTCTCTGAAGTACAGGCCAACACTAAGGGACTCTGGATAAAAAAGTTTGTGGATGACTGCAAACTGGGAGCCATTACTGAATCCCCAAATTATGTGGATATTCTACAAAAGGGCCTTAAAGAAATAGATGCTTAGTGGCAAAGCCATGGGCTGAATCGCAATACCAAGAAATGTATAGTTATCCCCTCTGGGAAAAAACATGTACCTGTGAATTACCACATAGGTGCCAGTACACTAAACACTGAAAGTGTGATAAGAGACTTAGGGACACAGGTGGACAGAGGTCTCACCTTCGATAACCACATCACCACAACAGTCAGAAAATCCTTCTATGTGACACACCTCATCACTAAGGGCTTTTCATCCAGAAAAAAAGAGGTCATTGTCCCACTGTACACATCCTTCATTAGACCCATTATATAACACATTGCCCCATTTGGTATGTACTTCTCAAGACACTGCAAAAACTGGAAAGGCCACAGAAGTAATTCACTAAAAGAATCACAGGCCTAAAGCAGATGCCCTATGCTGACCATCTAAAAAAACTCCAGCTATACTCTGTCACATATCATCTACTCAGAGGCGATCTCTGATTAACATACAAGGCCATGTCAAACCCAGAGCTGTTGGACATGCTACACTTAAAGAAATCTCAATCCCTCAGAGCCACACACTCCAGGGATATAAACCTTGTCATCACAATGAACAAAACATGCTGGAGGGATAGGTTCCTGACCCAGAGACTCCCCAGACCCTGGAATGGCCTGTCCATACATGTCAAGCAGAGCGGCTCTTTGGCCCTATTCAAAAGGAACCTTGATGATTGGATGGGAGATAGGAAATTCACCCTGGGAATCATGTCAGTTGCCCTGCTAGACAGGGGTCCAGGGAAGTAAATATTGTGGGAAGAAATAGCCAGGGAATTGTTATGACTAGGCTTGTATAGGCCCTAGGGCCGATAGCCGAGTACATCCCATGAACCTATGAACCTATTATGTCACATTATGAAAGAAAAATCAGTCCCCAAAGCAAGAAGAAACAGGTGGAGTTGGGGGATATGTGAAGAAGAAATATGGATATGGAAAAGAAAAAGATATTTAATATGGTACAATATTTATGCAAAGCAAAGGAAAAAGAAAAAAATAATCAATACAAAAAAAAAAAAACAGCACCAAAATATGGATATGGAAAAGAAAAAGATATTTAATATGGTACAATATTTATGCAAAGGAAAAAGAAAAAAATAATCAATACAAAAAAAAAAAAAAAACAGCACCAAAATATTTGAAAAGAAATACAGGCAAATGCATCCAAATATGGAAAATTTCAAATATAAAAAAATCAGAAAGCAAAGGGGAAAGTAGAAAATATGATTAGTAATAGACATTTTAAAGAAACAGAAACTGAAGTAATTGATTACCTATGAAGTTAAGGATTTAGTGCAGAAAATCCAACTCTTGTAACGTCGCAGCAAGATGGAAGTACAAGTCCCCAAATTAAGGAGAAGTCGGTTGAATAAGCAACATCCAATCACTTGCCACATGAAGATATTCTGGAGCTATCGGCAGGAATCCAGTATAAAAGTTCAGTTGAAAATGCACAGCAAGAGAAAGAGCATGAAGCAGTGGCAACTCTGATGCAGTCAATGTTGGGGAGTGATAAGCAGATGACTTCCTATATAAAGGAGCAATGGGTAACCCAGGATGCAGCTGAAGAGAACATATCACAAGAAAATGTTGAGAGATTTCTTTAGAATGTCAACAGGAAATGCAGAACAAAGAATGTGCCCACAGTTTAGAAGAAAATTATGTAAGGGAAGCTTTGCTTGATTTAATACGGATGGATAGACATATTAAGATCAATAAAAGAAATAGATTATAGAAACTCAATAAAACCAAGAATTTTAGAAGTCTGATAAAACATATGAACACAGTAGTCAAGGCTATTAACAGAAATTCATGTGATATAGCAGAATAAATAGGATATATTACTGTGCAGCAAAATTAATAACAGGTAGTCTTACCAGAAAAACACAGAGCAATAAGGGAAAGGAGGGGGAGAAAACAAACGCCATCATGGAAGTATCGGATAGAGAAAAATATAAAGCAATTACCAAAAGTGTCACTGCTAGATGAGTATAGTAAAGAGAAGAGATCAACAAAAATACTTTGAAAGATAAATGTGATTAATGTAATGTGCAGTATCAGAACAGACCAGGATCTATTGTATACTATTGCAAATAATAAACAAAAGATATCAGCATAGATGTGATTAAAGTAATGTGCAGTATCAGAACAGATCAGGATCTACTGTATACTATTACAAATAATAAACAAAAGATATCAGCATAGATGTGATTAAAGTAATGTGCAGTATCAGAACAGATCAGGATCTACTGTATACTATTACAAATAATAAACAAAAGATATCAGCATAGATGTGATTAAAGTAATGTGCAGTATCAGAACAGACCAGGATCTATTGTATACTATTACAAATAATAAACAAAAGATATCAGCATAGATGTGATTAAAGTAATGTGCAGTATCAGAACAGACCAGGATCTATTGTATACTATTGCAAATAATAAACTAAAGATATCAGCATAGATGTGATTAAAGTAATGTGCAGTACCAGAACAGACCAGGATCTATTGTATACTATTACAAATAATAAGCTAACGATATCAGCATAGATGTGATTAAAGTAATGTGCAGTACCAGAACAGACCAGGATCTATTGTATACTATTAAAAATAATAAGCTAAAGATATCAGCATAGATGTGATTAAAGTAATGTGCAGTACCAGAACAGACCAGGATCTATTGTATACTATTACAAATAATAAGCTAAAGATATCAGCATAGATGTGATTAAAGTAATGTGCAGTATAAGAACAGATTTGGATCTGTTGTATACTTCTTCTTCTTTCGGCTTTTCCCAGTTAGGGATCGCCACAGCAGATCACTTGTCCGCTCATGATTGGCAGTGGAGTTTTACAGTGTCAAGTTGCTAGCCTGGCACCCAACCTTCCACAGAAGGCAAATACATGCACACACTCACACCTAGGGCCAATTTAGAGTGTCCAATCAACCGTCTTTCGGGATGTGGGAGGAAACCCACGCGACCACAGGGAGGACATGCAGACTCCGCACAGAAGGCACCCCAGCCGAGGATCAAACTGGAGAACCTTTTGCTGTGAGTCGGCAACGCTAACCGCTGCACCACCATGGCCGCCCTAATAAACTAAAGATATCAGCATAGATGTGATTAAAGTAATGTGCAATACCAGAACAGACCAGGATCTATTGTATACTATTGCAAATAATAAACGAAAGATATCAGCATATATGTGATTAAAGTAATGTGCAATACCAGAACAGACCAGGATCTGTTGTATACTATTGCAAATAATAAACTAAAGATATCAGCATAGATGTGATTAAAGTAATGTGCAGTATCAGAACAGACCAGGATCTATTGTATACTATTACAAATAATAAACTAAAGATAGCAGCATAGATGTGATTAAAGTAATGTGCAATACCAGAACAGACCAGGATCTATTGTATACTATTGCAAATAATAAACGAAAGATACCAGCATATATGTGATTAAAGTAATGTGCAGTACAAGAACAGATCAGGATCTATTGTATACTATTGCAAATAATAAACGAAAGATATCAGCATATATGTGATTAAAGTAATGTGCAGTACCAGAACAGATCAGGATCTATTGTATACTATTGCAAATAATAAACGAAAGATATCAGCATATATGTGATTAAAGTAATGTGCAGTACCAGAACAGATCAGGATCTACTGTATACTATTGCAAATAATAAACTAAAGATAGCAGCATATATGTGATTAAAGTAATGTGCAATACCAGAACAGACCAGGATCTGTTGTATACTATTGCAAATAATAAGCTGAAGATATCAGCATAGATGTGATTAAAGTAATGTGCAATACCAGAACAGACCAGGATCTATTGTATACTATTGCAAATAATAAACTAAAGATATCAGCATAGATGTGATTAAAGTAATGTGCAATACCAGAACAGACCAGGATCTATTGTATACTATTGCAAATAATAAACGAAAGATATCAGCATATATGTGATTAAAGTAATGTGCAGTACCAGAACAGATCAGGATCTACTGTATACTATTGCAAATAATAAACTAAAGCTATCAGCATAGATGTGATTAAAGTAATGTGCAATACCAGAACAGACCAGGATCTATTGTATACTATTGCAAATAATAAACGAAAGATATCAGCATATATGTGATTAAAGTAATGTGCAGTACCAGAACAGATCAGGATCTACTGTATACTATTGCAAATAATAAACTAAAGCTATCAGCATAGATGTGATTAAAGTAATGTGCAATACCAGAACAGACCAGGATCTATTGTATACTATTGCAAATAATAAACTTAAGATATCAGCATAGATGTGATTAAAGTAATGTGCAGTATCAGAACAGACCAGGATCTATTGTATACTATTGCAAATAATAAACTAAAGATATCAGCATAGATGTGATTAAAGTAATGTGCAATACCAGAACAGACCAGGATCTATTGTATACTATTGCAAATAATAAACTAAAGATATCAGCATAGATGTGATTAAAGTAATGTGCAGTACCAGAACAGACCAGGATTTATTGTATACTATTGCAAATAATAAACTAAAGATAGCAGCATATATGTGATTAAAGTAATGTGCAATACCAGAACAGACCAGGATCTATTGTATACTATTGCAAATAATAAACTAAAGATATCAGCATAGATGTGATTAAAGTAATGTGCAGTACCAGAACAGATCAGGATCTACTGTATACTATTGCAAATAATAAACTAAAGATAGCAGCATAGATGTGATTAAAGTAATGTGCAGTATAAGAACAGACCAGGATCTATTGTATACTATTGCAAATAATAAACTAAAGATAGCAGCATATATGTGATTAAAGTAATGTGCAATACCAGAACAGGCCAGGATCTATTGTATACTATTGCAAATAATAAACTAAAGATATCAGCATAGATGTGATTAAAGTAATGTGCAGTACCAGAACAGATCAGGATCTACTGTATACTATTGCAAATAATAAACTAAAGATAGAAGCATAGATGTGATTAAAGTAATGTGCAGTACCAGAACAGACCAGGATCTATTGTATACTATTACAAATAATAAGCTAAAGATATCAGCATAGATGTGATTAAAGTAATGTGCAGTATAAGAACAGATTTGGATCTGTTGTATACTTCTTCTTCTTTCGGCTTTTCCCAGTTAGGGATCGCCACAGCAGATCACTTGTCCGCTCATGATTGGCAGTGGAGTTTTACAGTGTCAAGTTGCTAGCCTGGCACCCAACCTTCCACAGAAGGCAAATACATGCACACACTCACACCTAGGGCCAATTTCGAGTGTCCAATCAACCGTCTTTCGGGATGTGGGAGGAAACCCACGCGACCACAGGGAGGACATGCAGACTCCGCACAGAAGGCACCCCAGCCGAGGATCAAACTGGAGAACCTTTTGCTGTGAGTCGGCAACGCTAACCGCTGCACCTCCATGGCCGCCCTAATAAACTAAAGATATCAGCATAGATGTGATTAAAGTAATGTGCAATACCAGAACAGACCAGGATCTATTGTATACTATTGCAAATAATAAACGAAAGATATCAGCATATATGTGATTAAAGTAATGTGCAATACCAGAACAGACCAGGATCTGTTGTATACTATTGCAAATAATAAACTAAAGATATCAGCATAGATGTGATTAAAGTAATGTGCAGTATCAGAACAGACCAGGATCTATTGTATACTATTACAAATAATAAACTAAAGATAGCAGCATAGATGTGATTAAAGTAATGTGCAATACCAGAACAGACCAGGATCTATTGTATACTATTGCAAATAATAAACGAAAGATACCAGCATATATGTGATTAAAGTAATGTGCAGTACAAGAACAGATCAGGATCTATTGTATACTATTGCAAATAATAAACGAAAGATATCAGCATATATGTGATTAAAGTAATGTGCAGAACCAGAACAGATCAGGATCTATTGTATACTATTGCAAATAATAAACGAAAGATATCAGCATATATGTGATTAAAGTAATGTGCAGTACCAGAACAGATCAGGATCTACTGTATACTATTGCAAATAATAAACTAAAGATAGCAGCATATATGTGATTAAAGTAATGTGCAATACCAGAACAGACCAGGATCTGTTGTATACTATTGCAAATAATAAGCTAAAGATATCAGCATAGATGTGATTAAAGTAATGTGCAATACCAGAACAGACCAGGATCTATTGTATACTATTGCAAATAATAAACTAAAGATATCAGCATAGATGTGATTAAAGTAATGTGCAGTATAAGAACAGATTTGGATCTGTTGTATACTTCTTCTTCTTTCGGCTTTTCCCAGTTAGGGATCGCCACAGCAGATCACTTGTCCGCTCATGATTGGCAGTGGAGTTTTACAGTGTCAAGTTGCTAGCATGGCACCCAACCTTCCACAGAAGGCAAATACATGCACACACTCACACCTAGGGCCAATTTAGAGTGTCCAATCAACCGTCTTTCGGGATGTGGGAGGAAACCCACGCGACCACAGGGAGGACATGCAGACTCCGCACAGAAGGCACCCCAGCCGAGGATCAAACTGGAGAACCTTTTGCTGTGAGTCGGCAACGCTAACAGCTGCACCACCATGGCCGCCCTAATAAACTAAAGATATCAGCATAGATGTGATTAAAGTAATGTGCAATACCAGAACAGACCAGGATCTATTGTATACTATTGCAAATAATAAACGAAAGATATCAGCATATATGTGATTAAAGTAATGTGCAATACCAGAACAGACCAGGATCTGTTGTATACTATTGCAAATAATAAACTAAAGATATCAGCATAGATGTGATTAAAGTAATGTGCAGTATCAGAACAGACCAGGATCTATTGTATACTATTACAAATAATAAACTAAAGATAGCAGCATAGATGTGATTAAAGTAATGTGCAATACCAGAACAGACCAGGATCTATTGTATACTATTGCAAATAATAAACGAAAGATACCAGCATATATGTGATTAAAGTAATGTGCAGTACAAGAACAGATCAGGATCTATTGTATACTATTGCAAATAATAAACGAAAGATATCAGCATATATGTGATTAAAGTAATGTGCAGTACCAGAAAAGATCAGGATCTATTGTATACTATTGCAAATAATAAACGAAAGATATCAGCATATATGTGATTAAAGTAATGTGCAGTACCAGAACAGATCAGGATCTACTGTATACTATTGCAAATAATAAACTAAAGATAGCAGCATATATGTGATTAAAGTAATGTGCAATACCAGAACAAACCAGGATCTGTTGTATACTATTGCAAATAATAAGCTAAAGATATCAGCATAGATGTGATTAAAGTAATGTGCAATACCAGAACAGACCACGATCTATTGTATACTATTGCAAATAATAAACTAAAGATATCAGCATAGATGTGATTAAAGTAATGTGCAATACCAGAACAGACAAGGATCTATTGTATACTATTGCAAATAATAAACGAAAGATATCAGCATATATGTGATTAAAGTAATGTGCAGTACCAGAACAGATCAGGATCTACTGTATACTATTGCAAATAATAAACTAAAGCTATCAGCATAGATGTGATTAAAGTAATGTGCAATACCAGAACAGACCAGGATCTATTGTATACTATTGCAAATAATAAACGAAAGATATCAGCATATATGTGATTAAAGTAATGTGCAATACCAGAACAGATCAGTATCTACTGTATACTATTGCAAATAATAAACTAAAGCTATCAGCATAGATGTGATTAAAGTAATGTGCAATACCAGAACAGACCAGGATCTATTGTATACTATTGCAAATAATAAACTTAAGATATCAGCATAGATGTGATTAAAGTAATGTGCAATATCAGAACAGACCAGGATCTATTGTATACTATTGCAAATAATAAACTAAAGATATCAGCATAGATGTGATTAAAGTAATGTGCAATACCAGAACAAACCAGGATCTATTGTATACTATTGCAAATAATAAACTAAAGATATCAGCATAGATGTGATTAAAGTAATGTGCAGTACCAGAACAGACCAGGATTTATTGTATACTATTGCAAATAATAAACTAAAGATAGCAGCATATATGTGATTAAAGTAATGTGCAATACCAGAACAGACCAGGATCTATTGTATACTATTGCAAATAATAAACTAAAGATATCAGCATAGATGTGATTAAAGTAATGTGCATTACCAGAACAGATCAGGATCTACTGTATACTATTGAAAATAATAAACTAAAGATAGCAGCATAGATGTGATTAAAGTAATGTGCAGTACCAGAACAGACCAGGATCTATTGTATACTATTACAAATAATAAGCAAAAGATAGCAGCATAGATGTGATTAAAGTAATGTGCAGTATAAGAACAGACCAGGATCTATTGTATACTATTGCAAATAATAAACTAAAGATAGCAGCATATATGTGATTAAAGTAATGTGCAATACCAGAACAGGCCAGGAACTATTGTATACTATTGCAAATAATAAACTAAAGATATCAGCATAGATGTGATTAAAGTAATGTGCAGTACCAGAACAGATCAGGATCTACTGTATACTATTGCAAATAATAAACTAAAGATAGCAGCATAGATGTGATTAAAGTAATGTGCAGTACCAGAACAGACCAGGATCTATTGTATACTATTACAAATAATAAGCTAAAGATATCAGCATAGATGTGATTAAAGTAATGTGCAGTACCAGAACAGACCAGGATCTATTGTATACTATTACAAATAATAAGCTAAAGATATCAGCATAGATGTGATTAAAGTAATGTGCAGTATAAGAACAGATTTGGATCTGTTGTATACTTCTTCTTCTTTCAGCTTTTCCCAGTTAGGGATCGCCACAGCAGATCACTTGTCCGCTCATGATTGGCAGTGGAGTTTTACAGTGTCAAGTTGCTAGCCTGGCACCCAACCTTCCACAGAAGGCAAATACATGCACACACTCACACCTAGGGCCAATTTAGAGTGTCCAATCAACCGTCTTTCGGGATGTGGGAGGAAACCCACGCGACCACAGGAGGACATGCAGACTCCGCACAGAAGGCACCCCAGCCGAGGATCAAACTGGAGAACCTTTTGCTGTGAGTCGGCAACGCTAACCGCTGCACCACCATGGCCGCCCTAATAAACTAAAGAAATCAGCATAGATGTGATTAAAGTAATGTGCAATACCAGAACAGACCAGGATCTATTGTATACTATTGCAAATAATAAACGAAAGATATCAGCATATATGTGATTAAAGTAATGTGCAATACCAGAACAGACCAGGATCTGTTGTATACTATTGCAAATAATAAACTAAAGATATCAGCATAGATGTGATTAAAGTAATGTGCAGTATCAGAACAGACCAGGATCTATTGTATACTATTACAAATAATAAACTAAAGATAGCAGCATAGATGTGATTAAAGTAATATGCAATACCAGAACAGACCAGGATCTATTGTATACTATTGCAAATAATAAACGAAAGATACCAGCATATATGTGATTAAAGTAATGTGCAGTACAAGAACAGATCAGGATCTATTGTATACTATTGCAAATAATAAACGAAAGATATCAGCATATATGTGATTAAAGTAATGTGCAGTACCAGAACAGATCAGGATCTATTGTATACTATTGCAAATAATAAACGAAAGATATCAGCATATATGTGATTAAAGTAATGTGCAGTACCAGAACAGATCAGGATCTACTGTATACTATTGCAAATAATAAACTAAAGATAGCAGCATATATGTGATTAAAGTAATGTGCAATACCAGAACAGACCAGGATCTGTTGTATACTATTGCAAATAATAAGCTAAAGATATCAGCATAGATGTGATTAAAGTAATGTGCAATACCAGAACAGACCAGGATCTATTGTATACTATTGCAAATAATAAACGAAAGATATCAGCATATATGTGATTAAAGTAATGTGCAGTACCAGAACAGATCAGGATCTACTGTATACTATTGCAAATAATAAACTAAAGATAGCAGCATATATGTGATTAAAGTAATGTGCAATACCAGAACAGACCAGGATCTACTGTATACTATTGCAAATAATAAACTTAAGATATCAGCATAGATGTGATTAAAGTAATGTGCAGTATCAGAACAGACCAGGATCTATTGTATACTATTGCAAATAATAAACTAAAGATATCAGCATAGATGTGATTAAAGTAATGTGCAGTATCAGAACAGACCAGGATCTATTGTATACTATTGCAAATAATAAACTAAAGATATCAGCATAGATGTGATTAAAGTAATGTGCAATACCAGAACAGACCAGGATCTATTGTATACTATTGCAAATAATAAACTAAAGATATCAGCATAGATGTGATTAAAGTAATGTGCAGTACCAGAACAGACCAGGATTTATTGTATACTATTGCAAATAATAAACTAAAGATAGCAGCATATATGTGATTAAAGTAATGTGCAATACCAGAACAGACCAGGATCTATTGTATACTATT
Source organism: Protopterus annectens (assembly GCF_019279795.1). Classification (NCBI taxonomy): domain Eukaryota; kingdom Metazoa; phylum Chordata; order Ceratodontiformes; family Protopteridae; genus Protopterus; species Protopterus annectens. The sequence goes on along the minus strand of NC_056727.1, from coordinate 70,917,953 downwards.
GCAAATAATAAACTAAAGATATCAGCATAGATGTGATTAAAGTAATGTGCAGTACCAGAACAGATCAGGATCTACTGTATACTATTGCAAATAATAAACTAAAGATAGCAGCATAGATGTGATTAAAGTAATGTGCAGTACCAGAACAGACCAGGATCTATTGTATACTATTACAAATAATAAGCTAAAGATAGCAGCATAGATGTGATTAAAGTAATGTGCAGTATAAGAACAGACCAGGATCTATTGTATACTATTGCAAATAATAAACTAAAGATAGCAGCATATATGTGATTAAAGTAGTGTGCAATACCAGAACAGGCCAGGATCTATTGTATACTATTGCAAATAATAAACTAAAGATATCAGCATAGATGTGATTAAAGTAATGTGCAGTACCAGAACAGATCAGGATCTACTGTATACTATTGCAAATAATAAACTAAAGATAGCAGCATAGATGTGATTAAGGTAATGTGCAGTACCAGAACAGACCAGGATCTATTGTATACTATTACAAATAATAAGCTAAAGATAGCAGCATAGATGTGATTAAAGTAATGTGCAGTATAAGAACAGACCAGGATCTATTGTATACTATTGCAAATAATAAACTAAAGATAGCAGCATATATGTGATTAAAGTAATGTGCAATACCAGAACAGACCAGGATCTATTGTATACTATTGCAAATAATAAACTAAAGATATCAGCATAGATGCGATTAGGGCGGCCAGGGTGGTGCAGCGGTTAGCGTTGTCACCTCACAGCAAGAGGTTCTCCGGTTCGATCCTCGGCTGGGGTGCCTTCTGTGCGGAGTCTGCATGCCCTCCCTGTGGTTGCGTGGGTTTCCTCTGGGTGCTCCGTTTTCCTCCCACATCCCAAAGACATGCTGCTGGTAGATTGGATACTCTAAATTGGCCCTAGGCATGAGTGCGTGCATGTGTGTGCCTTCTGTGGATGGTTGGCCACTGGGCTGGCAACTCGACACCGTAAAACTCCACTACCAATCATGAGTGGACAAATGATCCATTGTGGCGACCCCTAACTGGGAAAAGCCAGAAGAAGAAGATCAGCATAGATGTGATTAAAGTAATGTGCAGTACCAGAACAGACCAGGATCTATTGTATACTATTGCAAATAATAAACTAAAGATAGCATAGATGTGATTAAAGTAATGTGCAATACCAGAACAGATCAGGATCTATTGTATACTATTGCAAATAATAAACTTAAGCTATCAGCATAGATGTGATTAAAGTAATGTGCAGTACCAGAACAGATCAGGATCTATTGTATACTATTGCAAATAATAAACTAAAGATATCAGCATAGATGTGATTAAAGTAATGTGCAGTACCAGAACAGATCAGGATCTATTGTATACTATTGCAAATAATAAACTAAAGATATCAGCATAGATGTGATTAAAGTAATGTGCAGTACCAGAACTGACCAGGATCTATTGTATACTATTGCAAATAATAAACTAAAGATATCAGCATAGATGTGATTAAAGTAATGTGCAATACCAGAACAGACCAGGATCTGTTGTATACTATTGCAAATAATAAACTAAAGATATCAGCATAGATGTGATTAAAGTAATGTGCAGTACCAGAACAGTCCAGGATCTATTGTATACTATTGCAAATAATAAACTAAAGATATCAGCATAGATGTGATTAAAGTAATGTGCAATACCAGAACAGACCAGGATCTATTGTATACTATTGCAAATAATAAACTAAAGATATCAGCATAGATGTGATTAAAGTAATGTGCAATACCAGAACAGACCAGGATCTGTTGTATACTATTGCAAATAATAAACTAAAGATATCAGCATAGATGTGATTAAAGTAATGTGCAGTACCAGAACACACCAGGATCTGTTGTATACTATTGCAAATAATAAACTAAAGATATCAGCATAGATGTGATTAAAGTAATGTACAGTATCAGAACAGACCAGGATCTATTGTATACTATTGCAAATAATAAACTAAAGATATCAGCATAGATGTGATTAAAGTAATGTGCAATACCAGAACAGACCAGGATCTGTTGTATACTATTGCAAATAATAAACTAAAGATATCAGCATAGATGTGATTAAAGTAATGTGCAGTACCAGAACAGATCAGGATCTACTGTATACTATTGCAAATAATAAACTAAAGCTATCAGCATAGATGTGATTAAAGTAATGTGCAATACCAGGACAGACCAGGATCTGTTGTATACTTCTTCTTCTTCTTTCGGCTTTTCCTGGTTAGGGGTCGCCACAACAGATTACCTGTCCACTCATGATTTGCAGTGGAGTTTTACAGTGTCAAGTTGCCGGCCCGGCACCCAACCTTCCACAGAAGGCACACACATGCACACACTCACACCTAGGGCCAATTTAGAGTGTCCAATCCACCTACAGCATGTCTTTTGGAATGTGGGAGGAAACCGGAGCACCCGGAGGAAACCCACGCGACCACAGGGAGGACATGCAGACTCCGCACAGAAGGCATGCCAGCCAAGGATCGAACCGGAGAATCTTTTGCAGTGAGTCGGCAATGCTAACCGCTGCACCACCATGGCCGCCCTAATAAACTAAAGATATCAGCATAGATGTGATTAAAATAATGTACAGTATTAGAACAGACCGGGCTCTATTATATACTATTGCAAATAATAAACTAAAGATATCAGCATAGATGTGATTAAAGTAATGTGCAGTACCAGAACAGACCAGGATCTATTGTATACTATTGCAAATAATAAACTAAAGATATCAGCATAGATGTGATTAAAGTAATGTGCAATACCAGAACAGACCAGGATCTATTGTATACTATTGAAAATAATAAACTAAAGATATCAGCATAGATGTGATTAAAGTAATGTGCAATACCAGAACAGACCAGGATCTATTGTATACTATTACAAATAATAAGCTAAAGATATCAGCATAGATGTGATTAAAGTAATGTACAGTATAAGAACAGACCAGGATCTATTGTATACTATTGCAAATAATAAACTAAAGATATCAACACAGGCAAGAAGATATGTAGATAAATATAAAAGAAAAGTACAAAATAAGCAATTCATTGATGACCCAAAAAGTTTTATAGAGAATTGGGAAATAAGGTAAAAGGAATACAATCTCCTCCAAAGAAAGAAGAAATAGACACACATTGGAGAAATATCTATGAGGACCCTACGGAACATAACAAAGATGACAAATTGATTTAAGAAGTAAATGAAACAGTGAAGCATTCAAATGTGCAGGATATGAAATGGTATAAAGTAATGGCCAGAGAAATTGAAACACTTTTAAGAAAACTCTTATTTGGAAAACATCAGGCCTGGCTGCAGTACCTAACTTCTGATTAAAAGAATTAACATCCTTACACAATGATTTAGCCCTGAATAAGAACTGTTTATATGCACATCCCCAACAGACGCCACCCTGATTAACAACAGGAAAAACAATATTCCTCCTTAAGAGTGAACCTGCAAGCTATCCTAGAAACCATAGAACAATAACTTGTCTTCTGGCAAAGTCTAAACTATATACCAAATAAGTGCCAACAGAGTTTAGAATCATTTAAAAGAAACCACAAGAATGGCAATAGAACAAAAGGGTAATAAAAGAAAGTCATATGTAACAAATGATCATTTGTTTTTAAATAAAGTCATAATGGAGAATTGTAAAAGAGGGAAGAATCTAAGTATGGTTTATAGATAGATTACAAAAAAAAAAAGAACTTGACAGCATCCCACATTCATGGATAAAGGAGTGCTTACATAAGATATACTGTACATTGACCAATTACATTACATTGGCCATGAAACAGTGGGAAACCACTTTGCAGTCAAGCCTGTTAAAGGTCAAATTATTAGCCATGGATAAAAATTCAAAGTGAGATATTCCAGGGTGACTCGTCACCACTGGTCTTTTTTTTTTTGCCCTTAACCCATTAAGCTGTGTACTTAACAGATTTGGTCATGGTTACAATTTGGCTCCCAGAAAATAACAAAGCATAATACTTCTCATATATATATATATATATATATATATATATATATATATATATATATATATATATATATATATATATATATATATATATATATATATATATATATATATATATATATATATTTTTTTGGGGGGGGGGGTTACAACTGTATAGTTCATCAGATGAGGAGTTAAATGCACAACTGCAAGTAATCAGAACTTTCTCAAATGATAAAAGAATGTCAGTTGGTCTTGATAAATGTGCAAAAGCAACATTTAAAGCAGGAAAACTGCATCAACATGAACATTACATTCTGGGATAGGAATGTGATATAAAGGCACTTGAGTAGGAGGGGTGTTATAAATATTTAAGAACTGGAGAAGGATTGAGGATTGATAATAAAACCTGAACAAATATGAACAAAACTCAGTAAGGAATTTATAAGACTAAAATTAATACTGAAAACAGCCCTGACATCTAGGAACAAAGACTAAGCTATAAACCAACTTGCCCTTCCAGTTCTAAGTTACAATTTTGGGGGGATTCATTGGTCCCAAAGTGTATTGGATCAGATGGACAGAAAAACAAGAAAAATGCATAAAATCATTGTGTATACCAAGATCATATATTCCTCATTCTAAAGGCAGTATGTACCTCGTCAAAACTGACTGCATGTATAGATCTGCAATTGGAGGACTACATACACATTTGCTGACATCACCGGATTCAAAAATTGTAAACATTTTAAAATGTGAGGAGAACAAGTCTAAGATGACTTCCTTTCTTAGTTTAGCAAAACATATCTGTGTAAAACAGGAAAGGAATTCAAACCAGAAGTAGATAAAGTCAGGCAGTAAATGAATGTGCCAAAAAACAAAAGAAAGAATATAAAGAGAAGGACCAGATGGGAAGGCAAGAAATGTAGAAAGTGCATAAATATAGTTGCAAGTACAGAAAACTCCTCGGACAATCTCATGTCAATCAAGATCTGACTCAGGAATGGTTAAGGAAAGTTGAATTTAAACCAAAAGGTGAAAGGTTAATATTGGCAGCCCAGGACAGTTGACTACAAAGTCCATTGAACATGTGGGAGAAACAGACAAATGCAGGTTCTATAAAACAGAACTGGAAACAGTCATACATCTTGTTGCTTGGTGTGATTCACTAATGGCAGGGGGCCTGTATACTGAAAGGCACAGTAATGTGGTAAGACCGTTGATTTGGGATTGTGCAAACATTACAATATTAAAGTAGCTGAGAAGCATTGGAAACATGAGCCACAAAGCATTATAGAGAGAATGATGAGGTGAATATCACATGGAATCACCCATAACCAACAGTTCTAAAAATAGATGCGAGGAAGCTAGATGTAGCAGTGCATGAAAAGAAGACGACGTAGTACTGAGCACTGACATTGTCACGACTACTGATTACAGTGTCTAAAGTACAGACAGATACAAAATCAGAAAAAGCAGAATCTGCAGGCAGAAATGAGGGCAATGTGGAAGAATACCCAGGCCGTTCCAATAGTAGGAGTAGCAATGCATCTCATTCAACCAATTTCATAGTCATATTTAAATATGCTACCAATACATTTAACTCCACATGAATTGAGGAGTGACGTCTGGGCACATTGCGGGTGATGCAAAGAACACTTCTGGCTAACATCAAAGACTGACACAATACTAATTTCATCAACTTTAATCATCATATTTTGATTTAGGAAGGGGGTCAATTAGTCCCATGGTATTAGAAACTCCAAAACTTGAGGAAATTAAACCATGAGTTTAGCTAAGTACCATTTGAGGCATACATAATTAATGAGGTTCAACATTCAATATTTTGAAATCCCATTTGTGCTTGTGCATTTAGGTTCTTGAAATTTAGCTCATTAACAAATAGCTTGGTGTAACGAGAAGGTGCTCTTTGCAACTACCCAACAGGTATTAGTAAATGGGAATACCAATACCTGATACCATCTGTTATTGATACATTTACTACTCATACAATTTTTACATAAGAACTGGGTGGGACCTCAGTTAGCATTTTTGCAAAGGTGGTTTTTTGAACAAATTTTAACTTCAGTAATGAAGATGTCAGCTGAGAAGAGGCTTTGGCATGACCAGGTGTCTAACTGGACTGAGGAGGAGACCACACAGATGCTTTCTGTCTATGCTGGACATGAGTAGAAGATACAAGTATACCAAGGAACATTGTCATGATTGAGATATGAATCCAGATTGCAAGGGATCACCTCAGTCTGTCTGGGATCTACTGGACTGGTGTGCAAGTCCATCGTCACTATGATGACCTGCATCAATGCCTTCTGATGTTATCCACAACTATACTGGGTCAGTGCAGTGTGATAAAACATTGATTGTGACTGTACATTCATAAGTGTATCACACATATAGCTATGAATGATAGTCTCTGAATTTTCCTTTTGGAATTAGTAATGAATTGTTCTGTCAATTAACTCAAGTGGTTTAGAAAGGAGTGAAACTAACTACTGGTATCCCATGTGTGGATTCAAATCCCACTGTAGGTTATTTTTTAAATACTAGTGATTATGCAGATAATATTGGACATAACATATGAAGGTCCTATGTTTGTTTGGCAACTTATACAGTACAGCTTTTTACATATTAGCATGGCTATGATTCACTGATGTCTACAGTACTTAGGTCATGGAAGACTACACATTGTTACGTTATCCATGACATTTAAAAAATCATCACACAGTATCATTTTGTATATGTAAATGCTGAGTGATACATACGTACACCTGATACTATAAGAGACCCACAAGTACAGCTAGTGCAACGGCCCAAAATCCCAAATGTCTAAGTAAAAAAAAAAGCAGGCCAGCACAATTCAGTGTGGGAAAAATATATTATATAATCGTTAGTACATGGTGTATTAAAAAATACACCTACCCAACAATAACATCAGACCGGTTTCGGCATTACTGCCTTCCTCAGTGAGCAAAAAATAAATGACAAAAAATTACCTCCAACAAGGCTATATATATATATATATATATATATATATATATATATATATATATATATATATATACATAGCATTCAATTATCAATTACACAATTATTAAATGAACAGGGTTTTTTTAAATGAACGGGGTCAGTTTGCTTCCCAGCAGAATAGGTCTGATTTGCTGGTATATAAGGGTGATCAACCCTCTAGGAGTAATAAGGTCAGGTTAGTCACGACATATGGCAAAAATACACATTCCTTTATGAATATTAATTCGAGACACTGGGATGTATTACAAGGTGAAGATTCACTTGGGGAATTTGTGGGTGATACGTGTAATTACGGCCATTGGGTTCCTTGCTCAATCACTATAAAAGGCATCAAAACCAGGATAGGTCTTGTGTTCAGAGAACTATGATGGGAGACAAACTGATGGGTTGCCATCCTTGTGCTCATTATTGTAATTGTTCTAAGGTTTATAAAACTATCAACTTTACTAGCCAGAATGCACCTCATGTGTTTGATGTAAACTTTTTTGCTACTTGTAGCACTAATTGGGTGATATATCTGACAAACTGTACATGCCCAGCATTTTATGTTGGACAAACCTCTAGACCACTTAGAATGCGGATAAGTGAACATATGAGTGATATCAGGAACTGCAAACAAGCCACTGCATTGTATAAAGATATATGTAAACATAAATCTGGGTCTTTCAGATTTACAGTTATTGACTGCATTGTACATAAAACACAGGATAAGGCAGTAAAACATGAGATATTAAATGTAAAGGAAAAGAAATGGATTGTCAAGCTCAGTGGATTATTTCCACCGGACCTGAATAACCATTTTAAAAAAAACCCTGTTCATTTAAAAAAATCTTGTTCATTTAATAATTGTGTAATTGATAATTGAATGCTATGTATATATATATATATATATATATATATATATATATATATATATATATATATATATATATATAGCTAGCCTTGTTGGAGGGAATTTTTTGCCATTTATAACCGGTCTGATGTTATTGTTGGGTAGGTATGTTTAAGGATGGTTTTTCATCAAAACTATTCAGGAAGGAGTGTTGGAGGAACACTTTGTTATCATACGACAGCATGCATCCAAGACATACCTTTCCTAATATAGTACAAGGTCAATTGAGTAGAATCTCTAGGATTAGCAAAGATAATACACAGTTCGAGGAGGAAATCTGTCATCTTAGTGAATGTTTTTCTAATAGGGGTTATAGTGAGAAGATGGTTGGTGACGTTATAGAGAAGAACAAACCCCTTAGGCAAAACAAATATAAACCATGGTTAAGTCAACAACACAACGTAGAAGACAAAGCAGCAGTCAAGGCTTCTAGATTTAATGGACATAAGGTGGCACTTACCTATGGTAGTGATGCTAGAGGGATCTGTGACATTGTACGGAACAATTGGAATATAATTGCCAGTGATGAGGGTTTGAGAGAAATGGTGGGTGTTTGTCCACAGTTTATCTATAAGAGAAATAGGAATTTAAAAGATATGCTGTGCAAAGAAAGGAAGTTGCCCACAGGTGTGAGATCTAAAGGTACAGCGGGGACCATTCCATGTGGTTCTTGCAAGGCTTGTGGACATATTAGAAAAGGGGTAGAATTTAGACATCCGATTAATGGAAAATTGTATATGTTTAGGGGTAGGACGACTTGTAGGACCACAGATGTAGTCTACATAGCAGAGTGCTCCTCATGTCCAAGCTTTTATGTAGGGAAGACAAATCAAATGCTGAAAGTTAGAATTCTTCAGCATATGTCTAATATAAGGAATAAGGATGAACATAATGCCTTATATAGGCATGTTAGAGATCACCCTACACACAAATTTACTTTTAGGGCTATTGTTAATTTAAAGTTGACCCATAGGGGGGGTGATATTAAACAAAACACTGAATTAGCTGAATCTAGATGGATCCTGGAATTAACAGCACACAGGGATCCAGGGCTAAATGACGTTGTCCCCCTTAAGCCCACACTTTGTAAAAGGCGGGTTTTTTACTAAATTTTGATTGGGTATTGTGTTTTTTAAAAAAGGAGTTTTTAATTGTAGAAATTTTATCTAGTGAAGGGCAATCGCCCGAAAGCGCTAATATCGTACTGTTTGCTCTGTGGAAATAAACTGTGTTTTATATTATCAGCAGTATCCAGCTACGTTTTTCGTTTATAATACATTTTTCCACACTGAATTGTCCTGGCCTGCTTTTGTTGACTAATACATACATACATACATGCATTATTACCCTCTACAATGCAGAGCATACATTATCATAATATCACTTCCATGAATGTAAGAGCAATGCAGGTCAGCATGGCTGACATGTTGGAGTTTGTAAAAAATGATGCAACTACAACACAGTTAAACACTGACACATATTAGTGTAGGTGGAGTCTCTTGTTATTCAATACATTTTTAGAATATTAAAGGAAGTGTGCTATCTATTAGATCAAAGCAATAAGCATTAAGCAATAGGCTAATGTAAATGTTTTATACATATGTGCAAGTTCATACCATGTTATTTTGCAAGTTCCATATTTCCTATTTCATAACAAATTTGTGAGATTTATACTTGTTTGGCAAGTTGTGCATTATTGCTTTTTCACATCTATTTTTTACGATGTGTATTAATGCCTATAGTGCTTAGGTCTTGGATGACTACTCATATCTCAGTTATCCACAAGATTCTAAAAATATCCCACAGTAATTCTCTATGATGGAAGGAAGTGTGCTGCCTATTAGCTAAAATGTTAAGCAACAGGCCAATGTGAATGTTTTATTGATATATGTGGCTTTGATTCAGTGTGTAGAGTATTCTGATGTTATTTTATTATTTCTGTATTTCCAATTTAAAAACAAATATGGGAGGTACTCGCTGTTAAGTTATGCTGTACAGCATTTTACACATCTAGTATGTACATAGTGCATTAATACTTATTGCACTTAGGTTTCAGATGAAAAGGATATCCGCAAAGTTTCTGGAAACATTCTGCATATGTCAATACATCTGTTTGTGGAAATGTTAAGTAATACATGCACAAATTACCTGCACATTTTGAATGTCACAATATTATGTCATAATCCATTTTGGTTTAACGGTGATTGTCCTCTTAACTAACTTAAAAGTTGCTGTCTTAAATACCAGTGATGAACATTAATTCCTATAATGTGCAGTTATATCTCTCAAGTGCATCCACATTTTTTTTGCAAAGTATGAGACTTATAATGCTGAAGTGTCACAGCTGTTTGTTACTGCTGTGAGCAATTTGCTGACATGCACTCAAGATTCCTTGCTTTTGTGTTTCAAATGCACAGCACATGGCGAAAATTGCACTTTTCTTTTGACCATCCTGTAATTTAGAAGCACAAATCCATGTGTTTCATTCTTCCCTGCATAATCATACAACTGAGTTTTTTAACTTCCATGAATTCACATAACTGTAGCCAAGATGGATTAGCTAGGCATGTAGGTGCTACTTTTGTAGTATAAACATAGATGTGAGTTATAGGCTTGAATCTCGGTTCCTCCAGTGTTTATATACAATGTTTCTTATGTGTGTGCATCATTGCGAGGGAACCAAAAATAACTGAATACAAAATTGTATTTTATGTCAAGGCTAGATGACATTTGATGCTCTATATTTTCCTCTGTAGTTTTGTAGAGTGTGGCCATCATATATTGACCTGACACAGTCCTTCCATTGCAGGTGATGAAGACCAGGCCTGTAACTGCACTCTGTATATTGAGTACATGTATAGGCTGGAAGAGCAGTGGAGGGAAGAGAGGTATGTGTTATAACTATCAACATTTATTTTTCCCAAAAACATCTATTGCATAGTTAAAAAAATCAATTTTGCTTGCAGCTTCAGACATGCTAATATTTATTTATTCATTTAACATTTTTTAACAGGGAAAGTCCAACTGGGAAAGTCCATTTTTATTACAGGCCTAGGGAGAAATACTCCCGATGCATGTCTTTGGAATGTGGGAGGAAACTGGAGCACCCAGAAGAAACTCACATGAACACAGGGATGACATGCAGACTCCGCACAGAAGGTATCCCAGCCAAGAATCGAACCCTAAAACCTCTTACTCTGAGGACACACTGCCCATAATGCATCTGCAAGGTAAGTGCAATTGTCACTGATTTCTGGTAAACAACAATAGATTTAATTAAATGTTACCCACTGATTTATAAGCAGGACATGTTTGATAACTGCTGTGTTTTCTTTTTTCATTTTTTTAAGTTACAAGTGCAATGACAGATATCTGTGTGTAGCTGTTATGCTGTTTACCTTAATTGTTAAAATTTTTAGCAAATGCACACTAACTGACACATTCTAATAGTAAAGTACAATATAATGAGGGGTAACAAATGTCCGTAAATAGCCATACATTTTATTGCTCTTATAAAGTTAAAAAGTTGCTTGAAAGAGAGGTTTTCTGTTAGCATGCATTTTTTGAGGGATATGAAGACTATATCTCAAGTGTCTGTCATTATTTAATTACATCAACTAGAGGGGCTTGCTAGAAAACCAATTATTTTATGTAGAAAAGACCAAAAACTATGAGGCAAAAATGTGAACATTCTTCCAAGATCTGGACAGTTTATAGGTACAAGAGTCTGCTATGATTTATGGAGGGACAGAGCAGAAATGCAAGGAAAATCAGGTACATTTCTGTTCCTTTCCTTTAGCTGCATGTACCTGATTTTTGTCCTGGTCCTCTTCAATAATACACAATGACACTAAATGACATTTGCTGCTCTTTATGAATTTCGCACATAACTTTATTACATTAGTATTTGTACAGTAATAATTTATTACATTAGAATTTGTCTTTTTTTTCCATCAATCTTCATAGCATTGTCAATAACGCAAGTGGATTTCATACTTGGGTAGCTCAACACTCCCCCAATATAATAACTATGTCTGAAACTTGGCTTAAACCACACATGTCTGATAAGGAATTCCTCCTGCCAGGCTATAACTTCCTTCATCTTGACAGTACTGCCAAAAAATGGAGGAGGCATAACAATATTCTACGCCAACAATCTCACTCTGTCTCCTTTACTTCCTCCTGCCTTTAACCCTGTGAAACCATTAACTGCTAACTGTAAGCGCAATAACCATAAAACATTAACAACTGCTGCCATATAGATACCATCAGGAGATAACATACTTGTACTAGAACAAATCCTCTCCTGGTTTTTCAACAACATACCTAATGACAGCACCCTACTAAGCGATGTAAATATCAACTGGCTATCACTAAATTCCTCCTGTCCAAGCTCCAGCATTAGCTTATATGGCTCCTCCTAGCCTATCTCAACTCCCACCCAATTTATGAAAAAAACTAACTCCTCATTTATAATCGACTGGATTCTATTCTCCAGCCCCAATATCTACCACACCCCTCAGTCTCTATCTGATGCCATTAGTGATCACTATCTGCTTACAAAGATTTACTTCTCATCTTCTCAGACCACATAAACTTATTGAATACTGAAACCTTCCCAACTTTCATCCTGACTCCTTTAACAACAGTATTTCTTCTGTTAACTGCTCCTTCCTCTTTAATCGTTCTCTAGATGATGCTGTCCAAAAAAGTTAACACCATATTTCTTAACACTCTCAACTCCCTTGCCCCACTTCAGACTAAAAAGTCAAATTGAGATGCTCTCCTTGGCTCACCCAAGCTATGCTCTCCTTAATAAAGAAAAGAGATAATGCCTGGAAGCTCTGGACAAGGACTAAATTGCCCACTAACTACCAAACATACAAGGAACTGCATAACCTCACTAAAAACATCTTAACATAGATAGGAAAAACTTTTATCAGCTACCTCAAGCCACTCAAAATACGAATAAAAAATATTCTGGGATAGTGTTAACCAAATCCTGCACTCTGAAAACCCCACTATTCCCAACCCATGACCTAATAATTCCCCTCAAAAGACTGGATTCATCTTTAACTCTTACATCATCAACTCAATTAGTAAACTTATCCAAACCTCTAACTCCACTGATCCCTGAAATACTATTATTCCTTCACAGCTCAGTGACTCCTTCTTACTAAAACCAGTTCCTACAAACTACATTAAAAGTCTTCTCCTCAAATTAAAACCTTGCTCTGCATCTGCTGACAACCTACCTCCACTGTACCTTAAGGCTGCAGTTCACTCTATTGCTTATTCCATTTCCATTCTTATAAACTGCTTAATAAAGCAATCTACTTTACTCTCACTATGGAAACAATTCTATACTTTACCCTTTCACAAAGGCAGAAACTCTACTGATCTCGCTAGTTACCGGCCTATAGCAATACTGTCTCCTTTATTCAGAATCCTTGAGAAATATGTACATAAACAAATCCGTGACTATCTCATCTACCAAAGTCTACTCTCACCTACACCTCATGGTTTTCAGCCACACCATAATACCACAACAATCCTTATTACCTTCACAAACTCTATCTCCCAAGCCAGAGACAATAACAAGCTGGTCTCCTGTCTCTTTCTTGATTTTTCTAAAACTTTTGATACTATCTCTCACCCTATTCTTCTGTCTAAACTCTTTCAACTCAGTTTATCTTCTGCAACTATTTATTGGTTTCAAAGCCTTTCCAATGGACAACAAGCTGTTAAATGGCTGTGCTCCCTCTCCTCCTTCCTCCCCATTAAGATCGGAGTTCCTCAGGGAGCAATACTTGGTCCCTTACTTTTCAATATTTTCATAAATCACTTCTACACTTCCTGGCCATAACCATCCCAAATACAGTATGTAGATGACTCTACAGTCATCACCACCTCTGATACCCTCCCTGATGTACATACCCTTACATAAAAGTCTTTCAACCTTATTGAAACATGGCTCTCAAATAACCAACTCCTACTCAACCCCAAAAAGACTGCACCTCTACTGTCCTTCCCCAAATCACTGTCTCAACACAAATTCGCATTCACCATTACATCCCTAAACCACATAATCATTAAGGCTGAAACCCATACTAAGCTTTTAGGTGCCATTATAGATATCCAACTAAAGTATGACCTACATGTATTCCACTTTATTAAGAAAACTCATCAACAATTAGGTTTGTTGTACAGAAATTAAAAGTTCCTAACTATTGACTCACAACAGACACTTGCCTATGGTTATCTACTTCCTAACCTTTTCTATAGTTTTCAAATCCTAACTAACCTACAATTTAATCTCCTCTCAAAACTTGAAACCACCTACAATAAAGTAGCTAGATTTACATTCAATAACCCACCAAGGTCACAACACTGTCTTGCTCTTAAGTCTTTAAACTGGTTAGAATTCCCTCACCCTCTCCAACTTTTGCAACTTATCTTCATTCATTCCATCATGCACAAACCCTCCTCCTGCCCTAACATCTCCACTTTAGTCTCCCTCTACACCCCTCCTCAAACTCTAAGGAGCTCTGATCAACATTTCCTAAAAATCTACAAACCCAAGAGCTCTTTTTGGGCAAAATCTGCATAGCTATTTACCAGCCCTGTCACGGAACAAACTTGCAATGTCCCTACGAAAAATAAACCAGACTCATGACTTCAAAAAAGCTCTAAAAGATTACCCAATTACTACCTGGACATGTCATTGCAAATATCCTACTTGAATTGTCTACCCCTCTTCCAAAATCCAACTCTCAGTCTTTTCTGACTAAGCTTTGTATTTCCTCTTAAATATCATCCTATCTGCTTCTTCTTAGCCCAGCTCTCCCTGTATTCTTCTTCACTATACTCCTTACCCAGCTTCCTCAATAATGTTATCTTCTCTTCCACTTATTATTTACCTGCATAATCTCCAACTCTATAAGCTGTTGTCCTCTCCTAATTAACTGTCTAGTAATAGAGCTTCTTCCTTGCACTCTACTAACAAATGCTGTTCAATTCTACTCATTGAACCCCTGGTTTTACCAAAATATCACTGTAAAATAGTTGTGTGTAACACTGTTATATCTTTAAAATTCTGCATACAGAATTAATGTTTTCAACTAGTGTATCATACCAGTAATTGTGGTATGTGTATTAATGTATTATATCTGTTATGCATGCATATAATATTTATGCAGTCTACTATTGTACCTTACTAGATATTGTGACGTAATAACTTGTACTGTGGTGCTTTTCTTCCCGGGTCTCCGGTGAAAAAGATAATCCAAAAAAAACAGTTAGAAGGAAGGCAGGCAAGCAAAACACGAACACGAGCACTTCTCCTTAGGGCAACTAAATCCTTTATTGTTGAAACAAGTGCTTTCATTTCAGTTTTAGACAATGAAAGAAACTTCATCAGATAAAGCTAGAAAAAACAAAAATAGATTTAAAAACCAGAACCAGGACGCAGATTACATCATTTCCAGATAATAGGGTTAATCATTTTTAAAGTGATGGTATTAAAATCAAATAACAGTATGCTGAGATCAAAACAATACCGTACCAGTTATAAAACCATCAAACACTATGGCATAAAACAAGAACTTCATCTCATATAATCGCTACCTTATAAAATATATAGAATACATATACTAAAAATTATGAATGCACATAAAATGTATGAGCAAGTAGTTGAATAAAGATATATGTGGTTAAATGGAAATAGGCTAAACCAAGCTAAATAGATAAATATATATATAGTAAAAAAATATATATATTAAATCAGGGTAATGTAATCACATACTATAAATACATATTAATATCCTAAAAATGCATATGAAAATATATAAATACATAAATATATAAAAATGCAATAAATATGAAATAAATATGAATAAAATTGTAAAAATAGGAATATTTTATATACATATATATATATATATATATATATATATATATATTTATATAAACCATGAATGCAAATACATCATAAATATACAAGTATTAGTGTCCAAATATTAGTGTCTATTCAACGCTTTTGTCTTTAGTAGACAGCTAATCAATGTATTTTCATTCAACCCTGGCCAATATATTGAATTAAGATGAAGCTGCCAAGATAATTCCAGTTTTTCAAATAGATATGGCCAGGCACCAGCTCTAGGGGAAATTGTTATATTATCCAATACTACAAATTTAAAATCATGCTGCTGGTGTACCATGATATGTTCTGGCAGTGCATTGCATTCATGGCCATCATGTATATTCCTTAAATGTTCCCCTATTCTACTTTTCAACCTACACTTGGTTTTACTGATATAGAAAAATGGGCAATTACTACAAAGGGCACAATAAACCACTCTCTCTGTTAAACAAGAGAATTGACCTTTTACCCAAATTTTCATCCAATTTACTTCCACTACTTCAGTTTCTAAAATATTTTTACAAGACTTGCACATACCACATTTGTGCGTATATCCACTGAAAAAGGGCTTTTGCTGAGTCGGACAATCCTGGTTAACAAATGTCAAATAAATAATAAATAAATAAATTATTATTTCAAATAATAATTGTAGCATGAATGACCTTGTAATCATAATAACATACCCCACTCACCCTGCCCGAATAAGCAGAGTCCATGCCAATGCTCACTTATTCTTATCAATCAAGCAGCATCCTGCAGCTCACTTTTACCCCAAAAACACATTGCATCAACACCCAAAACCAAGAGGGGAAATAGAAGAGGGACAAGCCTGGCCCTCTTCTCCACCCAATACCCACCTCGATAGCCATACCAAAAAAATTAAAGGAAAAAGGGGAGGGAGGGCAGGTGCAAATTTATGCCAAAATGTGATTTCTCTTCTCAGTTACAGTCATATAACCCCCCACCCCATCTTAACTCACTTTACCAAAGATGTCCGTGGATAAATTGGTTTGCTCCCAAATCTCATATGTCCCAGTCCCATACAATTATACAATGACACCAAATGCCATTTGGCATTTATTAATTTCACACATAACATTATTACATTATTTCAAATATTAATTGCAGCAGGAATGCCCTTGTAACCACAACATGTAAATCCATATAACATACCTCAGGTCAGCGCACCCTGCTCACCCTGCATCAACACCCAATGCCAAGAGGGGAAACAGAAAAAGGATAAGCCTGCCCCTCTTCTCCATCAACCAACCTGAGCGCAGGCTGTTCCCCTCTCACAAAATAACTCTCACCAAGCCTTCTAAAAATAAACTTAAATGTACATTAAACAAATCTAAACCAAATTCATTTAAGTGCCTCCCATTGGATCTAAAACAAACTGGGTCACTGTAATCGAAATCGCTAAGGTCTATCATATACATACCCAACGCCCCCAACTACTATGCCAGTACTATAGTTGGTAAAACCGCCATGCATGCTCCAAAGCCATAAAACTAACAACATTTCTCCAACACAAATGCGGTGCTATCTAGAATCATACAACGCACATGCCTGGATATAACATCTGCAACATAAACAGATCCTCCCTTATCTTATCAACCAACTGCTTCTTAGGAATTATTCCCAGAAATCATTACCAGCCAAATGTATCAGCAATATTTCAGGAAGCCCCATCCATGTTAATATCATTTCAATTTCATCCATAAGCTTGAGTCCACTTAAAACCTCTAATCCCATGCCAACTAACTGTCCACCCCAATCGACACAAACTCAAGTCTTTTTCATCCATCCTAACTCCTGCGCCTTCTTCACCACCCAATGGATATAAGAATGGCTCAAATGACAATCTCCTAAAAAATATATTAATTATCAATTGAATCCATCACCTAATATAACATAAGAAGGCATATGATGACCACATCCCCACTCTCCAGATGACCTCAATGGATCTCCCTTTCCTTGCCAAATCTAACAATAAGTAAAGAATGAATGAAAACTTCAAACATGGAAATCCCATACATTGCAACACCCTTCTTATTACATGTACAAACTGATTACCCATAACCACCTTACCCCTTCTCAACCGAAAAAACAATTCCTGAGGGCTTCGCACATGAATCCACATCAATTCCACAGCCCAACCCACTGGACAAAGCCCCTCACTCCTATCTTTTCCACAAACTATCTGTGTGCCCTTTCCTAACTGATCAGTTTTAGACCTATTTAACCAAATGTGCACTGACCCTGGGAAAACCATAACATCTCTCCAAGCTAATGACCCTATTAGTTCTGACACCTGAAATGCTGCAAAATACACTCATAAACACAAGGTAATCCTCAAAACATAATCCGCTGACTCACTCACCAATAACACTAAATCCTTCAATAAAACTTTCAAAACCTGTCTCATCAATGACCAGCACTTATCCATATTCACTCCAACCATTCTACATCATCCTCTCAAGATACATCCCACTATCCAGGAGTTTGTAAAATCATATAGGCCAGCCACTTGCACAAATATACTCACTTTTTCCAAGTCCACTGTGACCAATTTAACCACCTTATCCTGTCCCCAGGCCCGAGCCAGGTATCGCAATAATAATTCCTCCGAACAAGCCCCTTCATCCTCAGGCAACTGCAAAATGAATTTATCAAAATCATATAATGCCCTACCATACACTCTCCTGGTAGACGCTGCTCAAGATTGCTGCACCAACCTCCTGGTTATGTCAACCCAATATGCCACACCTCATTTGATGACACCATTGTCACTTCCTCCACCTCCGGGGCCAGCTGTCAGTAATCTCATTCCTAACCCCTGCCATATCTGTGAACAAAAAATTTATTAACAAACTCTGTAAAACCAGCTTATGTAGTCTTTGGCTGCAAAACTTGCACCACCACCATATTATCTGAATTAAAAATGACCCTCTTTCCCCAAAATTGCTCTAGCCAAACTAATGACGCATTCCAGATTGGCATTAACTCCAAAAAGGCAACCTCCTTTTTTCACTCATCGTTCAACTCCAATGACCAATGGGACACAAACCATTCCCCTTGAAAAAAATGCACCCATTCCAATACTCCAGCTGCATCTGTAAACAATTGCAGTCCCTCATGACCAACCCAATGTGTCTGCCAAAAAGAAACACAATTAAACCACTCCAGAAAGGACAACCAAAGTGCCAAATCAGCCTGTACCAACTTGTTAATCCTTTGTTTGCTCTTTCTTCCTTTTAACAAAAATGCCATTGACGTACAAAAAGTATGCCTTGGATGAAGAGCCCAATATACAAAATTCAGAAGTACTAAAAGCTCAATAACCTCCATAATTTGCACCTTATCCTTGCACATGACACACCCAATCTTCTCCTTCAATCGGGCTATCGTATCAGCTGACAAGCAAAACAACCCATGATCTGCATCAAGCAATAAACCCAAGAAATCCAGTGCCTTATCTGGGCCTTACAACTTCTGCCTAGCCAATGGGACTCCCAACTCATCACACATTCCCAAAAACTCTCACAAACCTTTAAACGCACCCTCAAACCCCTCATCTACTATGAAGAAATCATCCAAGTAATGTACTACCCTCTGTGTATCCACCCGCTACTGCCAAACCCAATGAAGTGCAGTGCTAAATTTCTCAAAATTAGTAAAGCATCCCATTGGCATAGCCTTATCATGGCCGCTCTTCTTCATGTACCAGCAACAGGTGAAAAGCAGAATCAATGTCCACCTTCACCAATCACAGATCCTTAACACCCCACCAACAACCTTCACAGCATCATCCAAAGATCCATAACTGACCTTGCCATCCTGGACTGAAATTAAGTCATTAACAGAGCCTCCTTCTGGGTATGATAAATAGTGAATCAGCCTGAACTCACCAGCGACTTTCTAAGGAATCAAACCCAATGGTGAGACCTTAAAAATCAGTAAGACAGTGGGTTTTCGAAAGGTCCTGGCAACCTACCTACCTGTCATTCCATCTCTGCCAAACCCTCTTAATATACCCACCATCCCCCCTATACAGATAATAAATTCTTACAGACTACCCCATCCCACACCACCCTTAATTTAATTGAAACCCCCACCCCCCCAAGAAAAGTTCTCAATTATTTCTTCCTTATGAGAAGAATCAGGAAATTGCTGGAGCATATGCTGCAATAAGGTGGAAACCTTAACGGAAGACTGCATCCTTCGTCTATCCTCTTGCCCTCTCAAAAGGACACCCCTCCCTATAACCCTCAAAAATTCCCCCTACCTCAGAGATTCTGAAATCCCTGGAAAGAAGAAGGGAAAACACTCACATCAGTTGAAAGTGAACCCAGAGGCACCAAATTAACCTCCCGCTGATCACACAGCACCGCCAGATGGCTCCCCACACTCTTTGAGCAAGCATACCAAAACTTACATCTTACCTACAAACAATGTCTGGCATTAAAAGCTGAGCATACTACCCCCTTCTCACCCTAACTTTCCCCTTCTACTAACTACCCCAAAGCTATCCATCATAGTAGCTAGCCATATGTCTGGATATCTACCCTCCCATCGGAGAGAGTGATCAACTGCTTTCCACTTTCAAAACCTCTGTTCTTACCATAACCAAGTGGTCCCATCCACAAACACTGAGCCTCCCAATTCTTAAAAAAGTAAGCCAAAAGTGGCAATGTCAAAGAAATATCCTTATCCCAAATAGTAAATAAAACCTACCACCCAATTATCCCACTTCCTTGGTCTCAGACTATCTACTCTCCTCCTCCCCAATGTCACTAAAGCTGTGAAAAGGTCCATGCTATTCAATGTCTCCAATTCCACCAATCACTGCATCCCTTCTGCATCAATTAACTCAAACACATCAACATACACCCCCTCAAAATCTTCTCCTTAACTGAGGATGGAATGTGAGGGGTCAGAACAACTGTCCCTGCCCCTTGCCCCAAAGCCTGCAAAGCTAACCAGTCACCCACCCACAAGCCAAAATCCAACACAGCTTCCAAAACAATCCTACACCACCCATGGATGACCACAAGTGCCCCACAGAATCTTACATTATTGTCTCCACTGATTGCTTCACCCTGTCCCAGCTTATGACATCTCTGTGTATCCACCATAGACCTTCCAGCTTCACCTGACCCCTGAAAGCCCTCATCCCGAGCTATCCCATAATAATTTCCCATGCACTCCAGCCTGCCCTACCAAACAGGCCTCCCAATAGGATATCATTACCTGCCACTCCAGCATAAGCCACTCCAGCTGCGAGAGAATTCACTGAAACCACATCTCTCGACTGCCATGACCACTTTCTACAAGCCACCAACCTGGTTTTCACTGATGGACATCATCTCTTTCAGTTGGACTCGCCCATATCATCTGACATCCTGGACTCAGTGTTAGTCACCTCCTGGAACAGCTCTTCTGCTTGCAATACAATTGCTTCCCACCTCTGTCATAAACTCTGCATAACTGCCATCTGTAATAAAAGAGACACATAAAAGATAGAGAAAAAAAGACTTTATTCAGTGTTTGCCTCATGAGTGCATATCCATATAAAGTCCATAGACTTCTAAGCTCCATAAGTAAAAGAATTCATCTTAAATACATATTTAACACTACACAAAGACACCTAAGGGTGATGAAAATTGATTGTTGTGTAGCTGTACACTGTTGTATTGTGGTTCGAAATGAACTCTAGTAGATCCATAAAGGGATCCTAAAGTATACATCTCAACTTCTGTGACCAGAAATCTGAACAAAACATAAATATAATGCCAGAAATCTGGACAAAACCTAAAATAATGCAGGGATAAAGGTCCAAAAATAAGTTCGTATAAATGGTTCGTATAAATTTAGAAAGTTGCTACAATACTGGGATCAGTGTTATTCATTTTGGTAATATACGAAGTCTGAATTTCAAATGTATGTCATTTTTTAGTGACTACAGTCTTCAGTGATTTGCCAGAACCACAAATGTTATGAGGAACAGACCAAAATTTGAGGAAAAACCTGGAAGAAAATCAGAACAGCTGTTATGGTTTGTGTGTTGTGTGCTGCATTGTGTATGTTCAATGTTTTGGTTTCATGATTGTGCAGTGTCGGTGTTGTGATGGTTTCAGCTTTATACTGTTGAAATGCTAAAATTCGATGTTTCAGCATTTCGGCAATATGAAGAGAAACCATATATGTATATATATATATATATATATATATATATATATATATATATATATATATATATATATATTTGTACATGATAATGACAACTATTTTGTGTGCTTATGCATCTTACTGTTTAACAGTTGCACATTACTGTGTTTGTGGCATTTGTACATAGACCTGTTTAGAGCCATCAGCAATGCAATTTGCCCATGTAACATATGTTTGCCATTTGCTTCAGTGCAATTTTGGTGGACTTCCATGGCAATCTGTGTAGTGAACACATGCATGTGCAATGTATGCCCTTAGATAAGGGTGTCCTGCATTATTGTGTACCAACTTTCTGTTGCTGACATTTCCTTACTGGTGTTGGCCTATGTTGTCCATTTCTCTTCCTCCATTTTAGCTTTGGCATATATGTTGATATTCATGGCATACATTAACCTTCCTGTATATTATCTTCAGTGTCTTTTAAATTGCACTGTTACAATACTACATTGTGCCAACATTTTGGGCATTGTGCACATGCAAGAGATATGTACCCAAGATGCTAGCAATTGCTTGCATTCTGTCATTGTTCCTGTTATACTTGTGTGTTGAGCATTACCCAAAAAATATTGTTCTTCATTATTCATAGGTTCATAGGAGGTTACTATGCTATTGGCCCTAGGGCCTTTATAAGCTTAGCCATGTTATACCCTTGTTCCCTTATTGAATAAGTTGTATGGTCTATATTTACATTGCAAGTATATGATCAGCACCAACTGCCCTTATCCAAGAGGGACATAGGTGACATCCCCTGGGTAAATTTATGGTCTCCCATCCAGTTGTCTAAGTTACGCTTAAATAGGATCATTGAGAAGCTCTGTTTTACATGAATTAGGAGTTTGTCTCTCCAGCATGTCCTGTTAATGTCACAGGCTAGGTTAAGATCCCTAGAGTGAGTGAATCTGGTCCCATTTGACTTGCAGATGTGCAACATTTCTATTAGGGCAGTGTTCAGGACTGCTCTGTAGGCTAGGCACAAGTCGCCTCTCAGCAGCCTATAAGATATAGAGTAAAGTGACAGGGTCTTTGGTCTGTCTATATAGGTCATGTGTTGATGGCCCTGAATTTTCTTGGTGAGAAACATTGAGGTTTCTCCAATTGCTGCAGGTGTCTGGTGAGGTACATATAGAAGGGACCGTTGCACTCTATCAGTGGTCTGATGATGGACGAGTACAGGGGAGTTGTAACATCCCTGTCTCTGGATGTGATGCCTTTACCTATGAGATGTGCAATGCAGAAGGCCTTCCTTTCCACTGTGGACACATGGTTATTGAAGTTAAGGCTGCTATCAACCTGTGTTCCCAAATCTCTCAACACAGGGTTTGAGCTAAGGTGGGTACTGTTACTATTGTAATTTGCAGCTACTTCCCTTTGCTGAAAGGGATGAAAATGCATTTTTTGTGTTTAGTTTAAGTATGTGGCTTTGGCACCAATCATTTGTCTGTGTAAGTCCTTTTTGTAGTATGCCAACATCGTTCAGGGACTCAATGATTGCACCCAGTTTGCAGTCATCGTTGAACCTGGTAAGCCACAGGCCATCTATTTTCACCTGAACATCTGAGAAATAGATTCCAAACAGTAAGAGGCCTAGTGCAAATCCTTGTGGTACACCACTGGTAACTGGTCTGCTGGTAGAGGTAGAATCCCCAACTTTGACTGTATGCGTTCTGTCGATGAGCCAGTTGGCTACCCATCTAGTGACATATAGGTTAATTCCCAGCTGAATGAGTTTCTCAATGATGCCTGACTGGGAAATTTTGTCAAAAGACTTGTCTATGTCAAGATAGGTTGTATGTACTGCTTTGCCTTCTCAAAGAAGTCCACCAGGTTTATTAAGCATGATCTACCCTTAACAAAGTCAAATTGTGTTGGGTCAAGAGTTTGAAGGTCACCTATGTCTTTTTTGATAAGGTCCATGATGATTCTCTCCATGGCCTTGCAGACAAGGATGGTTAGGCTTATGGGTCTCTAGTTCCCAGGGTTGGTTGATGGACCCCTTTTGTGTAATGGAATAACTGTTGCTGTTTTCCAATCTGCAGAGAGAAAGCAAGCACTTAGACTGTGGTAAAAGAGAGTGCCAAGTGGTTCTGCTAGGTCCTGTTTTAGACAATTTAGTAGGTAGCCTGGGATGTTATTCATTCCCATAGAGGCTGTGTTTTTGCCCATGGAAATTATGGTTATGACCTGCTCTTTGGACATACTAGGTAGATGACTGGTGGCAGGTATGCTTTGGGGTATGTCTGGTGAGGACAGGGGAGTGAACTTTGTGCCAAATCTGTCTGCTAGTAGGTTGGTGATGTCCTCAGGGTCAGTATGAGTGATACTGTCCACTATTAGTTTGGCACAAAACTGGGCCTTCCCTTTTAGATTTCTGATGTAGCTAAAGAATGCTTTGTGATTAGCCTTAGCTAGGGATGCTAGTTTAGCTTTATAATTGGTTTCAGAGGATTTTACAAGATATCTAATTTGCTTTTTCAAACTGTGGGGGGTGTTCTTCCTCTGCTGAGTCAGTTGCTCTTGTTCTTGGACATTAGTTTCTTCCTCTTGTTGTTTAACTTATTTATGTTTGATATCCATCAGGGTTGCTTGATTTTTTTGTGAGAACCTTGTTTTGATCAATTCTGATACAACTGAGTCTATACATTTGCATAGGTGTTTTACAGGGCATTTGTCTACACCTCTGTATAGGAGTCATTGTTGACAGTGGTAGCAGTGGGGTTGAAACTATGTATGCCATTGTTTAAGAGACTATAGTTTGCTTTGGAGAAATTTTTCATCCTTTTTGCTCTTGAGAGGGAATCAGGTATGATTGTTACTTTGAACAAGACTGATTTAAATCAGACCTTACAAGGGAAGGCAACATACAGGGGGTAGTGCAGAAACTACCTATGTTGGTGAGTACTAAGTCTAGAGCATTCGAGCCCCTTGTGGGGGTAGAGAATATCTGTTCCAGAGCATTTGTGTTAACAAAGTCCAGGAACCTTAGTGCAAGCGTGTTTGTGCTCATATATGACTGCCATTTGATGGAAGGATAGTTGAAATCACCCATGGCCAAGGTGTTTGGCTGTATAGTGAGTGACTCAAGTAGGTCAAGGTAGACAGAGTGGTGAGGACCTACAGCTAACAATGGTATGGAAGGGGGTTTTACCTAAAGTTAGTTGGACTGGGAGTTGCTCCAGGAAGTCATACTGTTTGACCAGTCTTGAGGTGTATTTATCTTTAATGAAGATGGATATGCCTCCACCTTTGTTTTTTTTCACACTCGTTTTGAGGTCTGAACACGTGGAAGGCACTGTAGCCTTGCATGGCTGGGGTGGTCTCTGTGGCCTTGCACTGTATCTCTATGACTGCACAGACATCAGCATTTTCCATGGTAAGGAGTGTTTCCAGTGAGTGCAGTTTCTGATTCAGACTCCTAGCGTTAAGAAGTATAACCCTGAGTTTGTTTCTAGTGGACTTTTTTACATCTGGAATTTTGTTGTTATGACATTGCCTAAAAAAGGCACTATGGGGACGCAAGTGCCTTTGCCAGTAACTGAAAATGAAGAGGCGACAGGTGAAGAACATCTCTGGCAGAGTAGTGTGGTCTGCCGCCCATATCTTCCCAGGCTGACAGATACTGGATCCCCCTGCACTGACACCAGAAGCTAAGCCAATTGTTGAAATCAAACATTTTTTTGTTTATATTGAGGCATCATCCTGGGTGAAGGTAGAATGCTGCTTAGGGCTAGGGACGTACCTGTTTGGGTCACATAATCTGATAGCTCAGTCATATCTCTCTTCATATAGTCCAGTGAGGTACATCTCAAATCATTCACTCCAACATGGACTATGACAAAGTCATAATGGTACTTGTTGAGAGACTTGAGTGTGTGTGTGATTTGATGGATCCTGACACCTGACAGGCAGCTGACTGTGATCTTCTCTTTCTCCAGCTTAGTTAGGGGGGACATCTGTGTGTTTCACTATGGAGCAGGTTTGTGCTTGGGAGGTCTTTGATCTTTAGGTAGGCTTCTAGCAAATACCTCCGCATATGTGGGTTTATGTGTTGTGAGCTTGTTGTGTGCAAGAGGTGAAGTGTGTGTGCTGACAACCAGTTTGATATCTGGTTTGTTATGTGAGAGAATTGATTCTAAATTCATATTATAGATACAGATCTGACATGTTGCATTTGTTTCTTTTAGGAGTAATTGGTTGCCAGTATACATGAGACAATTACTACATTGCCTCAGGATGCCCTTGTCAATCAGACTGGCTGGAGAAATGGTGGTAAACTGTCCATCCATCCATTATGGCAGGTATATACTGTAGTAAATAGTGGGAAATGGGCTAGATGCACCAGATTTTACTATAAGACTAACAAACAGCTGCTATTCTATGGACAGCAAGGGGTAGCAAACTATGTCACTGCTTCACAATGCACAACTGAATTGCTTAAAGGGTAGCAGTGGACAACTGTGTTGCTCACAGTGAAGCAGGGGAGCTTAGTAGGGTTCTTTAGCAGATATCTAGATAAATTGTCTTTCTAGGTGTTTGCTTCTATGCACAGCTATCCAAAGCTGTGCTAAACCCTGTTTAGTGATGTGTAACTATGTGCAAATGTAAGCACTAGGTAGCCTATCTACCACAAGAGTGGTTTCTGGCCCAGAAATTGTAGTTTATTGGCTGTTTGGGCAGTTTTTCCAACTCTTTCAACTTTCTGGTTTAAAAACCTACATTTGCGCTTGTTTCCCACCTTTCCTGTAACTAGTCTAGTCCAGATACAGATTTGCTGTATCCAGGACTGTTTGTAATCGTCAGAGCCCTCGAAGCTTTTCTGTGTTGGAGGGAAGCATTCTAGCTTGTCAGTGGGAGTGATAATCACTAGGTAGCCTATCTACCACAAGATCCTGGTACAGATTCTTAGTTTTAGAACTTAAATTTGCTTATTCATGGTCAGCACTTGTTCAGAACTTGTTGTCACTAAATAAGTTACAAATTACTAGAGCACTCAACCTTTCTCATTACCTAGAGGAAAACAGTTTTTGTACTTACTTTCCTCACTTGCTTAGAGAAAAACATTTCTTATACTCACTTTCCTCACTTGTCTAGCGCAAAGTATTTTTTATTCAGGCATGTCCAAGGGTCAGCTCCCAGTGTTCTCTCCTATCTATCTGATGTATCTGGATATCTTGGGGCAATGTAGCAATTGCCTCATGTAGACAGACAACCCTCTCCTCCTACCACCCAACACCACAACCTGTGAGAGATGCACTTATCTAGCCAAACTAGAGGTAAAGCTTTCTCCAACCAAGACTGAACTTGACAGTCAAGAGGAGAAGGTAAACACTTGCACTACACTCATTACATAGTCCCACTAAACCTACACCACCAAAATCCACACATAGAAACACAAAAATGTTCACTGAGGCTCTTAATAATAATCTGCTGAAGCAAAAGAGACCTCCAAAGCAAAAATGCAAGCAACCTCCACCCCCAACACAACCCAAATGACACATAGCCACGACACAGGATCCGCCACATAAACCACGCATTAAGGTCATGCCAAAACAAGTACAAATATGACTCTGTCATTGTCAGTGTTAGTGTGAATGACCTGAGATGTACCTTCCTAGACTACATGAAAAGACACATGGAAGAGCTCTCCGATCTTGTAGCCCAGGCAGGAATGACCCTAGCCCTGAGTACATCCTGCCATCACCCAGAATGATACCGCAGTACAAGGACAAAATGATTGATTTCAACAATTGGCTAAGCTACTGGTGTCATTCTAAGGGGATCCAGTATCTGTCTGCCTGGGACGACATGGTCGACAGACCACAATGTTTTGCCAGAGATGGCCTGCAGCTGTCACCCCTGGGATTCCGGATACTGGCTAAGGCTTTTGCTGCCTTTATAGTGCCTTTTTTAGGAAAGGTTCAAATAAAAAATTCACCACCAGAACATGAGCAAGCAAGCAAAAACTGAGGGTAATGCTACTCAATGCTAGAAGTCCAAACCTCAAAATGCACTCTCTTGAGGCACTCCATAAAATGGAGAACAACGATATCTGTGCAGTGACTGAGACCTGGTTCAAGGGTCCAGAGAGCACCCCTGCATTATCAGGCTATAACTCATACCACACTTTTCGACTGCCTAACCTGGACCGGAACACCAAAGGTGGAGGTGTGTCCATATTCATTAAAGATATCCACACCACCAGGCTAGTCGCTCAGCATAATGCATCCGAGGTTATCCAAGTGCAACTAACTCTGAGCAAAACTGCATTCCAAATTCTAGCTTGCTACAGATCCCCCACAATGTCCCAGGATTTCCACTCCTCTTTTCTTGATATACTGGAAAATATTAGGGTTCAACCAAACACCCTAATAATGGGCGATTTCAACTACCCCACCATTAACTGGGAAAACTACTCATGTACCAACTCCTTCACTCAATGCTTTCTGGAATTCATAAATTCCAATGCCCTGTATCAAATTATCCACACCCCCACCAGGGGCAACAATATCCTAGACCTAGTCATTACCAACATGAGTGACCGATGTTCCACACCTGAAGTCATCTCCTTGTTGGTCAGATCCGACCATAAGCTAATCACCTTAGATATCCACATCCCATCCATCCCCTATTAGGGCAATCATGGTAAAAAATTTCTCCAAAGCCAACTTCATGCTTCTTAAGACAGAAGTGGCGAACTTCATGACACCCATGTAGATGGACAATACAGTAACAACTGCTGAATCCTACAGAAAAGCACTCTATAAGCACTTACACAAGTGCATGGATCATTCTATCCCAAACAGAACCAAGATGCTATCCTCCAAAAAAAGGAAGCCAATCTGGTGGTCCCCTGCCATAAACAAACTCTACAACAGAAGGAAGAAACTGTTGCAAAAAAGAGTAAAATCCCATGAGTGGAGGAGTTCCCTGGTCAGCCTCAGTAAGAAGCTGAGATCCCATATAAGATCCTCCAAAGCTAGCTACGAAAACAAAATTGCCACTGATTCTAGGGACAACCACAAAGTATTCTATAGCTATGTCAAGAATCTCAATGGCAACACCCAGATCTCCTCTGAGTTACAGCACAATGGCATGAAAATTACAGAACCAACTGATATTGCCAATGTCCTGGCAGATAGGTTCACTGCTAACTTTACCCCCTCTCACCCCCTAAAGGGCCCATATCTATACAGGAAGAATGCAGAGTCCCTGTAATCACAACTATGCAGGGAAAAGCTGAACTGTCTAAAGCCAAAAACACAGCAGCCATGGGACCGGACAACATCCCAGGCTGTGTTTTACACGAACTTCAGAACGAACTGGCTCCCCACCTAAGCATCATGTTCAATCATAGTCTCACATCAAGCTTTGTGCCCACTGAATGGCGCACAGCAACAGTTATACCACTCCACATAAAGGGGGAGCCACCACTGTTCCCGGGAATTATCGCCCTATTAGCCTGATGAGCCTGGTCTGTAAGCTCATGGAATGTTTCATCATGGAAATCATAAACAAAGACATTGGTAACCTCCAAACTCTGGACCCCACCCAGTTCTGGTTTGTGAAAGGCAGATCATGCCTCCTGAACCTGATTGAGTTATTTGAGGCAGTCACCAAAGCTGTAGATGAGGGTAAGGTGGTTCACACAGCCTATCTTGACCTCACCAAGGCTTTTTGACACCATCCCCCATTCTGTAATTATAGCTAAACTTACTAAACTAGGTATAAATCCCTACATCACAAGATGGGTTGCCAACTGGCTCACTGACAGAACCCACACTGTAAAAGTTGCAGACTCCAAATCTGACTTCAAACCAGTGACAAGTGGAGTACCACAGGGTTCAGTCCTGGGACCTCTGAAGTGCAGGCTAACACAGAAGGCCTTTGGCTAATGAAGTTCACAGATGACTGCAAACTAGGAGCCATAGCTGAGTCCCCAAATGATGTTGACATCCTACAGAAGGGCCTCACTGAGACATATGCCTGGTGTCAGAGCCATGGCCTCAAGCTCAATGCCAAAAAGTGCATTGTCATCCCCTTTGGTAAAAACTCTGTACCCATGAAGTACCACATAGGCGGTAGTCTACTTAATGCTGAATGCGTGATAAGAGACCTGGGGACCTAGGTGGTCAGTAGTCTCTCCTTTGATAATCACATCGCCACAGTAGTCAAGAAATCCCTCTACATGGCACACATCATCACAAAAGGGTTCTCATCTAGGAAAAAAGAGGTCATTGTTCCCCTCTACTCAACATTCATTAGACCCATTATAGAGTACAACGCCCCTTTTGGAATGTACCTCACAAGACATCTGCAGCAGCAGGAAAGGCCACAAAAGTACCTCACAAAGAGGATTACTGGCCTCAAACAGATGCCCTACACTGACCATCTCAAAAAACTCCAGCTTTACTCCGTAGCATATCGCCTACTCCATGGTTTTTCTGCCTAACATATAAAGCTATGTCAAACCCAGAGCTGTTGGACATACTATAACTGAAGAAATCCCAATCCCTCCAAGCTACAAGCTCTAGGGACCTAAACCTTGTCACTACAATAAACAGGACATGTTGGTGGGATAGATTCCTGCCCCAGATACTTCCCATGCTCTGGAACAAGCTACCCATCTATGTCAAGCAAAGTTCCTCATTAGCACCCTTCAAGAAAAATCTTAAGTGGATGGGAAATAGGAAATACACCCCATGGATCACTTTGGTGGCTCTGCTCAAGAGAATTTTTCTTGGGTGGCGTAAGCCAGGGAACCTTGTTGGCTAGGCTTACATAGGCCCTTGGGCTGATAGCCTCGTACCTACCTATGAACCTATGAACTTAAATACAAGTGAAGTTAAATGATTTTAAAACATAACAAGCCACAACACATAAAGCCACATATGCAGAGGTACTCACTAAGACTGAGCCTTATTCCAGCAATCCCCAACTCAGATGGGTCCTAGGCTTCACACTTCTGCCACAAGGGTGCGGGGGGGGGGTCTTCTTAATGTAAGATTGCTGGTTTTAGTGCTCAAGCTGGTATTCTTTATCTAGCATTACTCATACATGTCTTACTATAGTATTCCATCTCATTGGTGTGTGTGTATATGTGCTGGCATTTTTTCTGATAGGATCATGTTAATCCATTGCATGTCACACATATGTTTTGTATATCCAACAACACATCTGTACTGCCTCTAACAAGGCATATGTCTTTGACATATGGACTCCATTTCACATATATTCAGGTTGTATACACTTATTTGTGTATTAGACCTCCACATTCTTGCTTTATTGTGGTACTGCTAGATGGCACAGTGCTTGATCGTTTGCATTTCACATACAGGGATGGAGGTTCTAGTCCATCCTTCACATGTCTTCTCCTGCATTTCCTTAGCTGGATTTGCTCATCCATGCTATTGCTTGGCTTACACTTGCAAGGCTGACAGGCTATTTGATGAATGGATTCAATATCCATTGTGTACTGCAATCCCCATTTCCCTACAACACCCACCCACCATAGGTCATACACATTCAGGTACGGCAGTCGCACAGTTTGCAATGTCTCAGCACTAAGTAGTGCATAGGCACATATGTAGTTCAGCACTGCAGTATAACGGGTATGCAGCCCTACCCTGTCTGTCTGTTTTCCTTTATCCATGCTGTGTAGTCTGAATGTGTGCTGTCTGTGTACCTTACCTGTCCATAATGTTTATTTCCAACCTCTGTCTATATTGTATCATCGTATTTATTGTACGTTTATACCTGCTGTTTTACCCTCTTCCTCCTCTTTCCCTATCTTTTCCATTCCTTCTATTCTCAAAAAATAAAATGAAGCCTGTTATACCCCTGCCTCTCTGACTGTCCTTCAAACTTTCCTATCTGTTCCTCTACTTCGCCCACACCCTACATCTGCTTTTCTCTCACCCTATTTCGTTTGGTGTGTACATTACTTGCATTCTCCACATGTGTCCTGAGCCCATTAGGAGATACTGTTAGCCATGATGAAGTGGCTGTGATTACCTTTCACCTAATTCATTTTATTTATTTGAAATTTTGCAGATTCTGTTGGATTTCATAAATTCTGCTGAGTGCATTTCTATTTACCGATGTACAAATTGCAACAGTGTCCACAATTGTTTGTGGATATCTGTCATTTTCTAGATGGACTGATGCACATTTCTATTCCTTTAGTAATGCTCTGTAGGTTGCATTGAGCTTGTATATTTTCCATAGATGTACATTGATCATCTCCGTTTATGAAAAACCTTTCTTGGGATACAGATTTGATGTGACTGCTTGAGAGCACACAGACATTGCTGGATAAATCTGTTTTGTGTTGTTATTTTCCATACACTGAGGCATATTTGCTGATTATTGGGTTATCCACGACTTTTGCATAGAGCTCAGTGAAGAGTGCCAGATTCCATGCACTTTATGGAATCTGGCCTATGTATTGATGCTTGCTTATACTACTTAGTGACTGCTCCCAACCTGATTGTTTCTGTGTATGAACCACAAAGGAGGTATCCCTCTCAGGAGTTCCTGTCCCACTGATTTAGCTGCTGCTCAATATAAATCATTTGCTTGCATACTTTTCATCATAGCAACGTCTCTCAGCTTACCTTATATAAATAAAATTTATCAATGATTTTTGTGCTTTCAACATTCAAATGTCTGCCTTTTAGGAGAAATGCACTGTAACTTTGGTGAGTCATGAATAGCTCGTACTTGAGTTGCATCTTTGATATGTAGTAACTGCTTGTACAGGAGTCAAGTGGAGACAACAGTACAATAGTTCACTTAACTTGATTTCTGCTCTAGTATAATCAGGAAGATCCAGTTTCTTTCCTAAGAAGGAAATCACTGCATTCCTGAGCTGAAGGTAAATCCACTGATTATTATAGTGGTAAGCCATAGACACTACTTAGGTTTTGCAATGAGAAACTGCTACATCTAGGTTTATGTTCATGTATAATAATTACTTTCCCAATCACAAATTGTTATTCTTCCACAGAAACCAGCTGATATTTCTTAATTTATTATCTATTTGGTAAAAATAGCGTGACTGATCAAAAAAAGGGTGGAAAGCACATTATTTCTTTCTTTTATTTGTTAAATTTGGTAACCACCAGGGTAGAGCACTGATCAAAATAGACCTATTTCAGAATCATTCCAGAAAAATATAAATGATGGTAAACAATCAAGGTAACAAGAAGTATTATGAATACAAATAAAATGTTGCATGAAGACAGAAATGAATCAATAACAGCTGTAATAATAAAATACACAATGTAGAGGACAATAGGAAAGGATGGTTAGAGTAAGGAAAGAAGAAGAGTGACACAGTGACAGGGAAGAGTACAAAGTGTAAAAGATAGCAAAATTAAGGTATGGGCACAGAGATACTAACGTTATACAAATAAACAATGTGGAAGAGATGTCACGTTAGTGTAGGGAAATAATGCGAGGCAGGCAAAGGCGACTGACTGATGAAGGGGTGGGGGATTAGGTAAGCTGTTTAGAGGGAAGTGTTTGTAAATTGACTCAGACTTCAGATTATCTTTAGGCTGAGCACAGAATGAGGGGTTGAAAGCCTGAAGCACCACAAGCACCGAAAATACTATGAAGTCTTTTATTACAAAGGATTTAGCGCTTAGGTTTTCCTAACATAATCTTTCTTTATTGTGACGTCAAGAAAACAAAAATGGCTATTAAACAAAGAATTTATCAACATGTCTATGCCATCGACAATAAAATGACAAGAATACCCTGTACAAGCATATAAGTACCCACCCTTCACATTCTTTTAAGTTTTGTTTTATAGATCACGTGGACTTGGAGTTCAAAGAACTTAAATGGCAAATTAGAACTAATGCCAGTGAATTTCCTGGCTTGAATGAACAGATTTCCTTAAGTGCCATGTTGAAGCTTAGATCTGCCTATTGTATTTAAAATGTTAAGTCTTATTAACATTACTGCTATTTTTTTGTATTAACATCTGTGTTTTAGTTAGGTTCATGCAATGGTTAATTTTAAATGTATGTAATTATTATGGGGAGGAGTGCAATTTGGTCACTGGTTACTATCCAATTGACTTGCATGAGTGTGTATTTAA
Source organism: Protopterus annectens (assembly GCF_019279795.1). Taxonomy (NCBI): domain Eukaryota; kingdom Metazoa; phylum Chordata; order Ceratodontiformes; family Protopteridae; genus Protopterus; species Protopterus annectens. The sequence goes on along the minus strand of NC_056727.1, from coordinate 70,883,742 downwards.
ATTTGTAATTATGTAATGCACTTTATTCTGAAGAAGTCTAACATACCGAGACAAAAGCGCTAAATCCTTTGTAATAAAAGACGTTGTACTATTGTTGGTGCTTGTGGTGCTTCAGGCTTTCAACAACATGTTTATTGTTTTATTACTTTTTATTTTTTGTTGTTTTACAGAATAAGGGGTATGAGGTGAGGTCTTTAAGAGTAGTAGGGAGAGATACCCAGAATTTGGGACCTAGGATGGAGGAGGCATGGTTAGTTCAATGAAGTCTCATTCTGGAACATTGAAGAACTGGACTGCAGTGGTTAAGACCACTTAGATTGTAACTGGCAGATCATCTGAATAGGTTGGTGGCAAGGAAATGACAGCAGTGTTCTTTGAGGATCTTGTAGAGTTGGAATCCAAGAAGCAGGTTGGCATGTTGTTGGACAGGTAGTCAATTGGCTTTATTAAGCCTGATACAATGATGTTCATTTCTAAGGCAGAGGTTAATGAATTGACAGACAGAGGTGTTTATTGTTTGATGGAGGAGTTTTTCTTCAATGTTGCTGCAACCAGTGGACATCCATATTCAAGCTGTGGTAGTCGATGGCATGCCTAGTTGGTCTGCAGAGAAATGGGGAAATTTTATAGGATGAAAATAGGAGGGAATTTATTTTCTTCTATGTTTGTTCTAAGTGAAGGTAAAAGTTCAGTGCAGGATCAAGCCACATACCATAGTATTTGAAGGAGATGACTTGATCAAGGGGGTTGTCAATACGGTTATAGATATGATGTAGTTAAGAGTTATTCTGCCATTTAGCAGATGTACCAAATAACATTGCTTTAGCTTTGGAAGTGTTCATAATTAGCTTTTGTTATCATTGATTTGATAAGAGAAGGGAAGTCAGCTTGTAGTTGTTACTTTGTGGTGGTGAATGTGATTCAGGTCTTAGTCAAATAAAACCATGTCATCACCATTAAGTGAGGGAGTTGAGGAAGGTCAAGTGGTAATTTATTAATGAAAATGTGGAAAAGTAGGGGAGTCAGAATGGATTCCTGAGTGACACCTTTAAGGAGAGGGTGTGGCAGTACAGAGGCTGGGAAACCAACAGACTTCTACTGATGTATACAAAGTTTAAAGCTTAACTCCCCTAACTGGGGAACTTCTTCAGAACAATTCTAAAAAAATTACAAAACCTTTGTCACAAACATTAATCAAATGTCACATAAGACATCACATCTTGTCAGTCTTTAAAGTAACTATGTACCTTATCACTACAACACTCTACAAAGTAGTCTTAAAAATGCAAAAAATGTATCAACATGGTGACAAGTGTAGTTAATAATAATAAATATAATAAATATTCATCCCATTAATTATAATTCATAAGTCCTCAACTTAAAGATGTTTATGTGTGCATCTCCGTGAGCGTTTCAAGATTCTATTGGTTTGATTTTCACTCAGATGAGGTTTTGTGGTTCCAAGCAGAGAGGGACTTTGAAACTGCTCAGAGAAGTACAAATTGGTAAGACATTTTTAATCCAGGGAGCTGTAACTCAGCTTATTCCAATTTCAGCCAGGTGATCTAAAAGAATGTTTTGGTCAACCAGACTGAAAGCTCTGGTGAGGTCAATAAAGATGGCTCCAGTGAGGATAGTCAAGAGGATGTTACCAGAATGTGTCCCAGGTGCAGTAGGAATGCTCCTATCAGCCCAAAAGCCATGCTGTTTTGAGGATAGTATATGATACTGGGAGATGTAATCAAGGAGTTGATTGTAAATTATTTTTCAGGGTTTTTACCAAGAATGGGAAGACTGCAGATTGTACAGAAGTCAGTCGTATAGGATGGGTTAGTTTTTTGGGGGAACGGTTTAACAATGGCTGTTATCCAGATATCAGGCATGATGTTTTGAGTTAGGCACAGATTATAAATGTGAAGAAAGGGGGGAATAACAACCATGGGAAAAAATTGTCAGGACTAGTAGGTGAGTCAGGTTGTATTTCTTTATGTAGTGGTACTATGTATATCATTTGATTGCACTGAAATAGGAAGTGGAAATATGAGGTGGGGTTAAAGTGAGAGGAGTGTATGCTGGGAAGCAAACAACTCATTTCACATTAGACTATTATAAACAAATCTGTAGGTGCATATCACTTAAAAATGAATATCTGATTTCAAATGATTACTCACATAAATTTGCAAAAGGATGAATAAGGTAATAAAGAAATACAAGTTCATGTGTAAACAGTTACCTAGCAACAGTAGAAGAAATTCATCTGTACCTTATAAGTGTACTGAAAACTGTATTAGAGTCTTATTGTATAATATTAAAAGATATGTGAACTAAGAAAAGGAAGAAAAATATGGATATACAGTAACGTACTGCATATGCTTGAGCAGACTGATAGCAAGTCTGTGCACATAGAATGTACAGTGGTAAGTCTGTTTATACTGTCGTTGTTCAATTGTTTATGGTTTATTCTATTAAGATGTGTTAAATTCTTGTGTCTAAATTCACCATTTAATTGCTATGTGCTTTCTAGACACTTGGAGAAACATAAGATAGATGCTATTGATCTCAGAAGATGTTAAAGTGACATGGCGGTCAACTAAGCTAGATGTACGGATTGTATATGGAAGAGTCAAGATCATAATAGCTTGCCAAATCCATCTAAAGTGGAGCGGTTCTGCTGTTAATAAATTGCTCTGTGGAGTGCAAGCTGTTTGACATTCTTTTGGACGTGTAGAGTGGATGAGTGATGGTGAATTTTCAACATCACAAGAGAAATAGATATTAAGGCCACTATATGGGCTAGATGATAAAAAGCCAGAATTCTAAGTACAGGTTTGTAGAAAGTTAATAGTAGTTGTGGGCAGAATAACATTCTTCTTGAAGAGATTACAATGAGTATTTAATAAATTAGTGGACTGGACGCCGTCATGCAAATACAGGCAAATAATTGCACGGAGAGTAATGCAGCAGTTTTTTTTTTTTTTTTTAAAAGTTGAATTAAAAAGAAATATAGAAAGAGCTACTACACATTCTTTGACTCATAGAGCAAATGAAATTGATTCTTTGCAGATAATGTCTTGTGACTCTACAGATCACTGTGTGGTAATTTTAAATTGAAGACATTTTTTGAAGAGTCTCACTCAGTTTGATAGGTTGACTCATTAGTATGTTTGATGCAGATGTAAGGAATTGTATTACATGATCTGTCACTGTAAAGTATTTAATAAGAGGGAAACTGCATACTTTTTAGTTCTGATGAAGTTCTTTAACATTGAGTGCAACGAAAGTGCTACATTTTTAAATAAAATTCAAGTTATTCCAGGTCAACATTTTTTTTTTGTTTTAGTGTAGTGTCTTTACATTGATGGGGGGTTAGATTTTTTTCTAGTGGTTAAACTCATTGCTGATTTTATAAAATGATATAATATAATATAATATAATATGTTTGAAGTTTTATAACTCATTTATGAAAAAAGACCTTTACAAGACAAAATCCCATACATATGTTTATTTATTTATTTTATTTTATTTTACATTTGTTTACCAGGAAAGTCTGACTGGACATAATGTCTGTTTTCAGCAGAGGCCTGCAGAGAAGAGCTCCACATTTATAAATAACAGCATGAAACATATACAACATAATCTGAAAAAGGAGAAAACCACTATGAAAACTAATAACCAAATACAATGGTATTTTTGGGTACACACACTCAAACAACAGCCACAATCCAGCAAGAATATATCAGGGTATTTAAACACTGTTCTTGTGTTATTGGTTGATTCTGAAGAAGTCCTGATCATAAAAGGACAAAAGCGCTTAATTATTATATTTGTAATAAACTATTTGTTTTTAATCTTGCTGGATTGTGGCTGTTGTTTGAGTATGTGCATCCAAAACTACCTTTTTATTTGGTTCCATATACAACATACAGATACAAATGTTGATTCAATCACAGATACAAGCACAAAATGAAAAATACATGTTATACATTTCATTAATACAATCATATAGAATAGCAGTGCTGTGACTGAAGGTAAAAAAGCAAGCACGTTAAGTATACATATGCTCTGTAGAGTATACTACTCAAATACAAACAATAACTTGTGTTCTTTTAGCTGCTTTAAGACATCCATTTCCCTCTTCCCTCTTCCATATGATGTTTTCATCTTAAACATGTGTGTGAGCAAGCAAAAAGTATAGTTATAGAAGAGAGAAAAGAAGACATCAGAGAAAAAGGGACCTGGCTGGAGAGTTATAGAGAAATGTAATGCAAAACTGAGGAAAGCTAAGGTATATTTGGAAAGGGTTATGAGACATACCTGGGCAAAGAGGCCAAAACTCAGTATATTACTAATCAGTTGTTTCAAAGAATAAGTTGCCAGTGTGCATCGACATCAGCATGTAGGGAGATGATCATGACAGACGAGGGGATCTTTACTGAAGGAGTACAACAGAATCCAAGGGAATATTTACTGATGTAGTACAACAGTATCTTAGGGTATATTTACTGACGTAATACAATGGTATGCAAGGGGATATTTACTGACGTAGAACAACAGTATCCAAGGGGATATTTACTGACATAGTACAACAGTATCAAAGGGGATATTTACTGACGTAGGCGAACAGTATCCAAGGGGATATTTACTGATGTAGTACAACAGTATCCAAGGGGATATTTACTGACGTAGTACAACAGTATCCCAGGGGTATTTACTGATGTAGAGTGACAGAATCCAAGGGGTATATTTACTGAAGTAGTACAACAGTATGAAAGTCTGTATAGGAAACAATAGCCCAAATGACAGATTGGAAATGAGAGTTGAGACTTTATTGACAAGAGAAAAAAAACTTTCCGGTCTCCGAAGAAAAGAAGTTATTTATAATCTACTATCACCTGGTTGAGCCAGATCTAGCCATTAAAGAGACAGCAAAAGGAAAATTCTTGTCTGGAAGGCTTTACTGAAAGAGATGATTTGGCATCTTTCATGACATAGGTGTTGCAAGATATTCAGAGAAGAAGGTTACCTTTGTGATTCTCCTCCCGTTCTCTTAATTTTACAGTGGTGCTCTTGAAACCAAGATGCTTCCAAGCAAGGACATTACTGGCACATTTCTCTTCTTAATTTTGATATTAATATACATGCCTTAGTACTAGCCAGTACAATGAAAAGCTTCTTCCCTAGTTTGCCATTTTGAGCCCAGGTAGGATGCACACCTGCTCATATGAGCACAAATCTTTTGCATACACTTATCATTCTAATTCAGACTTAAGGTACAGAAGTGGACTTAGCAGTGACAGTTTTAGTAGATATTGAAAAGCTTTCAGCTTCGTATGTTGATCCTTTTTCTGGAAGCTGACTAGAGTGGTAGGAATCCCCCAGGGAAGACCTATACATGGAGGTTCATGTCTGGAATTATATAAGGCTGTCCGACGGTGGCTAACTCTCGGTAGTGACGATGTTCCGAATGTCATTGCTATGTTACATATTGGGACTCATTCTTTAGAATAGATGTTATCCTGATATAAAATTAATTCAAAAATACTCAACAAGGTTTGTACTGGATACTAGAAGGAGTAGAGTGCCTAAAACTGTCCTTTATATGTTTGTAAATGATGGGGGTATGTTTTAATGCAATATTCCAAAGTACGCAATAGGCTTTACTCTGCTGGACAGATGTCAGCCAAATGACCAGCCAGGTTCTCTGAGTTTAATTGTAGGACACATTTTATTAGAAATCAGAATGTTGCAGCTTATAGCTATGTTTAATGGTTATAATCTTTGCCTAATCACTTTTTGTGATGGTATATCAGATACTTACAATAATTTAATAATTTAAGTTTGTGGGCACCATCTATCATAAGAAGGGATGCTCAAACATATTTTAAGGGCTGGAAAGATAAGTGGAAGGATTGTAATGAGGTAAATATTATAATTCTGGGTGGTTTGGAGGGAAGAGGTTGAGGGACTGTTGTTATTAGCATCGTGCCTATATCATTACAATGGTTTTAGTCTTCAGAATAAAGACCACAGGAGGTTTAACCATGACTGTAAATGCAGTATCAGCATTAATTTGTGATGCAGTGATACCTGAAGTGCTTCATAAAGCAGTGCGCATATTAAACTCCCTCACCATTGCACCTCCTAACAGCTTGTACCTGTGGCAGCCACTTTTTATTCCCTGCCCTAGATACAGCTCTGAGAAGCATTATGATGCACAGCAATTCCAATTCACTGGTCAGCCTGTTTGAGTAAACAGACAGACTATAAGAACAATACTTTGAGAAAATTGGACCCTCCAAAATTGTGGAATGATATTATAAAGACTGTTAAAGTTCACGTATCTGAAATCTGGAGGCCTGTAGAATATTTCTTACTAAATCCAACTGATTTTTTCCTTTACAGGTTCTAATCTGGAAAAGCGTAACCTGAATTCACCTTCTAATTTAATTGCATTTTTGCCAAACCTAACTTCAGTTCCCCAGTACCCTTTCTTTGTCTTTGTTATATCCACTTCTTTCCTTACTTTACATATGTTCACACAAATGATCATAACTGCTGCTTTGCTGCAATTATGACACTTTAGTTTATAGCTACAGCCTTTGTTTACACTTTTATACATATACAGTAGTATTCACAACTACTAGCCTACTCCTAATTACTCTGTTATGCTATTATATACTGATTAGCTCACATAGTTGCTATATCACTATTATTTTTGCTTTCGATTCAAATGCTTTTTATCCTCTGTCTTGCTCTTACAACAATTTGCTGATTGCCTCTTCTTTTTTATCTAATGCTCTTCAAATGTCACACTCGTAGTATTTTGCTTACATAATGTGTTATTATTACTTTTTCTTTTGCAAAAATTTTGCACAAATTCTGAATGGCTTTTTTTCCTGTTTTAGACATTTTGTATTGGCAACATTATTATTTGTACTATTCATCAGTAAAATGGCTCATGCATTTTATCTTTTTCCAGTTTTATTGTTTGCCATTGTTATCTTTTTGCTATTTACTCATTTGCATACAAATGTATTCCAATGTAGTTTTCTTTTGTTTGGGAACATTTCCATTTCAGGTCTTCTTTTGAAAATAGGCGTATCCTGGTGAGGTAAACAAGGCAACAATAAAGAAATAACTTAATAAATAAATAATGCTGGTTGAATTTTGATGTTTGCCACTAGACAGAATTGTTCCTTATGAATAGGAGACCCTCTTCAAAATATCATGAAATACAAATGTCACCAAAAATGACACCACTGATATGTTAATTGTAATACAGAGTACTTGATTTGCTGTCCGTGTATGAAAGCAAGACATGGTCAGTTTCTTTACTTACAGTATTAATGATTTTAAGGTTGCTTAATGCCCTTACAAATTGACTCTTACAACTTCTCACAACTAAGACTTCTAGTCTGAAATATTTGCTCTGTCTGGAAAATGACCAATTTATTTTTTCATATCACAGAATGCACATACATATTGTTTGACTCAAGGCTTGGCTTTTGTCTTGCTGGCATGAAGATATTGATAAGTATATTTATATATAAGTATAAAAATACTGATAAGTATATTTTTTGGCACTTTGTTCAGAGTTCTGTGCTGTCTTTATTTTTGCTTGACTGAATTATTTATATATTTGCTGGCAGAAGTTTGTTTTCTGATCTGTGCTGAAACTTTTTTCTTCTTATCTCCCACCCTCTTGCTGTTGTATTCATAAAGTTGGTAAAACTAGTCTAACAGCTTTTGTGTTATCTGATTGTCTTGCTGGTATAAAAATATTACCTTTTTGTAACATCTCCATATCATTACTAGAATCTCCTTGTCTTCTCACTGACAGTGCTTCTCAAACAATCTGGAAATATAAAGTTGATAAGTATATTTTTGGCACTTTGTTCAGTGTTCTGCACTGTCTTTATTTTTGCTTGACTGGATTATTTATATATTTGCTGGCAGCATTTTGTTTCCTGATCTGTTCTGAAATTTTTTTCTCCACCCTCCCACCGTATTGTTCTTGTGTTCTTAACATTGATGGCTTTTGCAGTTGCCTGCCCATACTGTAAATTCGATCTGGGGCACTCCTCCCAGTCCCGTGTCTTTAGCTCATTGTACCTAATACAGAGATCATTTGGGAAGGCCAAACCCCTTAGTTCTTTAACCATGAATTATCTTCTGTTCCTGCTCTCTCCCTTTTTACTTTATAAAAGAGAGAGAGAGAGAGAGAGAGAGAGAGAGACTTTATTCAGCTGCTTATATTTTTCTAATTTGTGTTTCTTCCTACTACTCTATTACTTCATCTTCCTTTGCTTTTTTCTGCTACTTGCTGCCTGTTCTCTAAAGTGTTGAACTGCACTTTTCTGCTGTATTTATTACTGCTTCTGTATAGCTTGTCTAAATTGTTAAGTGTTATCCTTAAGTGTTATTTTAAGCTCTTAGTTTGGGTTTAAGCACTTGGGTTTTAGGCCCACCACTTAGCTCTCCCTGGCCTTTTTCTTTCATATTCTGACAAATATAAATGGACAGTTTCCTACAGTTTCTCTTGCCAGTCTGGTTGATATGAGCATCCTGAGACAGTGTAGCAACTACCTCATGTAGACAAACAACTATCTACTACTGCCACCTAGGAACACAATTTGTGAGAGATGCAATTACACTATGAACCTAGAGTCCAAGCTCTCTCCTCCTCAAGACAGTATCTCTGGTACCAAAAAGGTTGTCATCACAATCATTACACCTGAAACACCACCAATACCTGCACAAGACACACCTACAAATGTGGAGGTCCTCCACATAAACATACCCAAATAAAGGAGACCTCTGAGGCAAAAACATATGCGATCTCCACAGCCATCCCCTCCACATACCATGCATAGTGCACACACCTGTGCCTCAGAGCTACTAAAGCTTCACCATAAACCCAGCATATTTGTCATAGGAGATTCCATTATGAGACACACAGATGTGTCTCTCACTAGGCTAGATAAGGAGAATGTCACAGTTAGTTGTCTGTCAGGTGCTAGAATCCGCCATATCACATACGCACTCAAGTCTCTCAACAACAGGTACTGTTATGACTCTGTCATAGTCCATGCTGGTGTGAATGACTTGAGATGTACCTCTCTGGACTATATGAACAGAGACGTGATTGAGCTCACTGATTATGTGTCCCAGGCATGTATGTCCCTAGCTTTAAGCAGCATTCTGCCCTCACCCAGAACGACACCTCAATACAAACAGAATATGATTAACTTTAACAATTGGCTTAGTTTCTGATGTCATTCCAGGAAGATCCAGTACCAGACAGCCTGGGAAGATATGATCAACAGACCATGGTGCTTTGCTAGAGATGGACTGCATCTGTCTCACCTGGTGTTCAGGTTTCTGGCAAAGGCTCTTGCCTCCCCATAGTGCCTTTTTTTAGGAAAAGTGATGAGGTTAAAACTACCAACATAAAAATTTCAACAAAACACAAATTAAAGGTCATGCTGCTAAACACTAGGAGTCTAAACATAAAACTGCACTCAGTGCAAGCATTTCTAACCCTGGAAAATGCTGACATCTGTGCAGCCACAGAAATCTGGTTCAAAGCTGCGGAGAGCACCTCAGCCTTACCTGGTTACTCATCCTATCATACATTCAGACCCCAAACTGTGGGCAGTAAAGCCAAAGGAGGTGAAGTTTCAATATACATTAAAGACATACACACCTCCAGGCTGTTCAAACAGTATGATGCATAGGAGACATTCCAGGTGCAGTTAACCATTGACAAGACCCCTATTCAAATAATAGCTAACTACTGGCCCCCAAATCTGACTCAAGATGCCCAATCTGCCTATTTGGACCTGTTCAAATCTATCACAATTCAACGCTTTACCCTGATCCTGGGTGACTTTAACTTCCCAAACATAGATTGGAAGAACTACTCATGCCAGAACACAAATGCCCAGAGTTTTTTAATTTTGTCAATGCAAATACCTTGGATCAGCTAGCCAATACCCCCACAAGAGGTGATAATATCTTGGACTTGGTATTAACCAACATGAGTAACTACTGCAGCATCCCTATAGTATCATCCTCCTTGGTAAGATCCGACCACAAAGCAGTCAGATTCAAAGTCACCATCTCCCCCATCCCCCCTCTGGCTAGGATCAGACATAAAAACTTCTTGAAAGCTGATTACAGCCTCCTAAGTGATGATATAAACAACTTCACAGCCCCCTCCACCTCTATAGGAACTGCCACCAATATCCAAAACTACACCAAAGCACTATACAAGCATTTATATAGATGCATGAAATCAGGAATACCCGACAGGGCTAAATAATCTTCAGCAAGGAAGAGTAAACCTGTCTGGTGGATATCTGCAATAAATAAACTCTATAACAAAAAGAAAAAATTGCTATCCAAGACCAAGAAGGAGCAGGTGCCCATTTGGAAGCAATGTCTCCTTAGCCTAAACAAGCAAATAATCGCACTAGTGAAATACTCCAAAGCAAACATCAAGTCCAAATTGGCCACATCTACTAGAGACAGTCATAACATCTTCTTCACATATGGCCACAACCTCAAAGGAAGCACCCAGATCTGTTCAGAACTGGTGGTCAAGGACACCACATATACACATGCTGTAGATATAGCAAACTTGCTGGCCGACAGATTCAGCAAAAACTTTACCCCTCTGTCCCCCCATCAGTAAATCAGGACATCCCCAGTACCTGCCCCTTTTCTCTTATATCTAGAGAACAGGTCATCACTGCTCTCTCAAAGGCAAAAAATACAGCCTCCATGGGACTCGATAACATCTCAGGCTGCATCCTATGTGAACTCAGGCATGAACTTGCAGCACCATTAGGCACCCTATTCAACCAAAGCCTGAGTACTGGCTTCATCCCAGCTGAATGGAGGACAGCCACTGTCATTCCTTTACACAAAGGTGGAGCATCCATCGATCTAGAGAATTATAGACCCATCAGCCTAAGTAGCCTGAGATGCAAGGTCATGGAATGGATTATCATGGACCTCATTAACCAGGATATAGCCAACCTCAAGACACTTGATCCCACACAGTTTGGATCCCACAGTTTGGCTTTGTCAAGGGGAGATCATGTCTGTTAAATTTGTTCGACGTCTTTGATGAAGTCACCAAATTCATGGAGGAGGGGAAGACGGTGCACACCGCTTACTTTGACCTGGCCAAAGCTATTGACACTATTACCCACTTGGGCATAATAGATAAACTCTCTCAACTAGGCATCAATTGATATGTTACCAGATGGGTAGCAAACTGGCTCACTGATAGAAACCTCATAGTCAAAATAGGGGAAGCCACCTCAAGCAATATACCCATAACAAGCGGCGTAGCCCAGGGTTTGGTCTTGGGGCCACTGTTATTTGGGATATACTTTTCTGAGGTGCAAACCAAAACCAGTGGGCTATGGCTGACCAAGTTTGCAGATGACTGCAAGCTGGGTGCTGTCATCAATTCCCCTAGTGATGTGGACATCCTCCAAGAGGGTTTCACTGAGACAAATGACAGTTGCCAGAAACATGGCCTCAAGCCGAATACTAAAAAATGCATCATCATCTTCTTTGGGGAGAGTGATGTCCCCACAAAATATAACATTAATAACAACATCCTAAGCAAGCAATCAGTTGTGAGGGACTTGAGCACTCAGGTTGATAGCAAACTGTCTTTTGACCACCATGTTGCTTCCGTTGTATGGAAAGCCTTCTACATGACCCACCTCATAAGTAAGGGTATCTCATCCAGTGAAAAGGAAGTCATAATATCCCTGTATTCTTCCACTATAAGGTCCATTATTGAGTACAACGCACCTTTCAGCATGTACCTCGCAAATCACATGCAGCAGCTGGAGCAACCACAAAGGTTCCTCACTAGGCGAATCCAGGGCCTCAAACATCTACCATACACAGATATCCTAAAAGCCCTATCCCTATACTCAGTTTCATACAGACTCCTCAGACCTGACCTCTGTCAGGCATACAAACTATCATGGGCTCTAACTTGATGGGACTGCTGCAATCTGCAAGTCTAGCTCCACTTGAGTAACTCGCATGCATGGCCTCAACCTGGTATGTGACATCAACAAGACTTGTTGGTGGGACAGATTTTTACCCCAGAGATTCCCCCATCTATGGAATAGACTCCCTCTCCACATCAAGCAGAGTACCGCTTTACCCCTTTTTTAGCACAACCTGGATAACTGGATGGGAAGCAGAAAATATACTCATGAGATTCCACCAGTGTCTCCGCTGAACAGGGGCATCGGGTGATGATTTGTCTAAACATGGGATAAAGTCTTGGCTAGGCTTATAAGGGCCTCAGGGCTAATAGCCTAGTAACCTGCTATGATCCTATGATCCTGTAATACTGTATTTTACTGTTATTGCTGCTTATTTGAAATTATGTTATAGCTAACTGAACCAAACCACCCATATTGTTACTGAACAACAACAACATTGGCTGTTAATTCTTATGAAATAAGTTGCTTTGCAGAGTTTACTTAAGAAGAAATTCTGAAAAGGAAATAAATCTGATAAGAGATGACAACTACATAGTACATAGCATGTGTTTGGATGTTCTTTGCCAGTTCTGTATATGCTGACCTATTCGTGCTACTTCCAGCTTTAGTAAATTGTTGCCTCTCTGATAAGGACCAACAGTATCATGACCTTGAATCAGTTAGGTAACACCATTTTTACTATGATTGCATTGCAGACTTACCTCTTTTCCAGGGAAAAATAACTTTTCACCTCACTTCTCATCTGATGATATAAAATGCACTGTTTCATTATATTTACACAGTCCAAGTGTTAATAATTGAAAGACTTAAACCTGTGCCCTATATTAATAGGCTTAATTTATGTCACTTATCATCATGGGTTCATATGTAGAAATGATTCAATATCACCTCACATGGCTAATGTTTATAAATATCTTTACATATGTGTTTCCCCTTTTCAACCAACTGTTATCTAGATGTATATTTCTGATACACAGTTTCTAAAAAGGGACATAGTACTTATTGTATAAGCACTCAGCAGTAAACCAATGCTTTAACATTACCAAATTGTTACTCTTCTAGAGATTGCTCATTGGTATTTCCCTTCAGACCAGATATGCTTATCTTAAAGTAACAAAAACATTACGGCTGTTATTCATAGTCAGGGGCTTCACATTTTTATAGAAGTAATCCGTAAAGAGTGGCACTACATGGATATGTAAATCCCAGACTTTCAGTATGAATACAGAAAAGCTGAAGATTTTTTAAAAACATGCTCCCCTATCGCAAACATGTAACATGCTTAACACATAAGCAATAGGGAATAACTAATATGCAGATGAATATGATTCATAGAGATGAATCTATAATGAGATAGTTTGCATACTAAGCATGTAAATGGCCCTGAACTTATGCCAGTAAGCAGCAGTTTACCAGGAAAATACTGAGATGTGATGAGAAGGGAAAAAAGGAGTATGTAATGTCATGCATTTTAAAAGGATGTAGAGTTATTGACTTTACTTAGAGAAATCACTTTTATTGTATTTTATGGCTGGTGGATACTTGGACAAAGGAATGAAGGGGTCCTGGGAGATATGGTTCATTTTGGAGTCAGTCAAGTGCTTGTGCAAAGATGGATATACTACTCAAAGGGTGATTTGGGGAAATGTTTCTTTTTTGTGCTTGTGCATACTTGGATATACTTCCGAAGGGATTGCTGGGGGAAATGTTTCATAACTGCATGTCAGTGAAGTGCTTGTGCATACATGGTCAGACTGCTGAAGAGATTGCTGGACAAAATCATTTATTTTGAGTCATTTCAGTGTTTGTGCATATTTAAGACAAGTTAATGAAGGGATTCCTGGGGGAAATAGTTAACTTGTGTGTCAGGGAAGTGTTTGTGCATACTTAGGAAAATTACTGAAGGGTTGGCTGTGGGCATGTTCAAGGATTGCAATTTCAATATCACAGGCAAACCATTGTTTTTAACAATTAATATGCAGACTGCACAGATGCTGGACTTTGAATTTCAAAACCACCACTTTACAACATTTCTCCTCTGCAACCCATTATTTTAAGGTATTTTGTATTAGTGTAAATGGCATCTATGAATCTTGCCTTTGGTATGCTCATTTGTAAGCATCAAGGATACCCCTATTCCATTTGTACAAGCAACTACGAATACCAGCCTAAATATTTTCAGTTTAGAGATCTCAAGAATTTGGTCCTGTTCTGCATGTACTGCTTTTGCATATACTCTAATACTCCCTGGGGAAAAAAATCGCTGATCTGACAGTTCAAGATTGTAACCTTTTGCTTAAATTAGGTCGCTCAATCAGCGTTCGCTTTTTTAAGCATTCGATGATATAATAGAGACCCTACTGAGTATAGTGACAGGGCTTTGAGTCAGTCCATGCAGGATATGTTATTTAGGCCTTGTATCCTTTTAGTAAGGTATATTTGTGGGCATTCCAGTCATTGCACATGTCTGAACAGATACATGCCAAAGAGGGCATTATATTCACTGGTTGACCTAATATATTGTATTGTCCATAGTACAAGATGGACTGGAAATCCTCACAAGGTACATTGAAGTAAATGGCCAACATCTGACACATGGGTATAGAGCACTGGGGATGGCTATAAACATATCTAACAAACTGCATAGTAATTTGTAACAGTTTAACAACAAATGACACAGGTACACAAATAGTAGGTCTGAGAATCCCATACACATATATACTGCTATGCAAACATAATACAACAGGTGGCACAATAACTGTTTGTAATATAAATATCACTGTATATGTGTAGTGCTGATCAAAGGACAGCCCTATGTACATAAGTACAGCACAGAAAAATGGAACACATGCATGTAACCAGTCACATATTACAAGGGTGGTTGTGTGTCAATCATAATATGGTCCTACACATGTACATGCATGTAAAGCAATGCATATGTACTATAAATGCATACACACAGACATGTATGCAAATTTGTGTGTAAGCATGTCATAATATTAGCTATTATCTAAAAGACCAGCTATAGACACATGCAAGATATGGATAAATAAAGAAGTCTTTATATATTCACTAGTGGGCCAGTGAATGTCTATGCAGTATGTGAAGGATATATGCTCATATATATCACTCCCAGTAATGCCATACAACATGGCCCAATATTTGCCGGTACATGCACCAGACAAGGCCATTGTGATAGTGAGACAACATGTTACATAAATCACATAAGGAAGGATCTGTCACATTGTTGAACAGATAGAAGACAGCAACAACCAATACAGAAACTGGTGCAATGCATACACATGTATAACTTGTGCAAATAAAGACACCAGATACACCTCATTATTTTATGTTAGAACTATGGGAATAATGTAGTATGTAAGTTGCTGTCATCCCACCAGTGAATATACCGGAACAACACAGCAGAGCAACCATGTCTCACTTGCATTATGCTAACTACAACAGTCATATCTATCACCTCCAGTGCCAAAGTGTAATGGGTACACACACACACACACACACACACACACACACACACACACACACACACACACACACACACACGCGCACACACACACACACACACACACACACACACACACACACACACACACACACACTTGATGAGTAGCACCCCGGCCTATATGGAGCAATGTATGCACTAATAGCAGCTGACCATGTAAATAATAATGGTTACTGCATGTGTAATTTGGTAACTTGTTATACTGCAGCAGTAACGTAATGCCACATATGACATGATATGTGCAATGCACGTTATGAGGTATGTCAGAAAAGCATGACAGCAATATGCAATGTCTGCACAACTGTGCTTATGCCGTAAGCAGTTGGATATGAAAAACACCATGGTGGCAGCATTACATCATTAAAGATCTCTCTAATGATTTCCTAGAAGGAGTCACACATGACCCGCTCTATGTCCTGAAAAAAGTTGCTCATCAGGTCCTCCTCCTTTGTCTGGAAAACATTTGTATGGCCCCAAAAATTGCATCCCTTATGTGGTGGTGATGGAAGTCTTTTGAGATAAACTGCATGAACAATGTCATGTGTAAGTCCTAGTCTGTCGTTGTTATCATTGACACAGTCATGGTCATTGACCTGGTCATCAGAATGAAAGTTATCTGGCAGTGGGCTGGCACAACATCATCCTTGGTATATCATTGGTGAGCCTCCATGTGTCCCACACTGTCTCAAAGCTCAACTCAGGAGAAAAAATATTATACATACATAGGTAGTCACTGAAAAAACAATGATTACATAACATGCCATACAAACTTACACAATCTAGATGTGATAACTATTATGTCTGTGATATTACAATATTGTATGACTTTATGCAGCTATAACACTATATGTGATGAAAGGCAAGAATTCAATCCATACTAACGTATGAAACAGTGTGTAACATACATCACAGTAATATGCATAACTGGTCTGTAATAAAACATGATCAGATGTACACCTACATAATAGCATAGACAGTATATTATATGAAGTTAACATCATCAAAACACAGGAGACAGGACATGTAAAATGTTTTCTCAAGGTATATCACAATACAGTACAATTATCTTTACGACATAGTTGTCAGAAGATATGGACCATAACGTGTATTTATGTATTGTATAACAATTGTGATAATAATAAATGTACTGTCATGAATATGCAACTTTCTCAATATCCTAAATTCCATGTATTGATGATAGAAGACCATGCATGGGCCAGTGTGCCTATCATACATTGTCAGTATTTTATTCCAGTATATGACATGGCATGCAGTACCCAGTTTATCAGACAAGATTATGTTATGAGTTGTTAATTTACTGATGTATCAGCCCTCACTATGTATGACAAATGTGTACAGCAAACAGACATGCCATGCAGCACTGCCATGATCCATTCAAAATAACATGTTACAGTATAATTTAACAATGACACTGTCAGTTTATTTTCAGGAATGTGATCCCTGATATAACCCAATGACCATATAGGCCTTATAACCATATCAATCACAGAGAAAACCTCTTTAGTGACACTGACCAGTATTCATTACTCACTGTTGTACTCACAAATTTATGTTGAGGTGTCAATATATTATTTACATCTCCACTATAATGTATCATTATGTGCAGGTAATGGGTCATGTTAACATCCCATGGCTAAAATATGTGTGTTCAAAATATATTGTAAAAATAACAAGCAATGATGCACTTAACAGGTATATGCAAATGAGATGAGCAATGCAACATGGTTAATGGGTGACATTACTGCATCATATTATGGGAATGGAATTGAAAAGCTAAAAACAATTACATAATAACAAGCAGAGCAGCAGCATGTGACAGCTAAAATCTATAGGTATAACTCACACACATAACTGTCACTGTCACTATATATGTTTGTATTATGTGTATCTTCCTTTCTTTCTTTTCTTTCTTTCTTCCTTTTTTATAACCGGGGAACTCCACTAGGCCATGAGGAGCCAATTTTCAGTGGAGGCCCAGGGAGAAAAGCTCCAAACAACAATTACAGAGAAACAATATAAACACTCAATTTTTTAGTGAAAAAAAGAGGTGGAGGATTGTGTGATATATATATTCCTGCACAATTAAAACAATTTGATGCTGGTCATCATTATGCTATGCAATACTTCAGACAAACCAGAAAAACATGCGTGGCTTGTGGCACAAAAATGATAGCAAATGGTACATAACTTTGCGTTTAACAAACCATCATAACTCTCAAATAATTAGGGACATATTTCAACAGAATCAGGGACAAACCCAGAAAACATCCTGGACAATGAGGGACATTTTTAAAATATTAATACTATTACCTTGAGACATTGGCAGAATAAAAGAATGTTAATTACTATACATTTACTATACATTTTGAGAACTAAAAGAAATCTATGACTTTTACTTACTGCCATTATTTATTGTGTGTAATTCACCACCTTTCCTCCAAGAGTCACCAGTTTTAGGAGGGATTAAGAGGGACAGAGCTAAATTTTGGAGTCAAAATCAGGGACACACCTGGAAATCAGAGACAGTTGAGAGGTTTGCAAACCATCACAGCACAGTTGTATAGCACTGCAAGAGATGCGAACTCAAGTGTATGACAATAAATGTCTACCGATTGCAGTAAAAATGTTGAGTGCAGATCCCAGTTCAATAACAAAATAGAAAAACAATGCACAACAGAACATTTACCAATAGCCATGACCTGCTATTCAAATAATAACAACATTGCAAACCACTCACGTACAAAATAATTGAGCTATGCATCAATAGTACAGTTAACCACAGATGTCTGTCATTTGGTTTGTTTGAACCAAAAACACATAAACTCAGGCAGCCCAAAAAATCCTATTGATAACTCCTAAGAGAGCAATGGACTTAAATTTATGTGCACATTACTGCTATTCACACTGAATCAATTACCGTTACACTTAACTTGCAGATGGGTAGTCTGGCATAAACATTAGTATGCCTGAATGTACAAAGAATACACATTTAAACCTGAAGTTTTACCTATGTTACAAGTATTTATGGTGAAATAAAGTTGGACAGTGATAACATACCTCTCTCCCTCTGATGATCCTCAAGCTTATGTGTATGCTCAATACACAGTGCATGATTTCAGGCACAGTCTTCATCACCTGCAAACCAGAAAACAGGATGTATGACAGCAAAAGAGGGATTGTTTCAGGTCAGTATATAATGACTGTAGTCATCATCATCATCAACCCCCTTTATCCAATTTTCTACATGGAGTCGGGGTGTTGTGTCACTTGTTGCAATCTCTTCCTATTCAATGCTGTACTCTTATCTTCTTCAACAGTCATGCTTGACTGTCACAGGTCTCTAATCACAAAATCCATCCACCTCTTTGCTGGATGCCCTTTTTTCCTCTTGTCTTCTTATTGTCTGTCCCAAATCTTCTTCACCAGATTGTCTTATGCTTTCCTGCTTTGTGCCTGAACCATGGTAATCTGTTCTCTTTCACCTTTTCTGTAACTGGAGCTACTCTGGCTTCTGCTCTTATGTTCTCATTTACTCATCTGTCCCACAGTGTGCATCCTACCAGCTGTCTCAGGCACTTCATCTCCATTACCTCTTACTTCCTCAACTGCTCTGCCTTTACTACTCAGGTTTCTGCATCATACAGTTATACTGGTCACATCACTGTTTTGAACACCTTATTTTTAAGCTTCTTTGGCATTCTTCTGTCATATACTACCTCTGATACTCTGTGCTCATATGCTAGCTTTGACCTCCTTTTGCAGACTTCCCTTCTTCTCAAAAGCCCCTCCTAGGTACTTGAAGCTATTTACCTGTTCTGCTATTTTACCTTCTATCTCAGTTTTTAGCTTCTTCTGATTGTACCCATTTGCTTCAATTACAACTGTCCTATCTGCACTCAGTTTTATCCCCTATATCTTCAGTTTTGCATTCCATTCCCTATCATTTGCTGAAGTTCTTGCTCAAAGTCTGCCTGTACTGCCACATCATCTGCATACAGCAACTTTGTTGATCTATCCCCTCCAACTTGTTTACTAATGTAGTCCATCAGTAGTATGAACAATAGTGGGCTCAGAGCTGAACCCTGATACAAACCCACTCCCATTGGAAACCCTTCTGTAAGGCCAAATACTGTTTGTTCTTGAGTCATTGGGTCATTCTACATAGCTTGCACCGGTTATACCAGTGTTTCTGGGACTTCACACCACTATAAGACTGCCCAAATCAGCTTTCTTGGGATCTTGCCATATGTCTTCTACAAGTCTAGGAATGCCCAGTTGAACTTGTTCCTCATTTCTACCTTCTTCTCACGTCCCTGTCTCAGTGTAAACATCGGGTTAGTTGTGCTGCATTCTGACCTGAATTCAACCTGCTCGTTTCCTATCTTACTTTCTACCACTGTCTGTATTTGTTTATCAGTCATCTTCTCCAGAACTTTCATGCAGTGTGATAGGAGGTAGACAGTTGTGAATTTCCCCTTTGTTCTTGAACACTACCACTAGTAAGCTTATTCTCCAGTTATCTGGGATACACATTTCTCTCCATTCTGCTATAAGTTCCCTCAGGAGCCATTTCTCCCCTATCCCACCCAGCATCTTGATCATATCTGTTGTGACCTCATTGGAGCCTGTTGCTTTTTCTGGCAACATTTTCCTTAGTGCTGTTCATACTTCTATTGTGGGCTGCTCCTCTTCTCTCACCGTGGCCTGTGTTTTGGGTAGTACAGCTTCTGTAGGGTTTTCTTCATTCAGAAGCTGCTTGAAGAATTCTTCCCATCTGCCTTTGATGACTGGTGAGTAGGTTGTTTCTGGCACCCCGTATGAAAGGTATCTGACTATCTTCTTTATCTTTCTGTCTTTGCCTTGCAACCTGATAGAGTTTCTTTGTGCCATCTACTAAGTCAAGTGCCTGTGATGCCTTGTTCTTTTCAACTCCTCTCTTAGCCTCTTTGTTAGCCAACCAGTATTCCTTCCTAGCCTAGTTGGTCTTTCTTTTGATGACTTCCTGGACTTCTGCATTCTACCACCAGCTTTCTTTAGATACCTTATTTCCATACCTGGCTCAACAGCACACCTGTTCTGTAGCCCTCACACATACTGTTTTGAGGCGCTGCCATTATTCTTCACCTCCACCTATTTCCTCTTCTTCTTGACATGCTATAGCCTGAAATGTTATGCTTTCCATCAACTTCCAGGTCTTCGGTTGACCCTTGAGTCTTCACTGACCACTGCTTTCAGCTGAGTGTAGCAACTAGTTTTTTGTGCTGTGGGCTGAATATTTGCTGGGGGTAAATTTGCAATCACTAGTTCTGCTATTGCCTTTTCCTTAATATGAGGAAGTCTCCGAGTTGCAAGTTGGCTGCTTTCATTGCTGTCAAGCCATCTGCCAGACAGAAGTATAGAATTGTGTCTCTGCTGCTCCAGGCAGTCCTCATATCCTGTTCTTGTACATTCAGGTTACCCATTATCAACACCAGTTCCTGTTTTCCTGCTTTATCTAGTAGGTCTTGCTGTATGAATGCATTACGGTGGAGTAAAGAGTGAGATTATGAATACTGTCTGATTGCCATGAGTCTGTCACTAATTCTGGCGACATACTTCATAGTTTTCTGAATTCCCACACCATTTCTAGATTGCTCTCCTCCTTTATACACTCTGCCCTTCCATCTTGTCTCCTTACCATCACATCTTCCATTTCCAAGCCTTGTCCTGTCAGTATAGTAATTCTCAGTTTGTGTTTGGCAGGTTGATCTCACATCCAGCTTGACACTGGCAAGCCAGTAGTGTATGCCTCTCCCAGAGTAGCTGGGTCCTCAACCTACTGTTATCACCAGTAAATATTTTGTCGACATTAATAACCTAGAGTCACATTTTACACCATCAAGTGGCTAGCTCTGCCATGGCACATAGTCTGTGATCTATGCTCTCCTATTATTGGGAACACTACACATCACAGAGATGCCCAAATTGTTTGGTCTATCCCACTATTTAGAGTGTGTGCTGCCCAGAGCTCCAGTCTTAGGTGCGTTTAAGATGGAAACACTCAAAATGTTTTTCAGAGGTGGGGAAATCCCACATACATGAGGAAAACATGCAAACTCTAAACAGGCAGAGGTGAGGATGAAACCTTACACCATGTGCACAGGAAGCAAAGATCTTAACAATTACAACATCTTGTCTTTAATGATGATGATCTACAACAGCAAAGCAGTGAGTATTACCTTATCTTGCCTTGACATGAAGCACAGCATCACATTTTGGACATTCAGCCATTGCTGTTTTACACTCAGTACTGTACACACATGTGGATTACTGTATACAGACCGGTAGAAATAAAATTCAAACCTACAGGTATCACCTTCCTTCTTAATAGAAGCCTGAACTATACCCGCCTAACTAATCCATCTTGGCTGTATTTTCATAGGTTAATGGAGTTAAAAAACTCACCTATATGAATATCCAGGGAAGAATTTCACACAATAAAATGTGAAGTTGTGTTTGTATATTTCATGGCAAGTAAAATGTGCCATGCATTTGAACTACTGAAGAATGCAATTGTGACTGCATGTCATCACATTGTTCACAGCAATAACACTTCAGACCTCATGTTGGCATAGTTTGCAAAAAAAATTTCACTGCACTCAAAATACATAAGTACACATTAAATGAATTACTGTTCATCTCTGGGAGTTAATACATGTAATTTAGTTAGAAAGACAGTCAATGGAAAAAAAAAACGAATGTCTTATAACATAATACTGTGTATTCCAAACTGTATAGGTAACAAGCATGTATAACAAAAACATCATTATTAAAAGAACTATGATTTTTCTAGAAATGTCACAGATAAGAGAGATATCTGTATTTATCTGTTGCCAAAGTGTTATAGGTTTTGATGCACCTCAGCCCAGCTTGATAAATAAAAATCTATACTGCATAACTTACACACCAAGTGAATCTCTGGTGGGCTTGATATAATGAGTAAGGTCTTCACGTCATAGACACAAGGTACCAGGGTTTGGCTATAACTGTGGGCTAAGAGCTAGGCTGAAAATGGCCCTACAAGACAATCCGCCTAGTGTTCTCCTTTATCTCCAGTATCTGCTGTTTGATAGGAAAGGCTGAACTGCAAAGATATCCAAAATAGACTCCAGTGAGATTTGAATCCACCCATATTCATATTGTTCTCTTACTTAACCATTTCAACTAATGGAGTTCACACTTCCTTTAATGCTGCAAAACTCTATGGAATGATGACAGAAAATGCATTCATCTACTGTATAACATTAGCATGTGTCAACATAAAGACATACTTTGCAGAAACAAACATTAGAAGGTAATTTTGAAAAAAGAACAAGCCATTAATGGCATTTGGTGCAATCATGTGATTCAATACCACACATCTCGACATACAGTAGTAAATCTACAGCGGTAAGACAGAATAAGGTTTGCAGATCTATACTTCTTGCATTTGCATTTACTCAAATATATTTCAGCCATCCTGACCTGTATTGGTCTTACATTCAAGAAAGTGGTTAGGGCAAACATGGATATGATAATAATTTTGTATTTTCTATAATGTAGAGCTTACTAATCTGTGCATTGCTCAGCTTCTAGAAGCTTTGTAGATAACAGAGAACTGAGTAGTCAGCCATGGTCTAAGAGCTCTGGGTATCAATGAAACATGGTCATGCTAGGTATGTAAAAATATATACTGTCTATGGTACCAAACAACCACAGGTCTTCCAAACATGATGTGTAATATTGCATAAATAATCACCAATATTTTCACAAACAGGTGAGAATGGGATTTGAAACCATAAATAGGAAAATGGCACTTATTTTGCCAAACTGCTTAACGATTTGAGCTAATGGACATCACAGTTCATTAATGTTTTAGTATCAGACAATAAAATAGCAGTAATGGTTACATGTGTAAAGTCTGTATGAATGTGCAGTCATAATCAACAGTCCTTGATAATGTGCACAATGGCCTAGTATAGTCGCAGATAAACTCAGAATGCATTGATATGCTAATGGTAACTTTAATGAGGAGAACTTAAAGTCCTATATTTGCCTTCCTATTATCAGTACAGATAGCCACAGAATATATTTGAAACTATCACAAAAATAGATATGCTTACTAAATACATATGTGATAATGTAAGCGTTAAGGTGTGGATTATGTTACTTACTGTAGGTATCTGCTGGCTGGTGTTGGACCTCTGCTACCCTCCAATGAAGATCCTCTGCAGTTTTACAATGTAGGTCATCATAATTGTGGTGCACCTGCATGCCAGTCCAGTAGATTCCAATTTGTCTGCAGTGCTCCCTCACAATCCATTTCCATATGTCAATCATGGTAAAGTTCATGGGGCATGCTCACATCCTCTGCTCATATCCAGCCTAGACAGTGAACAGATGGGTGGTCTCCTCCTCAGTCCAGATCAACATCCAGACATGCCAAATCTTCTTCTTGGTCAACATCTTCACTATTATTTTTGAAATTTGTTGAAAAATGCCTTCCAAAAAATGCTAACAGAGATCACACTCAGAAAGCAGGTATTAATGGTATGAGTAGTAAATGCAAACATTCTACATTTAAAGTTGGTGTATTTAGGATGGTAGCAGGCTATTAGAGGACACTGAGCAAATTTTACAGGTATAACTATTTAATGATACCTATTGGGTAGTTGTGCTGAGCACCTTATACTTCTATTGGTTAATGCATCATGATTTGAAAACTTATGCAAAAATTTGCAAATGGGATTCCAAAACATTGAATGTTAATGAAGCTCATTAATTATATTTGGTGCAGATGATACTTAAAAGCTGTGTGCACATAGTCTAAGGTATAGCTGATGTACAGCTAGCTTGAAAAGGTAAGTTTCCCCCTGCTGACTTTGTTGTGGTGGAATAGATTGCTATCATTATATGCCTGTTATCATTATTCTGAATAAATCAACTGATTCATGTTTCCATGCATTTTTTTAATTGTCTGCAGTGCAATCTACCTGTTACATAAAGGATGGGGGTAGAGTTAAACAACATGCATACAAACCGGTAAATAAGTTACAATAAAAAACTGACAATAAATACGTGACAAGACAGTTTTCCACATATGCGGTTAAATGGATTAAAAGGAAAAAGCCCCAGTGAACTACAGATATTGATGGAATTAAAATATATCCGTAGTTATTTCTGACTAATTTGTAATGCCTGTGGTATGTTTACAGAAACTGATGACTTACATAGA
Source organism: Protopterus annectens (assembly GCF_019279795.1). Classification (NCBI taxonomy): domain Eukaryota; kingdom Metazoa; phylum Chordata; order Ceratodontiformes; family Protopteridae; genus Protopterus; species Protopterus annectens. The sequence continues at coordinate 70,858,901 of NC_056727.1, read as the reverse complement.
TTTCTGTAAAGTTGTATGTTCAATGACTAATTTATAGATACTCTGTGACGCTTAGTAAAATAGTAGTAGTTGTCAGAGCAGTGAGTCCAGCAGAGGCAACAACAGAATGGCTTTAAATGTCTGCTGTTTCTTGTGATAGTATATTGCCATGGCTGCAGAGCAGATCATTTTAATATGCTGACTTTTTTCTTCACTATTTGCTATATAAATGTCAGCATGTATGTTGCTTAGCATATAATGAAACTACATTTTTTATGATGTGTGTCACTGACTGCGGTAGCATATGAGATGCATCCCACATTTATGAGGTACATATGCTCTTTCTGTTTGGATGTGCATGTAACTGTGGAAACACCATTGCTGTACAGCACTGGGTTTGTAAGACAATGATATGTGTGTGTCCCACACTTCCTGCAATATCCATTTACATGGGTTTAAGTCCCCCTCTACAACTATGACCTACACAAAATCGATAAACAAATTTGTGGATAAGCTGATGTTTGCCCATATGGATTATGTTTTTCAATTTTTTTCAGGTCATTATATGCTATGCGACATCTAAGCTATCCAAGCTCAACCTATCTTCTGCCTCTCTATCCCGGTTCTCCAGCTACCTCTCTTGTAGGCTACAATTTGTCAGATGGCTCTCATCTTGCTCTCCCTCCATTCCAGTCACAGCAGGTGTTCCACAGGGTTCTATCTTGGACCCCCTTCTTTTTAATATTTTGACTAATCAACTGTACACATCATGCAAAAAATCGGCCCTAATCCAATATGCTGATGATGTGACCCTCATCTCCATCACTAGCAATATCTCTGAACTCCATACCCAAATGCATGACACTTTTCTATCCACTGAAAAGCGACTGTCTAATAATCTTCTCATCCTAAACCCTAAGAAAACCAAACAACTGCTCTTTCTCCCACATTCACTCTCCCATCATAAGTCCACCATTGTTATCACATCCTCTAATAACACTATCATACAAACTGAACCTCACACTAAGCTTCCAGGTGCCATCATTGATGATGAACTCAAATTTAACCTACATATACTCCATTGTACAAAAAAAAACTCACCAAAAACTAGGCCTGCTTTATTGTAACAGAAAATTTCTAACTTCCAGCGCTAGACTCTCACTGGCACAGGCACTTCTCCTCCCACTCCCTTCTTTAAGCTGCTCCTGTCCTAACTAACATTCAGTCCATAACCCTGTCCAAACTACAACAAACATACCACAAAATAGCAGGGTTTATCACCAACTCCCCTTATAACTCTCACAATTGCCTTGCATTCACCTGCATCCAATGGCTTGAATTCCCCCAACTACTCCTTCTATCACAGTTTCAAGTAATACACTCTGTACTATACAAACCATCTTCCAACCCAGGCCTCCTCCCTGGGAACCACCTACACCCCCCCCCCAGGGCCCTACACACCTCAAACCATCAGCTCCTGGATATCTACAAACCAAAGAAAACTGTGGGCAAGCTACTCTATAAATTGTACCGTAGCTCACACTTGGAACAAACTTCCTTTAAACATACGCTCCATTACTCACCCATTACACTTTAAAAAAGAGTTCAAACTCTAGCTGCTTAACAACAAAACTTGCCCCTGTCAGGACCCTACCTAACTCCTCCTCTTTTTTATATCTCATTCCCATCATATGTCCACTTGTATTAGTCTCAGCCTTTCACGTAACTTACTGGTATTTATCCAGAAGTTGTAATCTCTAAACAATGATAGCTTATATATTGCTGCTGACTTTGCTATTTATGTACATTGCTACTTGTCTATTTTTTTCTGTATGTTTCTCTCTACTTTTTCTTTTTTACCTGTATTGGTAATTGTATTATCTTGGAGTGTGAATCTGTATAATACTGTAAATTGTTTTGTAACTAGAGCTTTTCTCCTCGGGTCTCCACTGAAAATGGGCTACTAGCCCATCTGGACTAACCTGGTTAACAAATGTCAATAAATAAATAAATAAATAATCTCTAAATCACAGTGGTATATATGAAACAGACTGTTTTGCATATCTATGCATTGTAAATGAAAGACAAGCAATTCAATTGACATGTGCTTCTAACATTATCATGTCAATATGTGACCCCTATATGTCTAACATGCGCATATAAGCCTGTCTTCCACATGTCAATCAGAAATATGACAGACAATTTCTCTCAAAGAGATAATGAAATAATAACTGAGGCTCTGAGCATGACCACAATCTTCTTGAACAGATGGGTAAAACTATGTGGAGGAATTAAGTGTGGACGGACTTTGCAAACATTATCAATGCTGTGAGTTATCACAATAGAAATAGGGAGGCCTGTCAGTAACACTGTCCCTGATATAATCCTCCATGCAGCCAACAGAGTCCATTGCTATGAGAGGGGAAGAATGCCACCAGAGGTGGGCCACCATTGCCTCCCCACATGAAATAATGATGTTCCTAGCCTCATATCATACCACCAGTCAGGAACATCTGATACCTAGAGGAGGTGTTGAAGCAGGTATTGTAGGACATACAGGTATGTTCTATCTTCACAAACACTGCAGCATACACCACTTTTCATTAAAGAACATTAATTCACATTTTTCCTGCAGCAGAAATGTACCATGACCATGAAAACACATCTGATGAGGATGCACAGCATAAGTTCTGCAGCCTGGTATCTTACTAACACAGTGTGTATATAACAATCTCAGCAACATGTCTGATGCTGTATTTTTCTTTTCAATAATAAATCTTTATTGTTTTAGCATTTTCCATACAAACTTAAACAAAACAAAAAATATTAATACTTTCTAACTATCCTATCTAGTTCAATCCCAAAAACATATATACAATATTTACATGAATGCCTCCAAATGTAACATCAAGTTATACAGAAACATATAACAAAAGAATTTTACATAAGTCAGTTATCTCAATCTTTACTTATTAACATCTTTTCCCGTAATGAGTATATATGTCTCACATACACTCGATCTCCATATATTATGCCAGTATGATATTAAAAATTTGTTCCCATATCTTTGGGTTATTAATATTTTTATTATGATCCTTCAAAAGTAGTTTGTGAGCTAATATATGTCTTATTGCTAAAGTCCTAAAATTGTTCCATGAGGTTTGAGATGGATTTAACCAGTTTGTGACTATATAAAGTTTCATTAGTAAGAAAATATTAACAAATATAGTGACTTGGGATCTAGGAAGTTGTTTTGGAGGGATATGTAATATCATGAATTCCCATGAAAGTGTTGAACTTTGATATCCCATCTTTTGAAGTTGCAATTTTAACGAATTCCAGAGTTTATAGATACATTTACAGCTCCAGAACATATGAAGAAGATCTGCTGTTTGATCTGTACAATATGGACAGTTTGGAGAGTTTTTAGAATTAAACTTGTGCAATCTGAGGCGTGTATAATAGGCATTGCCAAAAATCATAAGTTGAGTATACATTAATTTTTGGAAAGATATTGATTTCGTTGTTAGATTAATTGCCTTCCTGAACTGCTTGTCCTCTGTAAATGGTAATTTCTCCCTCCAATATTTTGAAATAAGCACTGTATTCTGAAATTTAAAATCCTTTATTAATTTATTAGTGGCTGCTATATATTTGACATCTTGTTGAAGAGATTGCCATAAGTTGAAACATTTTGTTATTTCCTCATCTTTAATTTTAAAGTCATCAAAATAACTTATAGCTAGTTCCTTAATCTGTCTCAAAATAGTTAAATATGATTTGGGCAGATTCATTTCTTGTCTTATTGTATTAATGGATTCTTTTAAGTAAGGATATATATCAAGTAAGGTAAGATTCATCATAAGAGGAAAAATTTTGAGATTTATTAGTTTATTATTAATTTTCAAGTTAGGATTTTTATGAAAAGGTTGGAAGACCATCATATGCTGGATAAGATTTAGAGATCCAAATAGATTCTGTACTGACGTTATATATAATTTAATGTGATCCATTATATCATACGATTTAATCATTTCCTTTTTTAAAAAAGGTACTGCTTTGGGGTTAATATTCAAATTCGAGATATATTTATAGTTCACAGTTACCCACATTGGTGTCCATTTATTGCTAGATATATCATAGTTGGCAATTCTTAAGATCCTGTTCGAATTTATTATTAAATAGTACATTTCGAAATTTGGTAGGTCTAGTCCCCCTTTATTTTTTGGGGTCATCAATTTATCATATGATATTCTGGTCTTTTTTGGATCCCAAATAAACTTAGCGGATTCCCTGTGGATTTGTTTAAAAAACCCTTTGGAAATGAATACTTGAGCAGATCTAAATATATATAATAATCTGGGTAAAACATTCATTTTAATAATTGCAACTTTTGCTAATACCGGTAACTTTAGATTTTTCCATCTTTTAAAATCAAATATTATGTGATCCCAGACTAATTTAATGTTAGTGTTATAAAACTCCTTATCATCTGTAGAAAAGGTAATACCCAAGTATTTAATTTTCTCTTCAGATTTTACCTGTCCCACCAATGAAAGAAGTGAAAAGGGTTTCGGAGTCCTTAAGGGAAATATGCTTGTTTTTTTAAGGTTAATTTTGTAATTAGATATTACCGCAAAGTTCTCCACCGCTTTCAGTAATTTTTCAGTATCTGATATTGGTGTTGTGCAGTAAATATTAAGGTCATCAGCAAACGCCGCCATGGATATTTTTGTTCCATATAATATGGGTGCATTATGATATACATTCTGTTTAACATATAAAAATAAAGGTTCTAAATATATATTGAACAACAAGGGAGACAAAGGACAGCCCTGTCGTGTTCCATTTTTAAGTTGTATTCTTTTAGAGAAACTTTTGTTAATATATAAAGTAGTGTAGGGATTAGTATATAAAATTTGCAACCATGATATAAATTCCTTGGGTATGTTGAACTGTGGCAGAGTGTCAAACAAAAATCCTACATCAACCCTATCAAAAGCCTTTTAGCATCAATTATGAGTGCATAAATATTTAAATTCTTTTGCTTAGCATAAGAAATTAATGAATGTAGTGTTAATGTATTATCACTTGTTTGTCTGGCAGTTGCAAAACCAGCTTGTTCACTAGAAATTATTTGATTCATAATTCTTTTCAATCTGTTAGCCAAGATAGAAGTCAAAATTTTCATATCAACATTTAAAAGTGAGATAGGTCTATAATTATCCGGATTCTGAGTATCCGTATTCATTTTAGGTATAAGAATAGTTTTTGATGCGTTAAAATGGAGATCATTAATTTTATTATTAATTATATAATTAAATACAATCAAGAGTATTTTACCCAGAATATCACAAAAAGTTTTATAAAATTCAGCAGTCAGGCCATCAGGCCCCGGTGCCTTATATGACTTGAAATTTTTGATTCTATCAGTTATTTCTTCCCTTGATATAGGTTTAATTAGATCTTCTTGGGAAATGTCATCTATTTTTGGGAAACTAATTTTCTGGAAAAATTCCTCAGTAGATCCATTTAAAGATAGATCCTTTTGATCCGCATAAATATCCGAGTATATTCTTTGAAAAACATTAATAATATCTGTGGTTTTAGAATATATTGTATTGCCAAGCTGTATTTCCGAAATTACAGATGCTGATTTTGATTGATTAATAATTCTAGCTAATGCCCTTGATGGTGTTTGAATATGATTAGCATACCTCGCTAACATTTTATGCTCATAAAACGTCAACCTATTATTTTGAATTAAGAAAAGATCTTTTTGGCATTTGAATATTTCCTCCTCTGTTTGACTGTTGTAATTCAGAATCAGCTTTTGATCAAGTGAATTTATTTTATCTTCCAAATCTTGTATCTCTCTAATATACATTTTTTTATAATATGAAGCTTTTTGCAAGAAAATCCCTCTTATTTGCGTCTTAACTGTTGCCCATTCTATATCAGGAGAATGTTGAGAATTCTCCAACTTAGCTAATAAACTATTAAGAACATCTATGATTTCCTGTATTATTTCTTCTTTATTTAATAGATTTGGGTTTAAAGACCAATTATATCCCCTGTGAGACAAATTATGCATAGAATCTTTAGAAAAGTGTAATGAGATTTTTGAATGATCCGACAAATAACGCGCATGTATGAGAACTGATGGTTCAAAATTAATCATTGTTTGTGAAATCAGAAAAAAATCTATTCTCGACCACATTTTGTGACACGGTGAGTAAAAAGTAAAATTGTTTGTATTGGAAGGATTATTCGTATATTTAAAAGGGTCATATAGTTGGAAATCTTCTTTCAAATCATTTAATGCAACCACCGCTTGCCTATTAAATGACCTTTGTGAACAAGACCTATCCAATTTTGGATTTTGATAAGAGTTCCAATCTCCTCCTATTATTATATGATATTTATTATATTGGTTTAACACCGGATATAATGATGCTATAAAACACTGTTGATTACTACATGGTACATATACATTACAAAGTAAAATAGGTTTATCGTGTATCTTAGAAGAGAGAGTAACAAAGCACCATCTTCCTTCCTTATCTATTTTAGAGTCCAGAATCTTACCTTGATATTGATTTTTAATAACTATGGCTACCCCTGCACTATTGGTCTTACCTTCTGAAGCTATGACCTCTTTAATCCATTTCCTTTTCTTGATCTCTGCCCATTGATCATTAGTTAAATGTGTTTCTTGAAGTAGTGTAAAACACGCCCCAGACTGCAAAAGTAAATGAAGAAATAGTTTCCTCTTCTTTAAGCTCTGGAGCCCTTTTATATTCCATGAGTCTATTTCCCACATTTTACTCTGTTATTCATTTTTTGAAACCTTAGAAAAGATCAAGTGTACTCAGAGACTTTTTGACAATATATATGATTTGGAAGCATTCTTGATATCCCGTCCCATACCAGTGCCTACCCACTCTACCCTTGGACCAGGACATATATAGGTTTTGCATAGAGTAAACAATTGTATTAACTACTAACATAGTCCTTGATATATACTTCAGGTAACAATAAATAAAACATATAGTATAATCAAAACCTATAACACCTAACTCTAATTCTACAAAGCCTAATCTAAACATTCCCTATTAAACACCACTCTTACTCCACATCTCTTGTATCAGTTATTTGTGAGTAAATCATTAATTATCTAACTAGGAACATCATATAAGTATTAATTGTCTCATCCTAATAAAAAGTTATTACTGTCTGAAAACATCAAATTAAAACATTACATATACATCTATTGTGTAAAAATAGTTAACTTTCCTTATTTTTAACCAAACTTCAAGTGAACACTTCAAATTACCTATATTAAAACCCCTTGTTCATACAATAAAATGAGAGTTCAGTTTTTAGACAAGATTATTTACATTTAAAAACCTGCATTATTGTAAAAATATAGTCCTATAAGCATCCAACCACCCCTAATGTTTAGTTATACATTTTCACATGTTTAAGCTAATAACATCAGCATTTCTCAGTGTTATACCCAAACATACAGACATTTAATAATGTTAAAGGAGAATCCTGCCTTAAATGCTTACCTGTCTAACCATTCCTTGTTCAGCATTATTATACTTTAACATTAAGAAGTTTTGACCATTAGGGGAAATAAACATGCAGCATCTTGAACATATGTGCTTAAAGTACTATTATACAACTTTCTTCGATGTTGCATTTACTTTAAATCAGTCCAGCATAGTCCTCTTCGTCTTCCCAAGCCTGAAAAACAGTCTAAACGATCGCGAAGGGGGAACCTTGACAGCGACGCACTCCCGGAAGTGCCACAGTGAATAAAGCCCCCTTAGAAGCTACAGAATCATTTCCTGTCACTACACAGAAGAGCAGAATTCGTAAAGGCAATAAAACTTCGGAAAACAGTCTCGAAAGTCTAGGATTTAAAAAACAAACTCTTATCTCCACAGAAAGGGGCCCAACACAGAACAAGAAGCAAACAAAGGATTACCAAGACCACGATCCACAGTAGCAGCTAAATCCAGCTTCGGATACCATGCCAGTCGCTATGGAGAGCCAGATCAAGTCTCTGAAGCAGGCAAAACCTTAAAAAGTTTCAAAAAGGTAGCTTTTGCTTCATTTTTTGACGAAACCGAATATTTGGACCCTTCGACTGTGAATATTAAAGTATTGGGATACTTCATCTGAAACTTTATATGCTTTTCAATAAGAAGTTTACAATAAGGGGATAGCATTTGTCTAGCTTGCCTGATCTGGAGAGGTAAGTCCTGAGTCACAGAAATTCTATTATTGTTCCACATAACATACCCTCCATTTTTTTTAATAGTTGAAAGAATCTTGCTAACATCCTGATAATTCAAAATTTTAACATATACAGGTCTTGGACTGTTAGAAGCCTGTGATTCCCTTAGAGCTCTGTGGGCTCTTTCTATGATTATTTGTTTTGACAAATCAGGATCTGCAAGAATACTTGTAAATATTTGTAGAATGGATGTAATTAAGTCATTATATTGTACAGCCTCCGGTATTCCTCTGACAATTACATTGTTCCTTCTTGATCTTGCCTCTAAATCAGTTATTTTGGCTTGCATAGTTCGAATCTCAAGCTCATGTGCATCTGATTTTTTTGCTAACAGATTTAGTTTATCTTCATTGTCTGCTATCCGGGCTTCACTTTTATCCATTCTCTCAAGGATTTGAGTACAGGATATTCCAAAAGTTTGTACTTGTACAGTTAATTCTTTTAGAGCTTCTTGAATGGGTAACAGAGCCGCTCTGATATCCTCCATGTTCAGCATTGAATCTGGCTTGGTTTTAGTCCCTGCTTTTAATTGTTCCTGTTGTTTAATAATTTTTTGTCTTTTCGAAGTAACATCTTTCTCCGGTGATTGCAGTTCTGAGAGTTTCGTTTTTGTGGTAGTTGTGTCCATCTTTTTGTCTTCCTTCGACATTTATGTCAGCAGTAAAACTCAGAGTCTTCTGAATAGACAGTTCCTTTGTTTGGGAATCTCTTCAGAGACAGATACTCTGTAATAATCCTCTTAGATAGTATATTTTCTCTTAGTTTGTTCACTTCCTGGATACTAGATGGATGCAGCTGAAGTTATTTTTGCCAAGATTTCTTATTTAAAAGTTCTTGATACCACCTCAGGGTTTAGATTTCCACAGGTTATATGCAGAGATGCAGATCAGTAGTGTTTACAGAATGGCAGCCATCTTTGAATCTGATGCTGTATTTTTCAATTGCATCTGTTTCTCAACATCCACATAGCAGCAACACATGTCAAGTAAGTGTCTCCATATAACATTAGTGCGATCCATACTCGTTGTGTACCTTTGCCTCCTGTTATGACTGTGGAGTATACTCACATGTTAATATTTGTGTTCCATTTTAACCTACAGATACATCATCAAAGATATGATCCTGGAAGCTGCATGTCTCAGACAGACCAGGTAAGATTGCTCTTGTGGTTGATATTTTGCAGCACTGTTTAGCACATCTGTGATCTAGGATGTTCATTGTGTTTTGTTCCCTACACAGTTACATCAGGCTGACAGGTGCACTGTATGTCATGTATGTGTCTCCATATCCTGTTGGTGTGATCCATAGTTGTGTGTCTCTGCCTGTAGTCATGATTGTGGAGTATACTCACATGTTAATGTTTGTGTGCCTTGTTAAACTACAGGATCTGCACTGAGGCAGATGATACGATCCCTACCCAGGGATGACATACCTGTTTGCTACATTTCACTATTGATAATCACATCTGTGCCATTCATGACTACTGTGATCTTGTTCACCTGCTTGGAAAACCTGAAATCTGCACATCATCCTCACCCATCTTGTATGTGTCCATCTTATTTCCTGTCTATTAAACCATAGGTTGACTGCTACATGATGCCAGGCATGTGTTTAATGATGGTGTTTGTATGTCTATCTTTTCACTTGACAGTGGCTTTTTAATGCTCACCGCCAGCAGTGGAGTTATAGGATTTCATGCCAGGCATGTTTTAGTATTTGTATTAAATGCATCTGTCATATTTGTTTGATAAGTAACCTGCATGTCTCTGTTAGATATGATCCCTGAACCACCGCCAGCCACAACGTCCTGGTAAGTCCTTATCATCATTAGTGCTGCAATCATATACAGTAGTTGTCCCATATGTCAGTATTATGTTGCATCATTCGATTTCTGTGATGATATGTGACATGTCATCTGTCTCTTTTTGTAGCACTTCCATTGCCTGCATCCTCCATTAGCCTCTACAGTAATCCTGAAGTGGGATGTGATGTGCTTAACTATTATAGTATGGGCCATGGCACATAGGCCACTGCACTGGGTTTGCTGTCTGCCCCAGAAGGGAACAGCCATATGGATCATGGTGTAGCCACCAATATGGAGCTGGGCATTCTGATGATTTGGGAACATCAGATGATGGATATGATTTTGAAGACCATGACCCTCTGTCCTACATAGAGTCTGGTCTTCCCCATGATGGATTGATACTGTCCAACGGACTACACATGGGAGTGTAGCCAATGACCATAGATGTGTGGCAGAGCACATTGACCTACTATTACAAGCACGTGAACATTCACAGTGACATCATAGCTCTATCTGTGCATAATTGCCCATGCCACCAATCATTTAGCACACAAGCTGCATGTATTCCATATAGGTCAGGAGCACATAAATGGAGAGGTCATAGCAGCATTGCTTGCATAGCATGATAGCATGATAGTGTATCATCTGTGTATTATCTGTTGAAAGCCTTGTTATAGTGGTGCTATAGCAGTCTGTAGCATGAACTGAGTATTGCATGCCCTAACTATACCAAATTGATTACCTCCAGTGAGGAGAGGCAGACTTCCTCTAATTAGACCCACACATTGCCCTTGAACATCAACGTCTGTGCTGCAATTGCAATATGCATGCAGATTTGCTGTTCATCATTCATCTGTAAGCCCAGCAGTCACATCCAGACTGTTATATCGTAGTCATATTCCTACCCTCACTGTGTCCCCAAATGCTAGTGTTACCACATCCAGTTGTTCAGTACAGCACTATGGGCTGAGTGTTTCCGGACGTGTGAGGGGCAGCCAGGAACATGGTGTGACTCCTCAGCTTGGGTGTCCTAAACTGCATTAGAGTAACACTGATAGTTGATCCAACGTATGTTCTGGTGTGTAATTCTGACCCTGTGACAATGGTCTCCATTGTGCTGATCAGTGTCTAATCTGTAGGTGTTATTTCAAATGTCTGATGCCCCGTGGTATTTCTGATCACATATCTCACCTGCATGACTAGCTTCAAGTTGTGACATGTAGCATTTCTTTGTCATTATTATATGTTAGTACAAATACTGATGACAGTAATGCCATATGTGGCATCATGCTTTCATGTTTGCATCAGTTGCTAATGGACAGATAGCAGATATTTACCTGCTTAATAAAATGTCATCTTTGTCATCCAGCATTGATCACTACAGTACACTTATACTTGTTGTCTGCCATTCCTGCATGCACAAGCATGCCTCTGTATGCATATCTGCATCGCTGCTGGCATTTTCATATGCTGCTGCACATGTCAGCATTTATTGCATTTCTGTGTACCTGTTTCCATTTTCAATCCCTCCAGCTGACATGCAATTCCCATGTGTGCCTTACCATATTTCACTGATTTTGCACATATATATATATATATATAATATATATATATATATATATATATATATATATATATATATATATATATATATATATATATATATATATATATATATATATATCTGCATTGCTGTATCCCCAACACATATCTTGCTATCTCTTAGTACAAGAAATCTGGACAAAGTATGTGAAAATGGAGGGATTAAGGCCCAAAAATAGGGACAGGTTTTAAATATTATTTTAATAAACTTAGATTGTTGTTAGAATAACAGGATTTGTGCTAACATACATTTTCTGAAGGGTATGAAGTCTGAAACTCAAATGTATGTCATTATTTAGTGATTTTAATCCTCAGATCATCCCAGTGATTTGCCAGAAAACAATAAATTTTATGAGGAGCAGACTGAAAATATGAAGAAAAATCTGGACATTCTGTGAAAATCAGGACAGTTGAGAGGCATGCCCTAACATTGATGCATGTTCCACGTCTGTGGCAACGTCACTACATGTTTCCACATACAGTAACTGCCTGTGATACCTATTCTGCTGTGTATTGTACTGCAACCCCTTATGTGTTCAGACATCTGAATTTTCCTTTCAGAATGCCAAACACATGCTTGATGGTTTGTTGTGTTGCAGATTGTGCTCTTTTGTAAGAATTCTTGGCATGAGTTGATGTGGCTCTGTGTAGCGGTATTAGCTAAATCTCCAGTGAATAACAGCAGTCATCTGTTTCTGGGAAGTAGGTAATATATATATATATATATATATATATATATATATATATATATATATTTATGTTGCTCTCATGCTTAACGTTGACAGGTCAAGATTCTATTTGCATCATAGCTGTAGTCCTGTATTTACCAAGTAATATTCCCTCTGGTGTTTCGCCATGCACGAACGAGCCCATCAGACCATTTTCCCTCTACATTGCAGCATCATGCGCACTAGCATGGTGTGTTGCTATGATATTCATAATGAGGCTGTCTGCTGAGCATACCACTTGACAAATGAGTAGTGGTCACCCCTTTCATTTGATGTACAGTTAACAATCAAATATGTCAGGTAGTACAGCTGGAGTTTTTATTGGGACATGGCTGCACTCTAGTGCATCAAAACATTGGGGAAGTTAGCTATGGCACAAAACTGTTGCATGGCAGTTCTGCTCTCTATGACTGTTGTTGGGAGGTGGTGCACATTATTACCAAGAAATTAGAGGAGATGTGATTGGCAGCTGTCTGGAATAGTCTCATGGTGTCTCCCATGTAATGTTTAAATGTTCCAGAGGCCAATTTACTTAGACTCAAGCGCACTTTTGTTTCTATTGGTATTTGGTTACCTTGCAGACCAGGAGCATACATGTGGGGTGCACAAGACTTAGACAAATCCTGTATCAGCTCCCTGTCAAATTTAGATCTAGCTATTATTCCTTGGTCACAGACCTGACTTAACTGTATCCTGGCTTGCTGACTAGCTAGCTGCCTTCTGTAATGCATTGCAAATCGTCCGTTAGTATGGCCTACAGTACCCCATCATGATGTAGTTCATTAAATGCCATTTGCATTTTTTAAGTAAGGTTTGCAGATTACACAGGATTCTGTACAAATTTGTGGGGTATACTGATGCTATGATAAAGCTGAGTGCTTTCATAAAGTTATCAGTGAAGTACTTTGTCACATTTCACCCGTTGTGTTTTGAAATCCAACAGGCATGTGAGGACTCCATAATTATTCTACGCTGAACAGATAATAGCTCAGTCTGTTTAATGTACATTACAGAATCGAGTCTGCTGCTGGCATACTGACATCTTCCTTCAGCGTACTGTGCTGCCCAAAAACTTCTTTTTGCAATCCAGCCCCTTATACAGTCAGCTAAAATTTCAGTGATTCAGAGGAAATGCCATAGTGCCCAATTTGCAAATAACTGATCCTATTCACAATCTAGTATGGCATATCGTCTCAGAAAATATAAAGCCCCATCATAAGCAGTTCTGAAATTTGTCCAGACCCAGAATTATTTTGTTAAAATGTGCGCATAAGGCATTCCTAAAAATTATTCTGACTAAATCTGACATGATTATAAGGGTTTACCTTCATGTGTGCGTATTGCACAAGGGTGAACAACTTGTCCGAAAGGCAGTTTGAAAAGTTTGCAAACGCCGAACAGAAAAAGGTTTGAATGTGCAATGAACAAATGCACAGTGACATTTGCTCATTGCACACTCGGCATTTTGGGGCAGATTGCACTATAGTGGGGATCGGAAAATGGTCCGTTTACCCACTGTAGTGTGATCTCAGGGGTGTGGGGTGCAGGGGGACTTGCCCCCCTGCTTTACATTTCATTAGACTTTTTTTTTTGATATTTATGTTTGAAAATCAGTGAATCTGCTTTTCAATTTTCTGATTTTCAGACATGTTTACTTGTCACTGTTATGAGTTTCATGGTTACGATTCGCTCATATGAGCAATCGCACCACTGTGATTCGGTTTTGTAAAGGTAAACCAGTTATAACATTATAAAAATAACATTTTTGTTTTTATTTTAATAATCAAAACATTTCATCATGTCAGCAAATCTATAAATCTCTGATCAGAATCTTCATGAGCAATTACTATTTGCATACAATCAGCCAAAATCTAAAACAGTCCTACATTTACAAACATTTGCAAATTCTCAAGCTATTGTATATGATGTACTTGCTGAGATTTCAGTTCAGCATATGCAAGAAAAAATAATCAGTTTACATTTATCTCTTGCAGAATAAATGTAAGCATATCCTCTTTAAAGCTGATTTACTATGCCAGCAGTATTTTAATACCTATTTCAGATTACAATGAATATGCAGTCTGAGGGTTAAATTATTAATATAGTAGAAGTAGTGCTCACTGTCTGTGAATGCTTGTCTTCTGACTGGTCTATGTGGCCTGCCTGAGCACTTCTGGAGTCCAGTGGTAATTAAAGTAGCAGTGTTGGGAGAAAGTGTGAATTACTTTTACAAGAGGACACTGCTGCTGCTACCTGATAAAGCTCAGCAGGGAAGCTCAGCTGGATATTTGTTTTATGTATAATATTCTTCAACCTTGCCACAGATTGAGATGTTCTTGGCCATATGACAGACAAGTCACCACCTGAATTGGAATTAGAAGATGATATGACTCTAGTTCTTAGTACAGGTCAATGATTTGATTTTTATTTTACTAAAATTTTCACTTTGTATGCAGGAGATCTTGTAATAATATTAGACACTTTCAAATGTGCATTCTGTATCCACAACCTCTCTGCCCTTTTTCTCTCTGTATTTCTGTCTGCATCTATCTGTCTTTATCTCTGATTCTCCCTCTTTCCCATTCCCTCGTGTGTGCGTGTGTGTGTGTGTGTGTGTGTGTGTGTGTGTGTGTGTGTGTGTGTGTGTGTGTGTGTGTGTGTGTGAATACATACATAAAATAAAAAATGTTCTGATAAACAGGTGTAACTGATCAATTCCACAATGAATATATTGATTTACGTACATCCTATAAGTATCATGAAACATTTATCACCATGCTATAAATGTCAGCTATGACAAAAATATCAAAGTCCGTCATATAATATCATATCATAATCTTTACTTAATGCAGAAAAGAAAAAAAGTAAAAACATTTTGCATAGACTAGAAATAGATTATAAAGCCATCAAAAGCAACGACCACCATCTATGTATTGCACTGTAAATACTCTGCATTGTGTTTAGTTCATATTGTATATTGCTAACTTTACTGGGGAGCTTTTCTCCCCAGACCTCCACTGAAAATGGGCTCACCTTGCCCAGTGGACCTTCCCGGTAAACACATGCAAACAAATAAACAGCAAGCAAGAGACCACAGCTTCCTAACTTTCTTGAAAAAATAAAAACTGCTACAATGACAAGTAACCTAATTCAAAATAATATAAGCAATTGAAATAGAAGTAACCTAGCCCAAAACAATAACACAAAAAAGCAAATGAAATAGAATTAAACTAGCCAAAAAATAAAATTAAATATGCAAATAATATAGGTTTATCAGTTTATGGAAGGTTACTAGGCTAACAGCTATAGAGCCCTTACCAGCCTAGCCATATTTATCCCAAGTTGCCCCAATTGTTGGTGGCTAGGTAAGTGAAGTTCACAGAGGTATGATTCTTTGGTAGTAAATACTGACCTTCTCTGTCCAGGACGGACTTGGGTGCCATCCAGGAGTGAATTTTTGGTCACCCATCCATTGATCTAGGTTGTGTTTGAAGAAAGTCCGTGAAGAGCTCTGTTTCACGTGAATTGGAAGCTTGTTCCAGAGACATGGCAGTCTCTGGGAGATGTATCTATCTCTCCAGCATGACCTGCTCATGTCAGAGGCCAGGGTAAGATCCCTGGAATGAGTGACCCTTGTGCAGTTTGATTTACGAATATTTAGCATTTCCATCAGGGCCAGGTCAGAGAGACAGCATACAGTGACAGGGCTTTCACTTTTTCCATGTAAAACTTATTTTGTGTACCCCTGTAATTTCTTGATGAGAAACCTCTGTGGTCTCTTCAATTGTTGCATATGTCTGGGAAGGTACATGCAAAATGAAGCATTGCACTCAATTATGAGTCTGTTGAGGGCTGAGTATAATGGAATTATAACATCCTTATATCTAGATGAGATGCATTTACTTATAAGATGTGCCACCTAGAAGGAGTTCCTTACTATTGTTGATACATGGTGGTCAAAGATCACATTGCTATCAACTTGAATACCGAGGTCATGTACCACTGACCTACTCTTAGTGGGGTGCTGTCTATAATGTAATTAACAGGGATGTCAGCTTTCCCAAAGGGAATAACAATAATGGAGTTTTTTGTAATTAGCTTTAATCTGTGGCTCTGGCACCAATTGTTTGTATGCAGTATATTAACATCATTGATGGACGTGATGATTGCTTTCAATTTGCAATCATCAATGAACTTGGTCAGTCACAGCCCATCCGAGTTTGCCTGGACTTCTTACAAATAAATTCTGGACAGTAAGGGGCTCAGCACAGAACTCTGGGGTATGGCACTGGTGACTGGTCTTTTGTTAGAGATGAAATTAGCCACTTTTACAGCATGTGTCCTATTGGTGAGCCAGTTGGCTACCTGTCTGGTAATGTAGGGGTTTATTCCCAATTGTGAGAGTTTCTCTTTAATATCTGAGTGGGGGATTTTGTCAAATGCCTGTACTAAGTCAAGATAGGTACTATGCACTCTTGCCCTCATCCAGGACCTTGGATACTTTCTTGAGAAGTCAACCATATTTAACAGGCATGATCTACCTTTAATGAATGCAAACTGGGTTGGTCCAAAACTAGGAGATTATCTATGTCCCTGTTAATAAGCTCCATAAAGATTCTTTCCATGGCCTTGCAGATGAGACTAGTCAAGCTTATGGGCTTAAAATTCCCAGGGTTGGTTGATGGTCCCCTGTGTGCAGAGAGATTATGTTGGTGCCCTCCATTCCACCAGAACACAGCCAGTTTACAGGCTGTGGTTAAACAGGGATCCAAGTGGGTCTGCCAGATCATGTTTTTAGTTGTTTAAAAGGCATCCTGGGATCTAGTCTGGTCCCACTGATGTTTTGTTTTTGATCTTGGAGAGCACCAAGATGACCTGCTTTCTTGAGATAGTAGGCTGAGGAATGATGGCAGTTATACTTTGGGAGATGACTGGAGGAGACGGGGAGGGGGGGGGGCTAAAGTTTGCTCCAAATCTGTCAGTTAGCAGGTTAAGTTGATACTGGGATAGAAACATACCATTAAGACAGCCCATTCTTTACAGCCTAGGAAAACTAAGCTAAACTCTATTCAGCACACTTTATTGCTTCATCTTGGAGGCAACAGAAAGCAGTAATTTCAAACTCAAAAACAAAAAAATAAAATATGACATATGTGGGAGCTCAGTTCACAAGGCACATTCTCAACTTTTACAATAAAAGATGTTTTAAGGTTCACACACTTAACCCCCACATATATATCTATATCTATACCCATATCAGTATCTATATCTATACCTATATCTATATATCTCTAGCTATAGCTATCTATATATCTATCTAGAGCTATCTGTCTATATCTGTATATCTCCCTCTGTCTATAGCTATCTATCTATCTATATATACATATATATATATATATATATATATATATATATATATATATATATATATATGTATATTTGGAACCCGGACACTTGCGTGAATTTAACTTTCACTGAAAGTCAAATTTGCGCTCACACATACCCGAAATTGCAGTTCATCGAAGCAGCAATTTCGGGTATGTGTGAGTGGTGTGCCGGTCGCACTGCGGTGCGATTAAGGGAATATTCCTTTACCTTGAAGTGAGAATATTTAAGTAGGGGGGTATAGGGGCAGAGCCCCCCTCATTGGGGGGTGCAGGGGGGGGGGGGCGAATATTTAATTAGTGTTTTTTTTTTTCACAGTTTAACCGAAGAGCTTTTTCGATTAAAGCGCTTTCGTTAAACTTTGATCAGTATACATGGATTCGGACACTTGCTTTTTCAAGCAAGTGTCCTAGATCCATATATATATATATATATATATATATATATATATATATATATATATATATATATATATATGGGACTACTTCACATGACTGGAATCTCATTTGACTGACTTCCATTTTACCGAGACCAAATACCTAAATTTCAAATATATATATATATATATATATATATATATATGGGACTACTTCACATGACTGGAATCTCATTTGACTGACTTCCATTTTACCGAGACCAAATACCTAATTTTCAAAATACTGAAAACTCACTCGACTGAAACTCATTACACTGAAAGCTTACAATGCTGACTTTGAAAATACTAACTTGTAAACCATAGACATGCAGACTTACAACACCAATGGCTAACTCTTTTCAGAACTTAAAAACTACTTACGTACCCTCTTAACAGAAACCGGGCGATATAAAACCAAATTAGGTAGGGTGCTATGCTCCCCACACCCTAAAGGGCATATATCTTTTACTTACGTCTCAGTAGTCTACATGCTGCCACTACTGCTGGGAAAGCAGAAAACATCTGACATATTACTTTAGATACTTCCCACAAAAATGGACAGACATACCCACATTTAGAAACACTACGACACTACTTTCTACATGACTATCGTCATTCTGACAATCAGCACTATAAGCTCCAGTAATTCTTTTTATCACAAGCAAGGCAAAGGAAAGGGAAATCCACATCAAGTCTATCATTTCGTATTGAAAGGGCTCATAGAGCTTTAGGAAAGCCAGTGTCAACATCCTCCACTACTCCTCCCATATCAGTAGTCATAAAGTTTATATCTTATTTGGACAAGGAATTGGTCCTAAAATCTGCCTGGAGGAAAAGTCCATTAAAATTTAATCAAAACCCAATTAGGTTTGATAATGACTATTCTGTCAGGGTTTTGGAACAGATAAAAAAAGCTTGGCCATTAATAAAACTGTTAAAGCAGAATAGCATCAAAACTCAGCTACAGGATTCTAATAATACACGTTCCTTTATTATTTGTTATCTTTGAAGAATTCTGATATGGATTTAACTTTGATATCCTTAAATACTAATGGCTTAAACAACCCATATAAGACAGCCAACCTACTAAGGTATCTTAAACTAAACAAGGCTCAAGTAGTTTTTCTCCTAGAGACACACTTTAAAATAAATGACAGTTATGTGGGACTCTAAGGAATACACAATACTTGCTCAATCTTCTTATAAAAATAAGACCAGAGGAGTAATAATTCTATGGAAAAAGACTTCTTAAATCCCAAAATCATTTATAAACATGTAGATAATGATGGACTCATGGCCTAAGTTATACTTAAGTTTAATAATAGAATTTGGACCCTGGTTAATTTATACTGGTTCTGGGTATGGGGGTTGGACTAGTTAATAAACACTTAGACTTTATTGCAACTACTTCTAAAAATAATATTATGTTAGGAGTTTATTTCAATTGTATCACAGATATTATAGAAACTACCAATAGGAAATCTCTTAGACTATTGTCCTCAGCCAAACAGTTAAAAATGGACAGAAATGTTTAAATTAAAATATACCATTAATGCTTTGGGACCAAATTCTTTACTATTCTCACACCAGGACTACAGACATGGTACCCAAACTAGAAAAGATAAAATGTATATCTCACAAGAGCTTTATTCTAAAATCTTGTTTTTTTCAATACAACCTTGTCCCTTTTCAGATCATAATTCCCTGTTGTTAACAATACACTTGGAATTCAATCAATTAGCTATTACTTCAAGGATTCCTTCATATATCACAAAAATTAAAGACTATAGATCTTGGATAACTTCTGAACTTCAGCTTTTCTTAGAGATTAATTATAAACCTGAATTGAAGCAAACTCAGTTATCATTTGGGATTCTCTTAAGGCCTACCTATATGGTAAAACCATTAGCTGATACAAAAATAAAATTAAAGAATGGGACTCAGAGTTACAGCAACTCCAAAATCAAATATTATCTGTTAAATCTAATATAGACTTAATTGCTGCAGATGATAAGAGGAAAATAGAATAAGCAAATAAGAAATACAATGAAATATTATCCCATAAAACTAATTTAGCTATGGAAAAACTGAAATTAAATTTTGATGCTACCTCTCTTAAGCATCTTCATAACCTATCTATGAAAGTTAAGATACAATCAAAAATTAATAGCATTGATAGAATCTTTCATGAAGGGAAAAGGAAAAAAGCCTTGGACATAGGGGACATTTTGGAGGCTTTTAATTATCATTATGCAGAGCATCATAAAGATAAAATAAGTATAAATTAATGTGAGAAGTTAGAGAATATATTTCCGAACATAACAAGAATTCCTGAGGAACTTAGATCTACAAAAACCTATTTCTCAAAAGGAAATTATAGATGGGATTAAAGGAAGTAAGTCTAATAAAGCACCTAGAATAGATGGCTTAATTATTGAAATTTATAGATTGTTCCCTTCTTCTATAATCTCTCTCCTACATAAAACCTTTCTTGAAGTTCAAATATTAGCAAATATTCCTCCTTCTTGGAGATATTGGGCCAGATTCAGGAAGCCTCCGTGTAAGAGTTATAACTCTTACACGGAGGCTGCAGTTAAACTGTGTGATGTCAGCATGTCATGCATATGCATGAGGTGCATGAGGCATGCTGAATCACACTAGTAACTCTTACACGGTCCGTGTAAGAGAGTAGGGGGCGTGTCTGTAGGCTAAGCTCTGCAAGTGGACACGCCCCCGGAAGACTAGAATGGCTGAAAGTAAACAGCCACGAGAAAGGCCATGAAAATGTGAATAAACACACTATACAACACATGCCCCGACTGGCCATCAGTGTATAAAGTGAAGAGATGTCATAAAAGTAAATTAAAACCTTTTTTTTTTTTGTTAAACCCCGTAAATGTTTGCTACTGTGTGCGCGGGTGTGCTACTAGCGCAATCACAGTTAGCAGTCAGTGGAAAAGGATATAAGAACTAAATATGCAAAGTAAGCCAAGAAATAATAGCTTAGCGGTAGAGTAGCCGCCCTAAGAGTAGGCAGGCAGGGTTCGAGCCCCTACAACAACCTTTTTTTTTTTTTGTAAATAAGCACTAAAAAGCCCCCTGACAGTATTGTACAAATGTAAATGTATTCCCTTTTGTAAAATGGAATGAAATAGAGCATTTTGAAGTAACATAAGAATAAAAATAGTCAGAAATGTACTGATAGCTAAGCTGCCGTGAGACAGAGTGCCCGTAGCTGAGTAGTGTTTAAAAAGCTGCAAACTGCGTGCCCGTTGCCAAGCAGCGGGTAAACAGGCTGAAACTGTGTGCAATTAGCTGAACATGTGTGTCGCTAGCCAATTAAGATTTATCCCAGCGACACCGCTTTGCGCCGCTCCCACAGGCTAACTGCCAGTGCGCATGCGTTACCTCCGCGCAAATGAGCGCAGAACAGGTTTAAAGTGCTTAAAAGTGCTTTTGGCATGTTTGATTGACAGGTCCTCAACTCATTTCTGTCAGGAAAAGCAAAAATCAGTTGCCAGATTCAAACCCAGGATACCATGCACTACAGTCAAGGAACTAAACCACCAGGCCATGACAGCAATACCTAGAAATGCAGAAATAGCATATATATGGGATAAAACCCAGAATGGAGCATGAGAAAGCATTTTCAGTGAAGTAGATACAATTCCAAAACGGCCAATCAGAGAAATGTGCGGAAAAGCGGCATATATAAGCCCCATAGGCGGAATACACAGCATAACTGATTGTAGAACAGACTTGCAGTCAGCATGAGTGGAGTAGGTGAGGGACGTTGCTTTCGAGCACAGCGTTGGGGCGTTGAGGAGTCCAGATACATGGTCTGGCTCCTTGTCCATAATCACGAGGCCCAACTCATGCAGGGCCAGGTCTCATGGGGAGTATATAGGGCAGAGGCGTGGGACCAGTTGGCTCATGATCTGACCAGTGCTACTGGCATTCCACGCACTGGTGAGCAGGTCCGTCACCACCATGCGGACCTGAAGAGACGCAAGCAGGACCAATTGAACCGTTGGATCCAGGAGGCCCGGCAAATGCCCAACGCCCCACTACTGAGTAAGTCACATTTTACCCATGTATGTAAGGATTTCAACCAGCTGATACCATGGAGATGTGTAGTCCAATATTATTCCCTTTGTATTACAGCTGCAGGTGTCCGCTCTGCGAATGTTGAGATGCACGCCAGAAGGCTGGTGCGGCTGCGCCACCATGCAGGTTAGTAACCCCACCCAGTACTTGTAAATAAATATTATTATGTACCATGTATCAGAACAGTGCAGTGTATTGATTAAAAGTAATATAATGTGCAAGCAGGAATTGAAAGTCTGCAGGTATGGCTGCAACAAGTTCATCAGTATGCAAGTGTAACTGGAAATATAATTGATAGAATTAAACAGTGCTGTAATACAGATGTCCCATCATTAATTAAATATACTGTAACCTGCAGTAGTCTCAAGAGTACAGCTTCACAATCTGAGGTAGTCACATGTGAGATATATCCCCTGTTCAAATGCTGAATCATGACAGAAGTGAGGCTGTTGGAAAGTGTTTGAATCACCACAGGTCTAATATGTGAACAAAGCCCAGAAGTACCAACCTGAACTGTGAAGTTGCAGAATGTGTGAGAGTGACAGAAAGGCTCATGTATGAATAAATAAAGTAGTAATAACCCCTGAATATATAAGCCCTTTTTTAG
>NC_056727.1:70687627-70798965 GCF_019279795.1 Protopterus annectens | reverse complement strand
TGTTTGCTGGATGCTAATCCATGCATACTGCGATATGTATTGAGCATTTATTTCCACGCCCACCTGGTAAGAGACGTGTTAGCTGTCTCTTACACGGAGATTTGGGCTGTTGCTGAATCAGGAGGCTTACACGGAGGCTTACACTACTCTTAAACTCCGTGTAAGCCTTCCTGAATCTGGCCCATTCTCTAATTTCCCATATATTAAAAGAGAATAAGGATCCTAATCATTGCAACTCATATAGACTAATTTCTTTGTTGAATAATGATTATAAACTAGTTATGTCAATTATGGTCAATAGATTGAAAATACCCATATCTAAAATAATTAATGAAGACCAAACTGGTTTCATACATAACAGACATACACAGGATAATATTAAAAGAGTATTAACTCTGATAGATTACCTCAATAGAGGAAACCATGAAGCATTGATAATAGGTCTAGATATTCAAAAGGCCTTTGACTCCTTAAATTGGGGTTATTTATTTAAAGTCTTACAGTTACTTGATTTCCCCCTTTTTTTATAACAATGATAAAAAATCTATGAAAATAATCTAGCATAAGTCAAATTAGGTCCCTTTACTTCCAAAGCAATCCAAATCATGAGAGATACTAGAAAAGGATGTCCCATGCCCCCTATCCTATTTGCTCTGGCCATAGAAATACTTGCCATTTTAATATGTAATAACCCAAAGATAAGAGGTATAAATATACATGACCGATATATTTCTGAAATAATGATGTTTGCTGATGATGTCTTAATTACCTTACCCAAATCTAAGGAAGTGTTAGGTGAAGTGGATATAGTAACAAAAAAATTTCAAAAAATCTCAGGACTCTCTTTCAACAAATCTAAATCAAAATATGTATTATTAAATAAAAAAAGGAGCATACAGGTTCCAGTTAATCATAATATTGGAAACCAAGTTTCAACTCAAGACTATTAAGGAATAGTCCTAGGCAAGAATATAGAGGAAACCTTACAGCTTAACTATGCTAAAGCCATAGACTTAATCACGACATTAATAAGCAAATGGAATAATTTGTTTATAACATTTGATGATAGGTTACAACTGATAAAAATAGTTTTGTTACCTAAAATATTATACATAGCACAAGCTCGTATACTTCCACCAGGATAGAAAATCCTTAAAGAAATCACTTCAACTCTGATAAAATTCCTGTGGTACCCCAAAAGAAATAGAGAGACATATCCTCATCATATCAGAAAATGGGAACAAAGGGGGTTAAAATTCCCAGAGATTGAAACTTATATAAAGGCATCTATAATTAAAATAGTGATGAATTGGATAAATCCTAGATACTCTTCCATTTGGAAACAGTTACACTCCATTATACTAATAAATGAAAATTGTTTATCAAATAATGCTTTGGTAACTGACAAAGATAAGATATGACACTATTTAAGTTTAAATTTACAGTATAGTATAACAAAATTAACTAAACTAACACTAATAAACAATATTTTTGATGTGTTTAGAAATTCATTAACACAAATTTAGATATAAAACTACGGCATATATGTTTAATACCATTTGCTATTACAAGGGATTTCCCTGATAAAACACATAGAGAGATTTTTGGTTTATGGGAAAATAATAACCTATTTTGTTGGTTGTAATGTATTGAACACACAAAGTATATTGTCAACCCATGGCCTATCCCCTAATGACTGGTTGGCTCTTCAGAGTGTCACAGTATACACTAAGGATCTGTGTAGAATAATACATAACTCATCTTTCAAAACCACACCAAAAGTTATAAACTGGGTTTTTGGAATTCTATATAATAATATCAATGTTAAGAATGAATTATCATATCTATATAACACTTTAATTGTCTATAAGAGAGTTCCTAAAGATTCTTACTGTCAATGCCTAACTAAAGGGTTTCAAGTATCATTATCAATGGAAGATAAAGCAAACATTTTATTTTCAGTTAAACTAACTCACAATTCTGGAGGGTTGTTCATTGGAAATGTTTGCACAGATCATTTTTGACACCTGAGAAACTCTCAAAAATGAACCCTTCAAACAGCAAGCTATGTTGGAAATGTCATCTGTCCACTAATGCTGACTGCTATCATATTTTTTATGACTGTACTAATATTAAACCATATTTCAATGAGATTAACAAATTTCTTCAAGCTATCTATACTGATATATTTGTTCTGACAAAGTCCTTAATTTTATTGAATGTTGTTAATAGCAATAATATGAAGAAAGATGACCTGTATTTGTTGTGGACAATGTAAGCAATAGCCAGAAAATGTATAACTAGAAGATGGAACTCTAATGTAGCACCCACAATGGAGGAATTGCTATCATTGCTGAAGAAATGCATACTAATGGAGAAAAGAACTAAAGAGTTAAGAACTTTTCCTAAGCCACTGGTTAATAGTTCATGGAGCAAAGTTTTGAATTTGATTGATACCCTACAGATGGAACCAAACTCTTCCTAACTAACATAGTTTATATATTAACTTATTATTTAACTACAAATGTTTTTTATCTGAATCCTTTTTGTCAGGCTGAATGTAAATATTGTAAATAGTTATTGAATGTTATGAATGTATTAAATTATTGTGTTATTTCATCAAAATAAAAATAATTTGTGTAAAAAAGTTTATAGCTTACAATTCAGTATAATGAGATTCAGCCAAATGAGTTTTCAGTATATTGCAAATTCAGTATTATGGTCTCAGTCAAATGAAAATTCAGTCAAATGAGATTTCAGACATGTGAAGTAGACCCATATATATATATATATATATATATATATATATATATATATATATATATAAATATATATATATTCATATAGATAGAGACAGATGTGTATGTGTGTGTGTGTGTGTGTGTGTGTGTGTGTGTGTGTGTGTAACATGCACGTTTTGTAATGTGAAATATAATTTATTAGCAAGTCAATACTTCCAGTATTACACCATTCTACCTTACTCTCTAAGGTATTTGACTTTAATATTTTAAGCTGCCAATTGAATTTCTTTGTTTTATTTATATATATATATCTATATATATATATATATATATATATATATATAGATATATATTAATAGGTTCATAGAATAGTACTAGGCTAACTGCCTTTGTGGGCCATTTTAAGCCTAGCCAATTACCCCATGTGAGAATCAAACCCTGCACCTTTGGTTTATAAGGCAAACACCTTAACAATTATTCCAACCTTCTACCCCAACCTAGATGGATATCAGTGTTATTTGTGTTAATTGTTTTGTGCTATAAATGCAAATGCCTATTTGTTTTGCGCATGTGATTCTAAATGTACTGTGTTACCTGATAGCTCAAGTAGTGGCTGAAAAGTACCAGCCCACCATAGCTCTCTCTGTATATATATATATATATATATATATATATATATATATATATATATTTTTTTTTTTTTTCTAATTTGTTGACCAAGGTAGAGCACTGATCTCAATGGACCTTTTTCAGAATTAGCCCAGGAGTGCTGGCTAGTTAAGTGACTTGCACAGTCACACAGTTAGGCATAAATATATATCTCTCTATATATATTTATATATATATATATATATATATATATATATATATATATAGATATATATCTATATATATATATATATATATATATATATATATTCCCATGTATGTCAAGTGGCTTACAGTAGCCATTGTGCCACCATGTTACTTTACATTTTCACGTGCAGACTTTTCTATGATAGATATTGCCTATCGCTTGCCAACTAAATTAACTTTAAATCTTCCCATTACCATCCCTGTTCTCAACAGGACAATACATCACCTTCTACAGATTCCCACTCCAAGTTCTGTATTACAGCAAAAGCCTTTAGCATGAACATCTCTGTTAAATGAGATCATGTGCCTTCTGAAATTAGGAAATGACTGACTGTAAACAATTGAAAGGTGGCTACTTTCTTCAAAGGGAGCTGTAGCTGTAAGTACCTTAGTGTGTGTCTCTTTTTTTGCTATTCAAATAATATAACTTAACAACCTTTTGATTTATGCCCTTTTTAATGCTCACTTTCACAGAAGGGCTGTACCCCCCAAACCACAGTTTTAATACTGTAGCATACATATATTTGCTATAATAGTAAAAGACTGTTGAATTCACAAATTGGATCCTCAAGAAAATCCTTAGCATCATCCAACCTTCTCCCCACCCTTCTCTATGTATCACCCATATTAACCAACATTCATGCCCCCCCCCCACTAAATAAATTAGAGACATGTTTTAACAAAATAGCCAAAGTTGCAGCTACTGCATCCTACCATAAGCACCACTGCTTAACCCTAAAAAAGCACATCTGGCTAGAACTACCTAATCACCTTACATTCACTCAACTTCAAACTGACCACAAAATATTACACAAACCACATACATTCTCTCCTGTACACAACACTGTCAACCACATGAATTCCCTTCTGTACACAACACTGCCAAGTATTAATCCCCAACTTGTTGCCTTTGCTCAGGTAATCAGAACATATTAATAATGTCTAAGTGCTGTAATACAGCTGGAGACTCACTGTGCTCATCCTATGTTACCAGACAGTGGAACTCTGCCTATCCTACTAAAACATGACAGCTGTGCATCTAGCTTTAAGCACAAGCTAAAACAGCACCTGACCTCTTACTGGCTGGGTTCTTGTCTGCATCTGACTAGCTTTCGCTCTGTCTCAGATCGCTAGAGCATCTCCAAACCTAGCACTCAAGATCTCCCATCTTATTCTATAAATAATGCAAATAAATCATATCTACATTTATAACTCTATACTTCATTTCGCATATGTAAACAAAATGTGTATATTGCTGTATATGTAAATGCAACCTGTTTATTTTTGTATAACACTCCTACAGAAATTAAATTGCATTAACTACTGTCTGGATTACATTATCTATTGGTTGCTTCTAAAACCCCATTTTTTACTGTTAAGAAACTGATTCTCTTTAAATATTTTGCATTTTTTGTAACTTTAATGGAGGTTTTCTCCCTGGGCCTCTGCTGAAAATCGGGCTGAGTGCCCAGTTAGACCACCCAGTAAACAAAAGGCAATACACAAATAAATAAATAAAACTTTTATGTATTGTAGTAAATTAATTTGTGAGATGAGTGGCAATGAGCAGGTATATGTGATTCAGAAAACCCAGTGGCAAAATGCTGCAAGCCCAGAAAACATGGTTGACCAAAACAAAGAGACATCAATGCTAATGAGTGAGAATAACCCTTCTTCCCTTTTAACACCTGAATACTTCTGTCTTCAAGCTAGCCTATCACAAATGTAAATATTGTAAATAACAAACTTGTACTATGTATCCACGATCTTATGCCTGTTTCTCTTGCATGAAATGAAATTGTAAAAGCGTTTTCTTTTCCACAATTGCACCTGTGACTAATGTATGTAAAGCAAACATTTATGTAACTAAACTATGTAATGTGGAGCTTATCTCCCCCTGTCATCAAACTGGAAATAAATAAATAAATAAATAAGATGGAGTAGCTATTCAGAAACATGTAAATGCAGCCCCATGGAGCTGTCCCCATTGGATATTTGAACATGATTGACTGTCTATGTTCAGACTGAGTAAAGCTCAGAGTAATGTTAGGAGCTGCTCAGCTGTTGTAGATGGAAACACAAATTTTGTTTACCTTTAGATAAACAAAATAACAATGTACAAAGAGCAAGGCTCAGTTAATACAATTTGCACAAATGGGGAAGGAAGATGACTGTATGAGGAAGTGTGTTGAATCAACCACCACCCTGACTAGAAGTCATTGCTATAAGACTTCTTGGTTACTGCATTGTGGCTTTCTGTCAATTGTTGTGTAGATTCTCCTCTGTGGCTATGATAAGTATGATAATTAAAGCTCATCTTATTACTGTTTCTGAATTGCTCAATTTGCTGAATGAGCAAACATGGCAAATATCATGAATATTCCTGTATGATGCTATGCACAAGCTTGAGTCTCTGTGGCCAGTTCTGTGCAAGCAGGAATTGTCATGCTACTTTCAACCATCTGAAGATGTAGTAATTGCTGAGAATGTGTTCACAACAACAACCAGAAGAATGGAGGACTGCCATGTGTCATACCTTAAAGTACCATTGGAAGAGTAATAATAAAGTGCCTATATTTTATTATTCTGCCATCCATTGTACAGATGAGATTCATTTCAGTGCATTTGATTGTGTAAAGGATGAGATATATAAGAATTGTTTGGGTGCCAATTCCCTGCCATTTTTCTTGAGGTCTTTGAAAGTGACACAAGTATGGCAGGAAAATGTGAGTGTGGCACCCTTTATGAGCACATAGGTGGAGTGAGAATGAGTCTGGTATTTTCCTGGACATTGTACATAAGCATTACCGCTGCAGGCTCCTGCAGTAGGGCTACAGTGGTATAAGGCTGATAGCTGAAATAGTTTAGCCCAGTGTGTCATCCAGGACAAGCCCTCTTTAACTGCTGATTTGGTTAGTAGTATGTTGCTCTGATTGTAGTGCACAGGGTCCTAGGTTCAAGACTTGGCAGTGAAATGCATGGTGTTAACACCTATGTTCTTGTTGGTCTGATGAAGTGCATTTTATGCACGAAAGCACTTACAGAATAAATTCTGTTGGATATATTGGCTGTGTTGGCTGGCTTCGTTATCTATTTTTGCTTTGGACTTGCTTTGAAGAAACAACCTTTAGCCATGAAGTCAGCTTGTTTTTTTCTGCATTTCATCCTTTATAAGCATAGCAATGCAATCCAAACTGTGTCCTTATGTTGCACTGGTGTTTGCTAGGAAGGAGTAAGTTAGTTTGAAGTTTCTAGAGGTTATGTGGGGCAGGTTGTTAGTTTGGGTAATACTACCTGTTTCTATCTATCAAAGACATGGGGTCCAGACCCTGGGTGAATTTCTGATTTCCCATCTATTGATCAAGATTATGCTTAAATAGAGTTAGGGATGGACTCTGCTTCACATCAATGGGGAACCTGCTCCAGAGCATGGAAATCCTCTGAGACACACATCTGTCTCACAAACATGTCTTATTTATGTCAAAAGCAAAATTTGAATCCTTGGATCTAGTGATTCTGATGCTGTTTGTTTTGTGGGTATGTAAAATGGACATACTATATGTACAGTTTTATTATTGTCAAACTGCAATAGCAACTGGACACAAGCACAGATATGCTGTCCTGAATAATCTCTCCTGCAGTTATCATGCCCTTATGACAGATAACATGTGATGATGACTTTTGGAGTAAGCCCAATACCCCAAATATAATTACACAGATAGCCTGACTCTGCAGACATAAATTTGTAGGCTCTTCTATTGATAGCTTAATTTTCTCTCAGTGTATTATGAGTATAAACATAGCTCATAAATGCAATTACATCATTTTTGTATGTCTGTTCTCCTACATTCTTTATCCTTAGCCCTGCCAGAGTTGTCTCCACACATCCTACCCTACCTGCATCACCTTTGTCAGGTAATGCTTCACTGGAAGATGGTATAGTGGTAACCACTGGTGGCAGTCCAAATGAAGGTGACACTTTTGCTACCCGTCAGGCACTAACAGATCTTATGGGAGAGATACTAGACAGAAGGTGTGATGCCCACATTAGATGTATAGAGACCATGCTCCAGTGACTTGTTGAGTTGTATTCCTATCCAGCATTGCCTCCAGATCCTGAAAATGGAACTAGAGATTATGGCTTGCAGGTTTAGCATTACTCTCCCACTGTGTTGAAATAGACAGATCCTGCATCTCTGAACACCCATTCTTATCCCTCAATCTAGTGTTCCCTTCTCCTTTGTGTTTATAAACCCCCCTGTATGTTACACTGTCATCATCTTTCCATTGTCTGCCCAGTATTTCTCTATCTCCCTCTCTTATTTTGTTACCCCACACTCTGTCAGTCATGTCTATCTGATATCTCCTTCCATCATTGTGTTACCCCACACCCTGTCAGTCATGTCTGTCTAATATCTCCCTTCTTCATTGTGTTACCCCACACCCTGTCAGTCATGTCTGTCTAATATCTCCCTTCTTCATTGTGTTACCCCACACCCTGTAAGTCATATCTGTCTGATACCTCCCACCCTTGGTGTTAAACCATACCCTGCAAGTCATGTCTGTCTAATATCTCTCACCTTCACTGTGATATATCACACCCACACCTCTCAACTGTCCAGAGATTTTTACAGAATGTCTAGATTTTTACCTCATATTTTTGGTGTGTTCCTCATAAAATTAGTGGTTTTCTGAAAATCACTGATATGATATGAGGATTGAAGTCACAAATAATGCCATATATTTGAGTTTCAAACTTCAAATCCTTCAGAAAATGTATGCTAATGCAGACTCTGTTACTCTAGTAAGTTTTTAACAGCAATATTTAAAATCTGTCCCTATTTTGGGCCTTTGTCCCCCCATCTTGTCAGCCTTTGTCCAGATTTCTTGCACTAAGAGGTTGAGAGGTATGGCCACACTCTGTCAATTATGTCTGCCTGATATCACCCACCCTCATTGTATTACCTCACACCTGGTCAGTCATGTCTGATATCCCCCTACCTTGTTGTGTTATACCACACCCTCTCAGTCATGTCTGTCTGCTATCTCCTTCCCTCATTGAGTTACCCCATACCCTATCAGTCATTTAGGTCTGCTATCTCCCTCCCTCATTGTGTTATCCCACACCCTGTCAGTCATGTCTGTCTAATATCTCCCTCCTTCATTGTGTTATACCACACCCTGTCAGTAATATCTGTCTGCTAATTCCCTCCCTCATTATGTTACCCCACACCATGTCAGTCATGTCTGATATCTCCCTCCCTTGTTGTGTTATACCACACCCTGTCAGTCACGTCTGTCAGTTGTCTTGCTCCCTCACTTTGTAATACCACAGCCTGTCAGTCATTTCTGTCTGCTGTATCCCTCCCTCATTTTGTTACCCAATACCCTGTCAGTCATGTCTAATATCTTCATCCCTTGTTGTGTTACCCTCACACCCTGTCAGTCATGCCTGTCTGATAGCTCCCTCCCTCATTGTGTTATCCCACACCCTGTCAGTCATGTGTGTCTGCTATCTCACTCCTTTGCTGTTATCCCACACAGTCTGTCTGCTATCTAACTCCCTCTTTGTGTTACCCCATACCCTGTCAGTCACGTCTGTCTGCTATTTGCCTTCCTCGTTGTGTTACCCAACACCCTGACAGTCATGTCTGTCTGCAAGTTCCCTCCCTCCCTCATTGTGTTACCCTACACCCTGTCAGTCATGTCTGACTGCTATCTCATCTCTCATTGTGTTACCCCACACTGTCTGTCTGATATCTCCCTCCCTCTTTGTGTTACCCCACACCCTGTCAGTCATGTCTCTCTTGTCATGTGCCCTACCCCTCCTTACCAACTTCTTATTTCCCTGACTACCTTCCCCAACTTTCCCTTCCCCCTGACTACCTTCCCCAACTTTCCCTTCTCAATAAAAAATAGAAAGCAAACCTGCCCCACAAAAATACTCCTACCCATACCTCTCAGCTTCACAGATCTTTAATTAGTGTACATGTGGTTGGCTACAATTGTTCATTATAAAAGATGTAGAATTCTGACTCATCATTGAGGAGTTTATTCATTAATTCTTTTCAATTATTGTTTGTACTTCCCATATTATTATTTAGTTGAAAAGCTTATAGCTATGGCTTCTATCCCTTCTCTGTTCTGCTCACTCCTCACTTCTTCTCCCTGTGTTTTGTCCTCTGCTTGCATCGCCTTTTGATGACTGTCCAATACTTCCAATGCCAACCTTTTGTCTCATTTGTTAAAACTATACAAACACACCACGCACATGCCCAAAAAGGGCTTATATATTAAAGTCATCTACCAATGGTCATACATAGCATGATGGTTGGCATAGAGCAATGCTACTGGTCATCTATAACCACAGGAAAATTATATGTCTCATCCCATGGAATAAACATGAATAAATATCCTTCACATTTGCTAAGGTTTTCCTTAGCCAAGGAACGTGAGTGACTTTCAAGAGTGCTACAGCGGTGGACATTATTGAGATATCATAAGCTACCTATAAAATAGCACGACTTTTCCTGTCTTCTGTTCTTTGAAACAGAGACAAAAAGTCATAGCCCTGCAGGTAAACTCAAGTGCATTTGGTAGATTCCTAGCCATATAGATTCATAGGTTGGTACTAGGCTATCGGACCTAGGGCCTATGCAAGCCTAGCCATAACAATTCCCTGGATATTTCTTCCCACAATATTTACTTCTCTGGGCCCCTGTCTAGCAGGGCGACTGACATGTTCCCCGGGGTGAATTTCCTATCTTCCATCCAATCATCAAGGTTCCTTTTGAAGAGGGCCAATGAAGCGCTCTGCTTGACATGTATGAGCAGTCTATTCCAGAGTATGGGGAGTCTCTGGGTCAGGAACCTATCCCTCCAGCATGTTTTGTTCATTGTGATGACAAGGTTTAGATCCCTGGAGCATGTGGCTCTGAGGCATTGGGATTTCTTTAAGTGGAGCATGTCCAACAGCTCAGGGTTTGACATGGCCTTGTATGTTAAGCAGAGATCACCTCTGAGTAGACGATATGCCACAGAGTATAGCTGGAGTTTTTTTAGTCGGTCAGCATATGGCATCTGCTTTAGGCCTGTGATTCTTTTAGTGATGTATTTCTGTGGCCTTTCCAGCTGTTGCAGATGTCTTGTGAGGTAGATACCAAATGGGGTATTATACTCTATAACGGGTCTAATGAGGGATGAGTACAGTGGGACAATGACCTCCTTTTTTTCTGGATGAAAAGCCCTTAGTGATGAGGTGTGCCACATAGAAGGATTTCCTGACTGTTGTGGCGATGTGGTTATTGAAAGTGAGAACACTGTCCACCTGTGTCCCTAAGTCTCTCATCACACTTTTGATGTTCAACATTCTGCCACTTATGGTAATTCATGGGTACCTGATTTTTTCCAAAGGTGATAACTATATATTTCTTGGCATTAAGCTTGAGCCTATGGCTCTGGCACCAGGCATCTGTTTCTGTAAGGCCTTTTTGTAGAATATCCACATCATTTAGAGATTCAATAATGGCTCCCAATTTGCAGTCATCTGCAAACTTTGTTAGCCAGAGTCCCTTAGTGTTGGCCTGTACTTCAAAGAAGTAGATACCAAACAAGAGTGGTCCCAGGACTGAACCCTGAGGTACTCCACTTGTCACTTGTCTGGAGCTGGATTTGGAGTCGGCTACTTTTACAGTCTGGGTTCTGTCAGTAAGCCAGTTGGCAACCCATCGAGTGATGTAGGGATTTATGCCCAGCTTAGTAAGTTTATCTATGATTCCAGAGTGGGGGATGGTGTCGAAGGCCTTGGCGAGGTCCAGATAGGCTGTGTGGACCACCTTACCTTCGTCCACAGCTCTGGAGACTGATTCGAAGAAGTCAATCAGATTCAGGAGACAAGATCAGCCCTTCACAAACTCAAACTGGGTGGGATCCAGTGTTTGAAGGTTGCCAATGTCTTTGTTTATAAGTTCCATGATAATGCGTTCTATGCCCTTGCAGATCAGGCTTGTCAGACTGATGGGATGGTAGTTCCCGGGATCCAAGGCGGATCCTCCCATGTGGAGCGGGATAACTGTAGCTGTGCGCCACTCAGTGGGCATGAAGCCTGAGGTGAGGCTATGATTAAACATGACACTTAGGTGAGGTGCCAGTTCATTTTGTAGTTCATGTAGTACACAGCCTGGGATGTCATCTGGTCCCATGGATGCTGTATTCTTAGCTTTGGAGAGTGCGGTTTCTACCTGTGTGGCCGTGATTATCGGAATTTGGCAATCTTTTGGTATTGAGATGGGCCCTTTAGGGGGTGAGAGGGGGGTGAAGTTGGCACTAAATCGATCTGCCAGGATATTGGCAATATCCTTGGGATCAGTATATTTAATGCCATTCTCTTGTAGCTCTGAGCAGATCTGAGCATTGCCATTTAGATTCTTGACATAACTATAGAATGCCTTATGGTTGTCTTTGGAATCTTTGGCAATTCTATTTTCGTAACTAGCTTTTGAGGATTTTATGAAGGATCACAGCTTCTTACTGAGGCTGATGAGGGAGTTTTTTGCATCCTGGGATTTTCCTCTTTTCTGCAACAGTTTCTTCCTTCTGTTGTATAGTTTGTTTATAGCAATGGACCACCAGATTAGCTTCCTTTTTTTTGGAGAAGAGCATCTTGGTTCTATTTGGGATGGCACGATTCATGCACGAGTGGATGTGCTCGTACAGTGCCTTAGTGTAGGATTCTGCAGTCGAACTTCCAGATCCCGTCTGCGTGGGTGTTGTGAAGTTTGTCACTTCTGACTTCAGTAGCATGAAGTTGGCTTTGGAGAAGTTTTTTAAGGAGGTTTCCTTACTGGGGGGGGGTAGGGGTGGGATGTGGATGTCAAAGGTGATTTGCTTATGGTTAGACCTGACCAATGAGGGGTGAGCACTGGTGTGGAGCATCTATCTCCCATGTTGGTAATGACCAGGTCAGGGATATTGGCTCCCCTGGTGGGACAATGGATTAGTTGATCCAGGGCATTGGAATTTATGAATTCCAAGAACCGTTGGGAAAAGGAGTTGGTACCCGAGTAGTTTTCCCAATTAATGGTAGGGTAGTTGAAATCACCCAGTATTAGGGTGTTTGGTTGTATCTTAATATTTTCCAGTATGTTTAGAAAGGTGTAGTGAGAATCTTGGGGCATGGTGGGGGATCTGTAGCAAGCTACAATTTGGATTGCAGTCTTACCTAGTGTTAGTTGCACCTGGAGAATTTCAGATGCATTGTGTTGGGCAACTAGCCTGGAGGTGTGAATATCCTTGGTGAATATGGACACTCTTCCACCTTTAGTGTTTTGGTCTTGGTTTTGTGGCCGAAAAGTATGGTAAGAATTGTAGCCTAGTATTGAAGGGGTGCTCTCTGGAGCCTTGAACCAGGTCTCAATTATTGCACAGATATCGATGTTCTCCATTTTTAGGAGTGCCTCGAGAGAGTGCATTTTGAGGTTTAGACTTCTAGCATTGAGTAGCATTACCTTCAGATTTTGCTTGCTTATATCTGTTACGGTGGTGGTTTTATCCTCTGAGCCTTGCCTAAAAAAGGCACTATAGGGGTGGCAAGAGCTTTAGCCAGTAACCTTAACCCCAGGGGTGACAGGTGCAGACCATCTCTGGCAAAGCATCGTGGTTTGTCGATCATGTCTTTCCAGGCAGACAAATACTGGATCCCCTTTGAATGACACCAGAAGCTGAGTGAAAGAGTAACAAGTATATCTTCAGACTTTATGTGCTGAATGGTCCATACATAAATAGTCTGCTCAGCAGCTGTGGCATACAAAATGGGGATAATTGACAGGATAAATGAATTTGCTGGAAATACATTCCTGAAGTTGGTCTGCTTAACTGTGATCCAGTAAAGATTAAAGTCAAATGCTGCACCACATGCTTTGATTACAGCCATTAAAGTGATATTTCCTAAGCTATCTAAAAGAAGAAGCACAGCTCAAAAGAACACAAGGACTTGGTGCAATGGAAAGTGCAACTGAACTGAATGAATGGTATGTGCCAGTGGTCCTTTTTATAACAAAAAATGACACTCTGCAAATATATGTTGATCTAAAAATGCTTAATGATGAAATTATGTGAGAAAGATTCATCCTACCTACATACAAAACACAGCACTTATACTAGTCAGTGGTGATGCCCTTTACTCATTAGATGCTTTGGGTGTATTCTTCGTTACTACAAAGGAAAATATATATTTTAAGAGACTACCATTTGGTATAACCTCAGTGCCTGAAACCTTTCAGAGACTACCATTTGGTATAACCTCAGTGCCTGAAACCTTTCAGAGACTACCATTTGGTATAACCTCAGTGCCTGAAACCTTTCAGTGCAAAATGAGGGACTTTCTAAAAGGGAATAAAGATGTTGTGAGTGAAATGCTGGTGTTTATTCCTGAGAAAGAAAAACAAAAATGGAGGTTATAAAACAGTAATCCAAACCATTAATGGTTTAGGATTGAAACTAAACTAAAACATCTGCAGCTTGCGAAAAACAGAGCTTTAGTATTTCAGCCATGGCATATATGCTACTGAAATCAGATTAGATGCAACAAGGTCAGTGCAGAACCACAACTACATAGCCCATGATTAATTTCTTGGTCACATTTGTGCAAGATCTGTTGATTGTATTAAATCCAATGACAGACCTATTCGAGCAAAGCAATGGAAAATATGGAGATGTTATTGATCAGTGCTAGGAACCTAAGCAAAAAAAACTCCACTCCCTACAAGATGTTCTCACCCTGGAGGATATTGACATTTGTGTAGTGTCTGACACATTGTTTAAAACAGTAGAAATCACTCTGGCTTTGCATGGCTATAGTGCCTTCCACATACTTAGACCAGCTTCTGTGCATAAAACTGAAACCAGAGATCCCTTCCACCTAAGGTACATTTAGAAATTTCTTTTAAACAACCTACTACTGAGTGATAAATTGGCAAGCATCAAATACCCACCTAACCCAGTTAACTCCACTGAATATGCAGAAATGTACAGCACCAAACTATACCAACACTTAAACCGCTCTATTGATGCAGCTGTACCCTGTAGGGGCAAGTGCAGAGCCAACCCCAGAAAAAAAATATGGTGGAAACAAAATATCAAGCTATATAATAAGAGGAAAAGAGTTTTGATCAAAAATAAGTAATTCCCAGAATGTTAGAACCTTGTCGCTGAAATAAACAAACAACTCAGGAGCTTAATAAAATCCAATAAAGCTAAGTTTGAGGCTAAAATTATACCAAAAACCAAAGACAATCACAAGGCATTTTTTAGTTGTTAGTCATATCAAAAGCACAATGCAGCAATGCACTGAGCTGATTGTGAATGACGTACTCTACACTGAGACTGAAGATATATCAAACCTACTGTAAGATAAATTTAGCTATAACTTTACTCCTCTCTCCCTTCTGTCTGTTCCTCAAGAGATATCTGAAACTATCTCACCTCCTGATATCGCAAAAGACCAAGTCCTAAAGTGCTATCAAAAACTAAAAATACTGTATTGATGGATATTGAAAATATCCCTATATGCAATTTAAATAGCATGGAGCATGATTAAGCCATCCCCTAACAACACTGTTCAATTTCATCTTCCATACAGATTTTGTACTAAGTGAATGGAGAACAGCTACAGTCATTTCCCTAAATAAGGGAGAACATTTCACAGACTCAGGTAATTACTGACTCATAAATCAGACCAGTAAAATTCAAAAGAATGAGCCAGCACGTAAGAATCGCTCATTAAGAAAAAGGTTTATTTAACAAAAATACTGCATATAATGGCAAAATACCATTATAAAAGCAAACCGGTTTCGGCTATGATATAGCCTTTATCAATGCTGCATGTTGAAATAGTTAAAAAGCTCACCACCACATGAGTACCATATTTATAGTACCAATTTAAAGGGGCATGTACCATAATTTAAAGGACACATATCATTTTAAGATACAAAAAAATTTTTGTAGAAATACAACAACACTGAGACAGACAAAATATATAATCATATAATACATATGATTAAAAAATAAGGAAAAGAATAATATCCTTGCCAACATATCTCCGTTGTTGTTTCCATAAATCATTATAAATGTAACTTAATGTAATGTGAGGAAAACCTCATAAGACAAATGGAAAATATCCACTAGAATGTATCCTATATTATAATATTTATTTCAATAAATCATAATAAATATGACTTAATGTTATATAGGAAAAACCTAATGGTACATGAAAAACATCCCCACTAATATGTTTACTGTATTAAAGTTCATGAAACAAAAATTGGTATAATCATAAATTATGAACTATTCCAAAGTGTTTAATCCAGGTCTGAATAAACCACCCAATTTTATGATCCACATGTTTTCCATCTGATTAAGTTTCTGATGCCATCCAGCTTTAAAACCCCTGTGTAAAGTTATTCTATCTATAATTACAAACTTGAAAACTGCAGATGGATGCTGTATGGTATGTTTAAAGAGGGCATTGGCAACACGTTTATTTAATTGCACTTAAATGTTCCCCTATTCTAAATTTCACCGGCCTGGACGTCTGTCCAACATAAAATGCAGAGCAGGTACAGGTTGCCAAATAAACAACCCAATCCGTGCTGCAATCAGGCAACACACTACTGAATCAAGATATTCCTGATCAGATGATCCGTCTAATTCTCATGAATTGAGATTTTGGAATATTGCGGATGATGTGGCGTGGATGGGAACTGTTAGCATGTAATATAGTGTTGTATTTCGGGAATTTTCTATAAACAGTGGTAGACAAAGTATTATCTATGAGTCTTGCCACCTTAACATCCAGAAATACAATATTAGAATGTTCAATGTTAACAGTAAACCTAATGCCAAAAGAATTGTTATTCAGGTAATCCACGAACTGGCTTAACCCCTCCCTGTTACCACGCCACACCATCCAGCAATCGTCTAGGTATCTGCGCCAGATGTCCAGATGAAGTAAAAATAAATTGTGCTGAGCATCATATATATATATATATATGATGCTCAGCACAATTTATTTTTACATCATCTGGACATCTCGATTTATTTCATAGGTTTTCCCAACGGGGTTATAATTCTCAACTTCTTTCCAATGTTGCAGAACAAACTAACAGACTAACACGTCAGGAGTTGTTGTGTTATAAATCAGATGATAAGGATTCTAAGAGGCAGAAAATCAAGCAACCCTTACGGCTAGTAACAACTTATGGTACCAACACCAATCGTTTTAGGGACCTCATTAATCAACATTGGGGAATTCTTTTGTCACATGATATTTTGAGTAGTGTGTTGCCTGATCAATGTCAATTTTCCTATCGACGGGGAAGAAATATGAATTCATATTTCACACACTACAAAAGATATATTCCAAGTCTTCCACAACAAAGAACTTTATCTGGGGAGATATTAATGGGCTGCTATCCTTGTGGTCATTGTACGGCCTGCCAACATTTAAACAAAACTAGAGAATTTACTAGCAAAAACACCCCTAGAATTTTTGAGATCAAGGTTTTTGCTAATTGCAGCACGGATTGGGTTGTTTATTTGGCAACCTGTACCTGCTCTGCATTTTATGTTGGACAGACGTCCAGGCCAGTGAAATTTAGAATAGGGGAACATTTAAGTGCAATTAAAAATAAACGTGTTGCCAATGCCCTCTTTAAACATACCATAGAGCATCCATCTGCAGTTTTCAAGTTTGTAATTATAGATAGGATAACTTTACACAGGGGTTTTAAAGCTGGATGGCATCAGAAACTTAATCAGATGGAAAACATGTGGATCATAAAATTGGGTGGTTTATTCAAACCTGGATTAAACACTTTGGAATAGTTCATAATTTATGATTATACCAATTTTTGTTTCATGAACTTTAATACAGTAAACATATTAGTGGGGATGTTTTTCATGTACCATTAGGTTTTTCCTATATAACATTAAGTCATATTTATTATGATTTATTGAAATAAATATTATAATATAGGATACATTCTAGTGGATATTTTCCATTTGTCTTATGAGGTTTTCCTCACATTACATTAAGTTACATTTATAATGATTTATGGAAACAACAACGGAGATATGTTAGCAAGGATATTATTCTTTTCCTTATTTTTTAATCATATGTATTATATGATTATATATTTTGTCTGTCTCAGTGTTGTTGTATTTCTACAAAAATTTTTTTGTATCTTAAAATGATATGTGTCCTTTAAATTATGGTACATGCCCCTTTAAATGGGTACTATAAATATGGTACTCATGTGGTGGTGAGCTTTTTAACTGTTTCAACATGCAGCATTGATAAAGGCTATATCATAGCCGAAACCGGTTTGCTTTTATAATGGTATTTTGCCATTATATGCAGTATTTTTGTTAAATAAACCTTTTTGTTAATGAGCGATTCTTACGTGCTGGCTCGTTCTTTTGAATTTTACTGGTTGGTTGGGGCCGTGCACGTTGTCCTGCGTGCGTGAATCTTTTGTTAGGAGTTCTCATAAATCAGACCAGCCTCATATGCAAAGCCATGGAAAGACTTAGGGAACTAATCTATAAAGATATAGGGAACCTCCAAAAACCACACCATCTCAGACTGGATTTGTCAGGGGTAGGTCATGCTTTCACAACCTGGTGGATTTTTTTTGAAAATGTCACCAAAGAGATGAATGAAGGTAAAATGGCACAGACCTCATACAGCAAATGAGCCAAAGCTTATGACACAATTCCCCACTCGAGCATTGTAGAAAAGTTAAATAAAATGAGAATAAACCGCAAATAGATTGCCAACTGGCACACCGATAGGATGCAAGAAATCAAAATAGGGTGAGTTACCTACACAAAGAGATTAGTCACCAATGGAGTCCCTCGTGGTTGTGTGCTGTGACCTCTCTTGTTTGGCATCTACTTTTGTGAAGTAAAAGCTAATACTAAAACACCCTGGCTTTCTAAATTTGCAGATGAATGCAAACTAAGAGCAGTTATTGAATCCCCAAATGACTTAGCTATCCTGCAGGAAGGTTTGTCCCAAATAAATAATTGGTGCCAAAATCATGGACTGAAACTAAATACCAAAAAATGCATTATTGTATCCTCTGGGAAAATATCTACCCCAGGGAACTACCACAATGACAACATGCCTGTAAGAGTCGACATAGTTGTTCAGGATTTTTGAATGTATATGGATAGAGACCTAACTTTTGACAAACATGTGTCTATTTTGTAAGGAATCCCTTCTATATTGCACAGCTTATAAACAAAGGGATTAAGTCTAGATCTAGGGATGACATTGCCACACTTAGCTCAGCCTTCATTAAGCCAATCATTGAATATAATGCCTCCTTTGGCATGTATCTGTCCAGACACATGCAACAACTGGGAAAACCACAGAGATACTTTACTAAAAGGAT
This sequence comes from Protopterus annectens, assembly GCF_019279795.1. Taxonomy (NCBI): domain Eukaryota; kingdom Metazoa; phylum Chordata; order Ceratodontiformes; family Protopteridae; genus Protopterus; species Protopterus annectens. Next base: position 70,779,914 of record NC_056727.1, on the reverse strand, counting down.
ACAAGGCCTAAACAGCATGTCCTATATGGACTGACACAAGGCCCTGTCACTATACTTGGTATGTTGCAGACTGTTAAGAGGTGACCTGTGTCTGGCATAAAAGGCATGCTCTGACCCAATACTGATGGATTTACTGCATGTCACCAGGTCAAATGACATCAGAAATACTCAATCTAGGGATCTAAATCTCATTTGTAGCATCAACAGAATGGTTTGCAGGGACAGGTTCATAGTTTAATAGGTTGATACTAGGCTATCTGCCCTAGGGCATTTATAAGCCTAGCCAGAGTGTGTTTGGCTTTCACCACCTTTTTAAGGTTAGTTCACTGTGCTTCTGTCTAGTAAGGACAAAGAAGAGATCCCAGGGGTAAACCTATGATCTCCCATCCACTCGTCAAGATTTCTCTTGAAGAGGGTTGTTGAGGGGCTCTGCCTAACATGGACTGGGATTTTGTTCCAGAGTGAGGGGAGCCTCTGGGATATGAATCTGTCCCTCCAGCATGTCCTATTTATTTCTGTGCTGAGGTTTAAGTCCCTGGAGCATGTAGCTCTAAGGGATTTGGATTTCCTGAGGTGGAGCATGACCATTAATTCTGGTTTGGACATGGCTTTATACGTCAGGCACAGATCGCCTCTGAGTAGGCGGTAAGCAACTGAGTAGAGCTGGAGTTTCTTTAGCCTAACTGCGTAGGGCATCTGTTTGAGTCCCTTGATCCTCTTGGTGAGGTACTTTTGGGGTCTTTCCAGTTGCTGCAGGTGTCGGGTAAGGTGCATCCCAAATGGGGCATTGTATTCAATTATGGGCCTGATGAGTGATGAGTATAGGGGCACAATGACCTCTCTTGATCTAGATGTGAACCCTTTTGTGATAAGGTGGGCTATATAGAAGGTCTTTCTAACCACTTTGGCAACGTGATTGTCAAAGGAGAGATTGCTATCTACTTGGGTCCCCAAATCTCTAATTACTTCTTCCATACTTAATGGATTACCACCTATGTGATAATTTGTGGGCACTTTGTTTTTCCCAAAGGGGATGACTATGCACTTTTTGGCATTTAGCTTTAGGCCATGGCTCTGGCACCAGTTATCCATCTCTGTGAGACCCTTTTGGAGGATGCTTGTGTCAGTCGGTGAGTCGATTATGGCACCCAGTTTGCAGTCATCCGCGAACTTGGTCAGCCATAGTTCTCCCATGTTAGCCTGTACCTCAGAGAAATATATACCGAACAAGAGAGGTCCCAGGACTGAGCCCTGTGGGATGCCACTTGTAACTGGTTTAGAATCTGACATGGCACCTGCAATTCTGACCATGTGGGCTCTATCCCTGAGCCAGTTTGCAACCCATCTTGTGACATAGGGGTTGAAATTTAAGCTGCTGAGCTTATTTATGATGCCCGAGTGGGGTATTGTGTCGAAGGCTTTTGCGAGGTCCAGGTAGGCTGTGTGGACTACTTTCCCTTCATCTATTGCCTTGGTGACTGTTTCAAAGAAGTTGACCAGGTTCAAGAGGCAAGATCTGCCCTTAAAAAAGCCGAATTGGGTAGGATCCAGTGTTTGGAGGTTCCCAATGTCTTTGTTTATGAGTTCCATGATGATAAGCTCCATAGCTTTACAGACCAGGCTAGTCAGGCTTATAGGGAGATAGTTTCCGGGGTCCGTTGTGGCACCACCTTTGTGGAGTGGGACCACTGTTGCTGTATGCCATTCCTTGGGTACATATCCTGTAGTAAGGCTGAGATTGAACAGTGACTTTATGTGAGGGTTCAGTTCTTCTTGGAGCTCATGTAAGATGCAGCCTGGGACACCGTCCGGTCCCATTGATGCTGTGTTTTTTGCTTTGGAGAGGGCAGCTCTCACCTGTGCATCTGTGATGTCAGTGAGGCTACACTCTGTTGGGATAGACATTTGCTCTTTTGGGGGGGAAGGGGGGGAGAAGTTTGCACTGAACCTATCTGCCAGGATGTTGGCAATGTCTGTGGGTTCAGTGTATTTTTTGTCATTTTGCACTAACTCAGAGCATATCTGGGAGTTGCCACCCAGGTTCCTAACATAACTAAAGAAGGCCTTGTGATTATCTTTAGCATCTTGTGCAATTTTTATTTCGAAGCTGGCCTTAGATAATTTTATGAGGGATCGTAGTTTCTTGCTAGTACTGATCAGAGATGCCTTCCCTTTTTGGAATTTTGCTCTATCCTGTAGTAGCTTCCTCCTTCTGATGTATAGCTTATTTATGGCTGGGGTCCACCAGGCAGGTCTCCTGCCTTTGGAGGAGTGAGTCTTGGTTTTATTTGGATAGCACAATCCATGCTTTTCTGTAGGTGTCCATAGAATGCGAGTGTAAAGGATTCTGCGGTTTGGGCCGTATTTTCCACTGGCCCAGGGGCTTTGAAGGATTCTACCTCAGTTTTGAGAAGTGTGAAGTTTGCTTTTGAGAAGTTCTTCACTGTGGTTTCCTTGGCTGGGGGTGGGGATGGGATATGGATGTCCAGTGAGATTAATTTATGGTCAGATCTTACTAATGAGAGGTATACCTCTGGTATGGAACATAGAGTCCCCATGTTGGTCATGATCAGGTCCAATATGCTTTCCCCTCTTGTGGGAGTGGTGACCAATTGTTCTATAGCATTTGAGTTTATAAATTTTAGGAAGCATTGGGCGAGGGTGTTGGGGCTTGAGTAGTGCTCCCAGTTTATGTTTGGGTAGTTGAAGTCACCCAATATGATGGTGTTTGGAGAGACCTTCATATTCTCCAGTGTTCTCAGGAAAGCTGAATGGGGTTCCTGAGTTTGGGAGGGTGGTCTGTAGCAGGCTACAAACTGAAAGGCAGTTTTTCCCACTGTTAGTTGCACATGGATGGTCTCTGATGCTTCGTGCAGGGCCACTAACCTGGAGGTGTGGGTATCTTTGATGAATATGGATACTCCCCCTCCTTTTGTGGTTCAGTCCGAGTTTTAGGGCTGAAAAGCATGGTATGAGGTATAACCTGGTAGTGCTGGGGTGCTCTCGGGAGCCTTGATCCAGGTTTTTGTTACTGCACAGATATTGATATTCTCCATACTGAGGAGAGCCTCGAGTGCGTGCATCTTGAGGTTTAGACTTCTGGCGTTGAGCAGCATTACCCTTAGTTTCTTTTTCCTTGTGTTGTCTATGGAGGTGGGTTTGTCTTTTGAGCCTTGCCTAAAAAAGGCACTATGGGGGTGGCAAGAGCCTTAGCCAATATTCGAAAGCACAGGGGTGACAGGGGTGTATCACACAGAGGATACAGCTGATCTGGAACAGACTCCAGATCCACATAAAACAAAGTTCATCCCTGTACATATTCAAGATCAACTTGGATCTATGAATGAAAAACAGAAAATCTACCTCAGGACTACCCCCTGTACTACTAATGGACAACTGCAGCTCATAAATGCTTTGTCCCATGCATGTCTCCCCTCAAATTATCTTTTGGCATGATTCCAGTTATTCTGATTAGGGATCATATGTAATTATTGACTATATGATGGTTAAGGCCAATCTCTAAGCAAATGGGATAGGTTTATTGACCACAAAAAGGGAAACTGGCTAGGCTTAAAATGGCCTGTAAGGGCAGATAGCCTAGTGCATATCTATGAACCTATGAAGAAAAATGTACCCTGATTGTATGGAGTGCTCGAGTCCAAGCTTTCAGCTGAGTGAAAACAATACTAGCAATAGCTCCAGTGCTAGCTTACTGTGTGGGAGTGTTGATGCCAGTAGGTACAGTTTAGTTATAGCATTACTCCAAATGCATGAACACATGTAACAACCTGTTGCTTATTGCTCTAGAATGATAACTGGTGCTGAACAGAGATATTCACAAATTGACAAAGATTGCCCTGTTAATGTGTGGGAAAGTGAGAGATTCTACATATACCTATTAGAGCTGAAGAATTTCCATCTCCAGCCTTTCTACAAGCCACTGATACCACTAATCAATTTGTATGATGCAAGCAAAGTACCACTCCAGTGACAAAGACTACAGATGACACTGAGAATGTGCCACACCAGTGCAATACATGTGCCTGGAAAACAAGTAATTGTGGCTGATATATTATCCCCTAATCCTATGGATGGTTAGCTTCATTCAGATACTGTAGAAGATATTGCTGCTTCTGTGCAAAGCATAATGATAACATGATCAGTAACTACAAAATGTCCCAATAGGTAAAACTAGCTACTGTGAATTACAGAATGCTATCGAATATGTTTGAGATAGATGGGCTAATTGCTGGACACAAATAAGACATCTCATATATAAGTATTACATGGTTTAAGCACAACTATCACAACATGACAGCTTACTGCTCCACCCAGACGGAACAGTAGTATCACCATGAAACTGATCACTCACGTGGAAATGTTAAAGCAAATATGTGAAGGACACCAATGTTCCATAAATTGTCGGCAAAGAGACAAAATAACAAAAATGTTATTGTGGTAGCCAAAAATGTATACAAACATTGCAAATCTTGTGTTAAAGTATCAATTCTGTACTGTCCATAAACCATCTTACAACAAATCTCTTGGCAAAACATAACTGCTGATTTGTGTGAGTTTGAATGGAAATTCTACCAAATGGTTGTGGACTGCTACTCTAATAACATTGAAATATTGCATATACTGTTTACAAATATTCATCAAATAATAGCACGTTTCAACACCATGTTTACAAACTATGGAATTCCCAGCTGTATTTATATGTGCATACATCTATATATATATATATATTTATATAAAGAGAGAGCGAGAAAGAGATATGCAGTTCATTTGCTTGTTAAGTTAGGCACATTTGTATCAGGTTTTATACAAGTTAAGAAAGGAACCAAAATACAATTCCCTTTATATCCTCTGTGTTTTGTTTTGGTGGTAGAGATGCTTGCCTACTATGGCATCATTTGTGACATTAGCAATTAATACACAATTCTACAGAGTGTGGACCAAGATAGGGATTATTATGTGACAATGTATAAGTACTGTATGTATGCAAGACAGTACTGTGAGAGAGGACTGGCTTACTCAACAGCTGGTGATATGGATAACTCACACGTGTGAACACATATATGGCTAAAGTATTTAAGGCCTAAAATCATATTTTAGGACAGCCATAACCAGTCAAACACATTGCTGATGTCATTCCTTCAAGTTTGTGCTTTATGACACTTGTGATTTAATTTCTTCTGTGGCATTAGCACTTAATACACAGTTCTATGGAATATGCCCTCAGATGGGCTGGTGTTCGACTTTGTCAAGTTGTAACTACTGAGTGTGTCAGAGAATGCTAACACTCAGGAATGGTTTCTCCAAGAGAATTAATGTTTACAATTTTACATAATGGAAACATTTACAATTAGAGAGGGAATATCCAGGTTTTATACACCATTTAAGAAGACATACATATTCAAGCACAACTCTCAGGTCATGATTTCTACTGTGTGTTGTCTGACAACTATGATATGATAGATTGTGTGATATCATCATTTGGTGTTCAGGTCAAGAGGATCTTGGCATAAATTGCATATGGTCAAATACAATAATGTGTGCCTTTTATTATGTTGTTCACAATATAGTGATAACAGGTAAGAATGGCTTATCCAAGAGATCTTAATGCATCACATGTTACATATTGTTCACTGGGTGTAAAAAGACCTGTTTTATGATATTTTATTATGTTTTTTGGATAGGTGTGTGATGCTCATAGAATAGTTTTTGTCATTTGTCATTTTGTGGCAAAAATGGATGAACATTTGTTTCCAGTAGAATGACTGTACTTATTGCCATTCAGTGAAGGTTGGTGATGATGCACAGAGGGAACCAACAGTGTTTTAGGCTAGTTTGCAACAGTTATATGTTCAGTAACAACATGATGACAGTGTTTGTCATCCAGCAACAAAGATTATATTGATACCTGTTGAGCTACAGACATTCTCCCAGGGATTCATTCACATTGTGTACATATCATGCTGGAACTAACACCATCAACTGTCCGCTCATCAAATATGCAAGAAGCCAAGGTACACTACACAACAAGTAGACTCAGATGGACCCTACAACACAGGCTCAAGGCCATGTTAAGTAAGGCAAGGCTCATATACATGATGCATTTTAAAACGTGTCACTTCAACATTACATATTGAGGGATGTTACGGATTGTGATCCAAATATTAGGATTGTTTGCACAATGTTCAATTGAGTAAACATTTTCTAACTAACAATTCTTCGGAAGTGTAGTTTGTTATTAGTGTGTATGTATGATGATAGGAGGTACTGCCTGCACAGCTAGCTGGCATTCAATAAATAATTATATGTCATGTTTGACTATCAAACTGACTTATTCAAGATGCTTGTGTTACAAATGTATTAGAACAATATGTCATGTGTATATCAAACTAATTTGTACAGATATTTGTGTTGAAAATGTATTTGTAAAATGCTTTTGTCTAAAATGTATCAACAGTGTGCTCAACTGGAGAGAACAGAAATGTACATGCACTAGTGTAACTGTTTAAATGTATATGTTTTAACAGAGGAAACTGGAAGATAGGGGGTTAACCTCAGTCCAGCAAACCTAAAAATATATCTGAAATTAAATCAATTTATGGGCTAGGCCATAAAGATGCTATCTCACCCGTTTCAAAGCAACCAGAAATACAAAGTCTGTACTAGGAAGCTTTCTGCATTGTCTTTGGGGTGAACTAATTACTACTCTAGAAGGATGGAGGCATGCAATTGTTTTATGACTTCTAGCACCTGCCACAGATCTGAGCAAAAGACCTTGTGTATGCATTTTTACTGGTAGGTGCTAAATCCTGCCAGCTTCCAACAATGAGGGTTTGCATTGAAGCTAGAAGCCAGATAGCCAGAAGTGATGTCACTCTGCAAGCTATCCCAGAAGTAATATTTTAGATATTATTTTGAGAAGTCTCTTAGTGAGACAGATTATTCTGCTTGGGGCCTGAATAGAGAGACTGCTCATGTAGTTCATCTTGCCTTGCCCAAGTAAGTTATTAGGGAATAGTATAATTCATTTAGATTCAGTCAGGAATACAGTGAAGCTTATTTTAGATATTGTTTTTGTTTATTTGTCTGAATCTGTCCTTCAATGTTATTTTAAATATTTCCTGTGATTTTGAACTCTGATGCCACTGTGAATAGATATTTAGTATTGTCTTGTTCTTTTATTATTTATTATTAAATATATTTAAACCTTTCATTGTGGCTGATCTTTGTGGAGATATTTAAGTATTGAAGAGTATTTTCATATTTATTTGGTGACAGTGTAGGCCACTCCTAATAGCCTTGCTCTTGGTCAAATTACCATTTGTATTAGTATTAGTATTACACAGTAAAATTGTACACCCTTTATTAAGGGCCTTAAATTAGCTGGCAAGGTGTTCTGGTGGCAATGATAACTACCTTATAGTCTGGGCAAAAGGGGGGCATAGCTAGTAAACCTGTGCCAACTTTTCCCAGGTGTGTGTGTGTGTGTGTGTGTGTGTGTGTGTGTGTGTGTGTGTTTGTGCAAATCAAATCTCAAAGAGTGTGTGTGTCAGCTACTTGTGCATTGACACGAAGCACTGGTTGGACAGAGAGGGTGTTGCAGGACTTAGCTTGGAACCATAGCTATGGACTCAACTCTATAGCTGTGCTAGTGGGGAGTCTTATTGGGGATCCAGAAAAAGAGTGAGGAACCAGTCCCCTGACTGACTGTGCTCCCTGTGTGATCTTAATGGAAATTGTGCTTGATTGTGCTTGATGCAGAGAGCTGCATCTGGAGATACTTTGTGTGTACCTGTTATCCTCCCAATGAACATTCCCCGCAGGTGCCAGTAATGAGGATTGAGGCTCCTTTATTACTGGTCCAGAGGTGGGGCATCACAATTTTAACTGTGTATGCCTGGCAGCAGCAGTTAATACACATGTAATATGATGCTTGCTTAGGTACACAAGCTTTTCACTCCAATGACATAATACATTGAAACAGTGGATGCAGCAGTTGTCCTTACACAACAATGAAATAAGGCTCCGTTGTGTTTCTATTACTTCTTCTATCAGATAACTCTCGTGAGAGATCCCCTTATCACACTTTTAATCATATCTATAGTCATACACTGATATATCTATGTATATATGTACAAATTCATACACACACACACACACACACGCACGTACACACACACACACACACACACACACACACACACAGCACACAGCACGCACACACACGCACACACACACACACACACACACACACACACACACACACACACAGCGCACACACACACACACACACACACACACACACACACACACACACACACACAGTTGTTAATGGACTGCCTCCACATGACTTATGTCTGGCAAGATTTCCATATTAGTAAAGGTTTCCTGACATGTTCCATATCTCTTTGTAGATATATCTAATCGGTTACATTTTACAAATGTGCAGCATAATTATTTATTTTATGTTAAACACAACAGTTCTGTTTCTGTGGCATATCCTTGTGGATTGCACTGCATAATGATTTGGGTGTGTTCTCTGTTTCATTTCCTACCCTTTACATCATGCATGTTACTGCCACAAATGTTATTGTGTTTATTTTCAGTTCTTATATGAGCAGAATGTCTAGGCATTCCTTATTTTTTTCAATGTGTCCACACATGCATGCACTTGCTTTTCATATATGCATCCCCAGTTATCAACCTAGACTCTATATTTGAAATTTTGTCTCTACTGAAATTATGCACACTGTACATAACTACAAATTTACATGAGGTATAATATGCTGCTACTACAATTCATATTGTTTAACGTATCAATGTACTACATTGTCTTACATTTTTGGTGTATTTTATATGTTTCAAGTTATTATTATTCTTTTATAATTTTTTAATACTTTGTTACTGTATCATACGGAGCTTTTCTCCCTGGGCCTCCACTGAAAAAGGAGTCATGTCCAGCTGGACTTTCCCGGTAAACAAATGTAAAATAAAAATAAAAATAAATAAATATATTCCTGCACTGGTAGTTTGATACATATACACATGGGAATTTTTAAACTTTGTTTTATCTGCAAGTCTTTTCAAGCAACTCATTTTTTCTTCTGAACATTTACTGACTGTCTTGTTTTTCTTAATATGAATGCTTTCATGAATTCCTAACTGACCTATCTGTTGCTGTGCAATGTGAGTGTACTTGCTTCTATTTCTCAGGTTTGTGTACACTCCTTTGCTTACAGCATGTACATGAGCCTTGCCTTACTGAACGTGGCCGCGAACCTGTGTTTTGGGGTCTATCTGAGTCTGCTTGTTGTGTATTGTTCCTTGGGTTCTTGCATATTTGATGAGCAGACAGCTCATCATGTTAGCTCCAGCATGATCTGTACACAATGTGAATGAATCCCTGGGAGAGTCTCGGTTGCTCAACAGGTATCATTTTGGATGACAAAAAGGTGGAGGACTGTGCTCGACAGCCAGGTGGTTGGGCTACTTTTTTACCGTGGTGCAAATTATGGTGGTGCGGCACTCCAGAGTGTACCATACTTTACACAGCCCAGTAAACATATGCCTCATGTGCCTGCACTGCTGCTCTGCTAGCCGATTATATACAATCCCAGGACATATTACTAGCATGGTGTGGAAAGTTTACAGGGCACATTTACAGTATCTGTTGCAACTACTGCCTTGGGTGTTCCTTGAAAAGAGCCAAATGGCCTACTGTAAGTAGCACGATTATCAAAAGTATAGATTACAAAGAAACATGGCTGTTTCCGTATATGAATATATTCACATCTATGTGCATCTACTTCTATATGCATGTGTGTGCACGTGTGTGTTTCTATATATACATTTATATGTGTGTGTGTGTGTGTGTGTGTGTGTGTGTGTGTGTGTGTGTGTGTGTGTATATATATATATATATATATATATATATATATATATATATATATATATATATATACAGTTATAGATATAAAACACTATGTATAAAACTCTAAATATATATATATATATATATATATATATGTTGTTTGTCTTTTCGGCTTTTCCCTGTTAGGGGTCACCACAGCGGAACTCTGGTCTGCTAATGATTGGCAGTAGATTTTTATGGTGCCAAGTTGCCAGCCCAATGCCCAACCTTCAGCAAAGGCATGCCCATTCACGCATGTCTTTCGAACCGAGAATCGAACAGGAGAACCTCTTGCTGTGAGGCAACAACGCTACCGCTGTACCACTGCGGCGATATACAAAGCCTATATATATATATATATATATATATATATATATATATATATAACAGATTAGATGTACATATATCTATATATAGGTATCTAATATACATATATATATATATATATATATATATATATATATATATATAAATATATATATATATATATATATATATATATATATATATGTCTATATATATATATATATATATATATATGTCTATATATATATATATATATATATATATATATATATATATGTATACAAACATATATCTCATCCCATGTATACCATGTGGTCACACATTCAGTGGTAGTATCACACATGCTGATATACATTTTAAAATGCATCACTTCAACATTACTACTACCTTAATTCAAAACTATATAACACGTCACATGCACCATACATTTGTCTTAAACCACAAGTGAGCTCTCTGTACTGTAATTATGCAAGCAATCATTTTAGGTTTGCGTAAGATGACAAGAAGTTTATAATTTCTTCACAGGTGTCCTCCAAGTAAGCAAAGATGTTTCAAAGTACTTCAAAAATATTCTGTACATAGTTTAAAAAAATATCTGTGCTTGATAGTGGTATGTGTATATCTTAACTGTTTGTATATTCATTCACCTCGTTTATCTGATGAGTACAATTATTACCTGTTATTTATTCATACTGCTGAAGTAATTTGTGTTGGTGATGCATATTTGTGGCATGCATAATTGCATCACAACAAAGGATTGCAGTTGTAGGCCACAGCACTGAACAGGTATAGTTTGAGAACTGACTGGATGTTTATTGCTGATGTATATGGTACATTAAATACTTGCATAAGTTTTAACATGTCAGCATACTGCATCATGTAGTACTCATACTATAGTCCCTTGATATATATTTAAAAACCATGCTAGCATACAGTGATATTTTTGTGAACATATATTTCACGGTGTATGTTTCTTCATTTCCCCTCACAGATGAGATAGAACTGTCCTTGAACTGACAGATAATGGTACATCAAATGATGGAAGAACAAAGGTATGAATATATGAAAATGTTGTAATTCTTGTAACAGTTAGCACATTTAGACATCTGTTCATTGAATGGTAAACATAAAGGTTTTCATTCCAGAGTAACTGTGAAGGGTTGAATATATACATGCTAGTAATACCGCTGAACATGTTTTGAAGATAATTATATGTGTTTGGGAAACATTTGCATCTGCAGATAAATATTGCTTTCATGTGTGTGATTTATAATATTATGTGGCAGTTTTATTCTCCACATTTTCAGTTGCACATTTCTGTAGAGTCACCTTAATTATAACATTGATTTTAACACATATCACAGACATTATAAGAAGGTTTGGATAATAGCACATAAGTACTATAAAAGCTCAGAGTATGGCTTTTAATTGTTGCTTCTCAATAATCACAGGCTGAGTGCCTTACAGTGTGTTCACTGTTTTGGGTCATCATGTCAATAGTTGCAATGCATGTGTGCATGTGCTGCTGTTGTTGCGTAGTCTGTGTGCTCATGAAGGCTGCAGTTTACTGGCCAATGCTGTCAAGACCATTGCTGTGGCTTGATGCTGTCTTGTCCTGATCCCCTTCAATAACTCACACCACACCAAAGTGGCATTTGACAACCTTTATTAAAACTTTCTTAATCAGAACTTTATTGAACAACATTCTTAAATGTATTAATCACAGCATGAACATCCATGTAACAATTTACCAGGGCAGCATATCCCACTAACCCTGCCCCAAAATAAGCAGCATTGCAACATCCACTCACTTACTCTCACTTATCAAAGCAGTGTACCACTGCTCACATTCATTCCCAACCAACCTCATTGAATCCATCACCCAGCAGCAAAGTAGGAACAGAACAAGCCTGCCCCTCTTCTATCCCCACCAGCCTGACACAGGCTGTTCCCCCCTCACTTACTGCAATACTTTCACCAAACCTTCAAATAAACAAAGGCAACCATACATTCACTCCAGAGCTGCTCAGAAAATGCTGCCTGCTTACTTCCACCATAGGAACAACAGTGCAGCCTGAGCTTGTTGTGTCTTTTGGCTTTTCACAGTTAGGGGTCACCACAGCGGAACTCCGGTTCGCTAATGATTGGCAGTAGATTTTTACGTGCCCAGTTGCCGGCCCTGATGTGCAACCTTCAACGAAGGTACGCCCATTCACGCATGTCTCCACGCAGAAGGCTCTCTAGCTCTAACAGGACAGCGTCTTACTGTGAGGCGACAATGCTACCACAGCACCTCTACCCAGCCTGAGCTCATTTTCAGAAAATCCATTTATAGTACCATACAGAAAACAAATGTTCATAACTCTATAACTAGACTAAAAATGTAAATGTGAAAGTTGTTCAGCAGACACTGACCTTTCCAACAGTGTAAATGTTGATAATGTGTATCTAAGTCATTATTAAATATTTGCCAAGGAATGCTGATATTGTGCATATTTTGTACCTTTTTGGAAAAACAAAGCACAATATTTTGGTGAAGGTACAGTGTAGAACCATACCATTTGTATTTAATGTGCTTGTATGAATGTCAGCTTTAAAATAATACCTTAACCATTACTATGTGATGCTCCATTATGGAGATATTCACAGAAATATGATTAATATTATATTTCTAATAATTGATTGATAAACAAAGCTTACTATATCATCACCTGTAACAGACAGAGGCTACATATCAGTGTTCAAGTTGTGGGGCTTAATGTCAACTTCAAAATGATGCATCATTTGTGTCATCACCATGCTCCCTTGCAAAGATATGGGCATAATAATGAGAAGTATTGTAAATGTATAATTTTCATAATCCTACAAGACTAAACAAACTGTGATATCTGTACATGTGTACTGTGCACAGACACAGTTCTTTTAACATGTTGTAAGGAGTAATACTGTCTTCAAAATGAGGTATTTTTTAGCACATTGACATGCTCCTTTGCAAAGTTATTTACCAAAATATGAAAAAAAAAATCATAATTTCTGTATCATAAGCCCTAAACAAGCTGCTATATGAACGTGTACAGTGCATGGACATAGTTCTTTTACCACATTATAAGGACTAATACTGTCTTCAAAATGAGGTATTACTTAGCACATTGACAGCTTTCCTTAGCTAAGTCATTCACTAAAATATGAAAAAAATATCATAATTTTCATAACCTTGGTCCTAAAAGACTGTTATATGTGTACAAGTGTACAACATACCGACACAGTTCTTTTATCATGTTGTAAGGACTAACACTGCCTTCAAAATGAGGTGTAATGTGGCACAATTACATGCTCCCTAGCAAAGTTATTTACCAAAATATGAAAAAAATCATAACTTCCATAAACTGAGTCCTAAACAAACTGTGATATCTGTACCTGTGTATACAGACCCAGTTGTTTTACCACGTTGTACGTACTGATACTGTCTTCAGAATTATGTATTACTTAGCACGTTGACATCTTTCTTTAACTATGTCATTCACTAAAATATGAAAAATACCATCATTTTCATAACCTTAGTCCTTAAAAACTGTGATATCTGTACATGTGTACAGAATACACATGCAGTTATTTTACCATGTTGTAAGGAGTAATACTGCCTTCAAACTGAGGTCTTACTTAGCATGTTGACATCTTCCCTAGCAAAGTTATTTATCAAAATATGAATAAAATCATAATTTACATAACCTAAGTCCTACACAAACTGTGATATCTGCACATGTGTACAGAATACACACACAGTCCTTTCACCATGTTGTAAGGAGTAATACCGCCTTCAAACTGAGGTCTTACTTAGCATGTTGACATCTTCCCTAGCAAAGTTATTTAGCAAAATATGAATAAAATCATAATTTACATAACCTAAGTCCTACACAAACTGTGATATCTTCACATGTGTACAGAATACACATACAGTCCTTTCACCATGTTGTAAGGAGTAATAATGCCTTCAAACTGAGGTCTTACTTAGCATGTTGACATCTTCCCTAGCAAAGTTATTTAGCAACATATGAATAAAATCATAATTTACAAGTCCTACACAAACTGTGATATCTGCACATGTGTACAACATACAGACACAGTTCTTTCACCATGTTGTAAGGAGTAATACTGCCTTCAAACTGAGGTCTTACTTAGCATGTTGACATCTTCCCTAGCAAAGTTATTTAGCAAAATATGAATAAAATCATAATTTACGTAACCTAAGTCCTACACAAACTGTGATATCTGCATATGTGTACAGCCCACAGGTACAGTTCTTTTACCATGTTGTAACACTGTCTTCAAAATTAGGTATTACTTAGCACACTCACATGCTCTCTAGCAAAGTTATTTACCAAAATATGAGAAAAATCATACCACATAGACAGAAACCCAGATTTGCCCTGTGCATTCATTGATGTGATAAAGACTTCTACTTATGTGAATAAAAGTGGCAGCTGCTGAGAGTTTTACCTGACAAGTGACAATGACTTGAGTATTACACTGTAACTGCAATCATTGTTAATGTGATAATTACCCACATTTTATTACTGTAAGGTTCTGCATGCTCAGACAGAGGTGAAAAATGCCACACATACCCTGTTGAGTAGGTATTCATTATATTACCTGGTGCAGGTGTTATGTAACAATGACTCCTGACCATCTGTTAGGAAACCTGAGTAATTCAGTAAAAGTTGCATAACACATATATTACTGAGCCCTTTCTCCCAACAAAATTCGATGCAAGAATTACTCCAAAAGTAGTGAATCATTTGATGTCACCTAACCATCCTTCTGGGTAGAATAAGACACAGCAGTGAAAATGCAGTAATATTGTCCTACATATATGGTTGAGCAATGTTAAATCTGAACAACATAACATACCTCACTAAGCCTTTCATATAAACTGATATTTTTAAAAATAGTTCGGCTAACAGTATACATTATGATAGAATTCTAAAAAAAAAAATATTTGCTGAGACAGTATGCAGAAAAAATATTGGCACATGGGTAAAACATACACTTTGGTATCAAAGGCTTTGTCATGGCAAGTAGCAGGATTAAAGAAAAAATACACTTGATTTCCCTATCTCATGACTGGCAGATGCAATAATTATTATACAACAAAACTGAATTAATTCCTCACCAGAATATACTTTTAAATCAAGCATTAGTAATAAAAAGAAGTCAAGCCCTAGAACAAAACAAAACAATGACAAATTTGAATCTATCTGTATAAAGGGACAGATAACTAGATGCATATATACATACACACACACACACACATATACATATATATATATATATATATATATATATATATATATATATATATATATATACACACACACACACACACACACACACACACACACACACACACACACACACACACACACACACACACACACATATATATATATATATATATATATATATATATATATATATATTTATATAAAACAACCATACTTTATTCCATGCTGACTTGTGGATGAAGAACATAATGAACCAAAGACCATAAATTAGAATCCCGGGCACACAGAACAGCCCAGTACAAATCGGTATACATTTAATTTTTGAAAACATACTTTAAAAATACGTCAGAATAAGGCCAAACACCCTATATTTAAACAGCTGGATGCATAAAATTCTGAACTTATATGGAAAAGCCTTATTCCCTCCTTGCTGTCATTTATTTCTGGGTCAAATCGAATCACAAATCGGTCACACTCCCTAAAAGACTGAAGCCATAAGCATAATAACCACAATCTAATACATGCCTCTCAACCACTTAGTACAAGAAATCCGGACAAAGCATAAAATAATGGAGGGCCAAAGGCACTAAAATAGGGACAGATTATAAATATTGCTCTTGCAGACTTAGAAAGTTGGCAGTATAACAGCTTTGCAGAGGCGATTAATGCACTGTTGAGCTATGGACGAGCAAGAATATTATAAGTTAATAAATTAAATATGTATATCTTATTTTGTATTTCACAAGGGTGAATAGCCATCCCTGGTAATACCACTTTAGATTTCACTATGGTATGTATGACTATGATATTTATGAGCTGTGAGAAGCTTTTCACTGACCTGCACATAATTGCTGTCCACATCTTTTACTACCATTTATTTTAACTTACATACAATCCTAAGTATTCCCTAGAAAGCAAGATGTTTCTATTTCAGGACACAAACAGTTCTCACCTCCATCCCATCTATGTCTGTCTTTTCACTAAAGGTCATTTTTAATGTAGATTATAGCACTTCTATGACAATCTCAAAAGTAGAATGAATTATTTGAAATGTAATGTTTCTGTTATCTTGCTTGCACGAGTAAGTGCAACATGTAACTTCATTTGCTAAGATAATTTTACATAGCTGGCATTATTAAAGCAAGCTGCCTTGCAAACTAACAAACATTAAATCAGACTGGTATACAAATGAATGCATTATCTTGGATGAACGGCAGACATGTGCCATTCTCTATTAATATTTAGAAAGAGGCATGTCATGTAGTATTAAATGAAGCCACAGCTGCCATTTTTTTCTTCAGTTACACTCCTTACATTACTCTCTCCACCTGTACAGTTGCATCTTTTACTTTCCTGTGACAAGTTTAAAACTTTTTATGTTACTTCTCTGTAATGATAAAGTGCAAAGTAAATGCTTCCGTTTCAGTTGGCAAAATAATTTTCTGGACATTGTTTGTACTAATTCTGCCATGTACACAACAGCAGCTGTAAGCTATACTATTACACATAATGATTAGCAGTGGCATCTAAAGAAGTTCAATCACTCACACACCACCTCAACTGAAGCTGTATTACTTCAAACATACACAGCAGCTGCAACAAATCTTCTTCTGCTTTCATATTTTCCTGGTTAGGGTTCGCCACAGTGGATCACCCGTCCGGTCATGATTGGGAGTAGAGTTTTACAGTGTCTAGTTGCCAGCCCGGCGCCCAACCTTCCATGGAAGGCGCACACACACGCACACACACACACACACACACACACACACACACACACACACACACACACACACACACATGCGCGCGCACACACACACACACACACACACACACACACACACACACACACACACACACACACACACACACACACACACACTCATGCCTAGGGCCAATTTAGTGTCCAATCCACCTACAGTATGTCTTTGAGATGTAGGAGGAAACCAGAGCACCCGGAGGAATCCCACGCCACCACAGGGAGGACATGCAAACTCCACACAGAAGGCACCCCAGCACAGCAGCTGCAACAAATAAAAACTTTAATTTACTGAAAAGGGTAAGCATGGCATGGTTGCACACATACATGCACATAACCAGGAATGGGCATGCCTCTCCCTCTTAAACTACAGTCCATTAAGCACTGGTATCCAGTTCCAAACAGTAAGCATGTTTGCGGAAAAAAAAAATCACTTCTTCACACTATTTTATTCAGTATCTACATCACACATTATCTGCTATCAAGGTCCAATCAACTGCAAACATTCAAAAAAAAACAAGACCAAGCACAGCCAAGGGAGTCCACGATATAGCCAATAGCATTATTTAACCATTCATAAACAAGATCATTGCTGTCAAAACTCGCCCTAAACCTAGTACCCAAATCAGGATATACAAGACAGGTCATGCTATGTACAAGACCACAAGACTTACATTTCCCCCACGGATATAATCATACCTCCTAACTGGATAGCATAAAAGCTGTTTTTTATCCCTAAAAGTAAAGCATGGAATATCCCCAGTTATCTCACAAATTCTGTCATCTGTAACTAAAACGGTGCACTCAAATGTAAACCAACATGAATGCAGGGAGGGGTGCAATAGTTAGTGACCGGATTGCTTTTTTTTTTAATCACACCTCGCAACCTCTTAGAGCAAGAAAGCTGGACAAAGCTAGGGATCATTTTTAAATATTGCTCATACAAACTTTGCAAGAATAACAAGTTATGCCTTGCAGCAAGAAAGGATATGAAGTCTCTCACGGGAGTAATGGACATTATTGTCTAACTTCAGTCTTTGCCAATATTTCACCGGAAAACCACAACTTTATTAAAAAATCTTACCTTACTGAGGAATTAGGCAGGCTGTGAGGTGAAAACACAAACTGATATATGTTGCAGCTTTTTCTTTCCAGACCGTGACACTACCCGAACGGCTCAATAAACAGAGGGACACAGTAGTAAATTACAAAAAATGCAGAAAAAGAAAGGGAAAAAGGGGGGAGGTGTTAAGTAAAAGGTGTCTCCCATTGGCTACCCCCAGTTTTTGATGAAAACCGTACTAAATCGGCTTGCTGCTGAGAAGAAAATACAGGGTGCATTGCAAGCCGATTTTCTCAGTAAAGTCAGATACGAACACCACAAAAGTCCATGCTGAAAATTAAGTTGACAAGGTAACTGACAAAGTTCAGTTACTTTTTCAACTTAATTTTCAAGAGAGGAGCTAAAATATGCCTGCAATTTTACTAGCACTGGGAGAAGGCACTCAGGTGAAACAATATGCAATTACTACCATCTCATAGCATTCTTAGTGTTAAGCACAGATGCACCATGAGATGGCAGTCAGGGTTAATGACTTGAATCTAATCCAAACTCATTTAGATGTACTCCATCCTCTGTAAACCAACTTAGTCGGTGTCATCAAAGTCCCTATGCTCTACCATATGAATACCAAAATTCACCAAATGCCTCGACAACCTAAAATTAACAAACTGACGGGCTTGCTCTATTACCATAAACTGTTGGCATTCCTCCGAAATAGAGAAAAGCAAAATGTGAGCAGACCAACAAAGCTGAGCAGAGACAAATAAAGCATTATTCTTCCAAAGTTGTAGTGTATCAGTTTTATTTTAAAAGGACGAGCCCTTTCGCTTGGTTACCATTTCCTCAGATCCACATAAAATGACAGTTAAAAACAGACAATTTATATAAGTTAAAATCACATGTTACTTTAAAATAAAAAAAATCAGTTTCAGCTTATTTTAATTAGTGCTGGCTTTAAAGGTACACTAGTATTAAGCCCAGGATCTCTATGGGCTCGCAGTGTTATTATCCATTTAACCTCTAGATTCTCTAAATAATTATTCACATCTCCTCTCCTCATACCAGGTCTGCCCTGTTGTAGAACTCTAAAATGAAAAACATTATGACCTGTTTTTCCTGTGTGCGCTGCCAAAGCATTGGTATGTACATTATTCCTTATATTGCTAGCGTGTTCCAAGATCCTCTCCTTAAGCTTACGCATTGTTTTTCATACATAAAAACTTTGACACTGTGTGCAGGTTGCTACATATACTAAGCAATTACTATTACAGATAGCATACAATCTTGGAATAAACTCCCTTCTGGTATTGGGATGAATAAACATTTGTTCTATTACAATAAATGTGCATGCTTTGCATTTCCCACAGGGAAGGGTTCCTGTTCCTTGTGCGGATTCCATCCCTGAGCACTTGGGACCATAGCATAACATCCTTTTCAAACTCATATTGTTCCTAAAAATAAATATAGGATCATGTCCAACCACCTTGTTTATTTATTCATCCGCTACAAAGATGGGCCAATTTTTTCTAATGATGTCACAAAACTCATAGATGTTACTAGACTAGGTGAAAAGCACCTTAGGATATCTGGTGGTGAACTTAGTGTTGCCATGTAGTTTATTATGATTCTTATGTTTGTTTGAAAAATATGGGGCCGCTTTGTCTCTCCTATGCACCTCTATCTGTCTACAGACATTGGTTGTCAGCCTATCAGGGTAACCTCTATTCAAAAGGTCATGTAGAAAAGTATCAAGTGACCTGGTCATGCCCATGTTGTTGGTATTAAGACGTGAGAGTCTCAAAGATTGTCCTTTCACTATATTTATGTGTGGGATGCATGCCAATACAGTATTAGTATTAGACCAGCTGATAAAGGGGGAGCGGTTGTTATTCTCAATAGAACTGACTATACATGCTGAATGAATGAAATGCTTATGGATACAGATATCTATATTAAGATAAATGAACATGTTATTGACAGAAGCATTTACACTATCAGGGATGTACTGTATGAATCGTTAATGTATGGATAAATAGATTTGGGCTTGTATGAGTTTTACATGGTGGAATATCCTTTAATACCCACCCTCAATGGGCTGCCTAAAATTCATAAAACATTAACAAAACCCCCGATGCGCCCCATATTCTTAGGTCGAGGCTGAGCCACCGAGCCCCTGTCACAGTATGTAAAAAATATGTTAAAACCTCTACTTGTAGAAGCTCCATTAGTGTTGAAGGACACACAGCATTGTTTATCGACTTTGTTTGATAAAGTAGAAGATATGGATTTATCTGAAGAACTATTAGTCACACTTGACATCAAAACTTTGTTTATAGTGATCCCGAACACAGAGGGGATAAATTCAGTTAGACTACATATGACACATCATAGCCAATACAATCACAACACCATAACTGTGATTTGTGCATTGTTAGAACTGATTTTGAGCCCTAACATATTCCTTTTGGCGAAAGCTACTTTTTGCAGATACAAGGAGTAGCCATGGGCACCCTATGTGACAACACATATGCCAACTTGATATTACACAATGGGAAGAAAACTATGTGTTGAATGACTATGTATTTAAGGAGAACATGATATATTATGGCAGATTTGTAGATGACATCCGTCTGTTGTGGAAGGGAAGTGACGTACAGTTGAAGGATTTTATCGTATATCTTGAAAGTACCACCAGCTATCTCAGATTTGTTAAAAACAAAAAAGAGAGTCAGAATCAGCAAGTCCAACAAACAAACTGTTTAATGGTTAGCGCTTTCGTCTGCCACTAATAAGCAAACTTCATCAGACAAGGAAAAGAGGAAATTACATATTTTAAATAGTAAAAAATACATGACATCACTTCCCATCTCTGTTAAAAAGATATAACACCTTTAAATATATGTATAAAAATATGCATGTATATATATATATATATATATATATATATATATATATATATATATATATAAATTTTAAATATTTATATGCATAAGTAGCTATATAAACTTATAGTTAAAAATCATCTTTCTAAAGATTTAAGTTTTGAAAGACATTTCACTTTACAGTTGTCATTTAATCTTGGGTAGCTGAAAGCATTCAAAACCAGCTGCCAGCTAAGTTCTTTTTCTTCCAACAGCAATGACCAAGGGCCACCCCGAATGTCTGTGAGAAGTTGTTCTATAACCACAAATGAAAAAGTGTGCCCTGGGTTGCTACTGACACATCTGGCTAAGGCGTTAATAGGATTTTGTTTCCCTATGTTGTATATGTGCTCATAAATGTGTTGTTTTAGCTGTCTCTCCATCTTACCAACATAGAAACATTCGTATTTATCGTACAAAGCTAAGTATATCAGTCCTTTTGTTTCACAGTTGAACCTACTTGTTATGTTCAATTGATGTTTGTTGACAGTTATTCTTTTACCAACTTTAATGTACTTGCAAAAATGGCATCTGCCACATTTATACATCCTGGGACTGTTAACATATTTTTTATTAGGTCTTTCAAGTAAGGCTTTCAAGTTACATCCTCTTTTAAAAGTTACCCGTGGTCTCTCACCCAGCTTTAAACAAACAGCAGTATCAATCAGAATCAAGTCCCAGTTTTTCACAATAATCTCTTTTTTTAAAGTGAGTGCATTGACAGAAAAAGGGGCAATAAAAGTTGTATTCAAGTCAGCAGATACATTTACAGTGACTTCTTCAGCTGTTGGGAGAAAATTATTAGTTGAACCTTCTGACCTCGCACTACTACCCAAAATTGTTTTAAAGACTCCTTCCCTTCTTTTATGTCCAGCTTCCATCATTAAATTATATACTAGAGAGACAGGGTAAGATCTTTTCAAAAACATTTCTTTTAGTAAATTGCATTCTGAAATAAAGGAATTTTCTAGGGAAGACATCCTGGCAGCTCTAACTAACTGGCCTTTTACAATGGCTTTTTTTCTGGTGGTAGGGGTGGGAGCTTTCATAATGCAAAAAACTGTTTGAGTATGTAGGTTTCCTATATACACTTGTCAGATATATCTTATTACTGATGTGTTTTTCAATAAGGATGTCCAAAAATGAAATGGTGTTGGTACTAAATTGAAAAGTGAATTTCAAAAAAAATCTGTTAGGGTGGAAATATAATTCACAAATACTTCTGCACCTGACAGATCACCTTCAAATAAATTAAATATATCATCCAAATAATGGGTATACCATTTTACTTATTGTTGAAACAGATCACATTTAAATAAATGGTTTATTTCCCAAAAAGCAAGTACACAGTTTGCAAAGCTCCCACCACATGGGGACCCCATCACCACCCCTGACTTCTGTAAATAAAAGTTGTTGTCAAACAAGAAAAAGGTGTTAGATAGTACTATATCTGGAAGAAACTCTCTTAAATACATTTCTTCCCTACTGGCATTTTTACTAACAAGAAATTCCCTTACCCATTCAAGACCCAATTTCTGGGGGATCACCGTATACAGGTCTTTGATGTCAACCGTGAGGAAATTCAGTGTCTCATTAAACACAAATGAATCCAGATGCTCTAAAAAGTGCTAAGAATATTGGCAAATCTGTGATTCAGTTTCTAAAAACTTTTTTAACTTTGTATCAACAAATTTAGCAGAAGCATAAGTTATTGAATTCCTGCCACTGACAATCGGGTGAAGGGGTGGGTTGTAAATATCCTTATGAATCTTAGGAAGAGCAAAAAGACAAGGTATCTTAGGTGCTGGCATACATAAATAGTTATAAGTGTCAGTGTTAACTGTGCCCTTGATGAACAGATCATTAAGTAAAGATCTGAGATTTGTTATGCAATGGTCTCCAACCAATATAGACTTTCTGCATATCACATTATATAAGAATGATGCTGGTAGGCTAGATACCAAATACTTTAAGAAAGCTTACTGGAAAAACAGTATACTACACAAATCCAGCATGCATCCCACACATATCTTTCCAAATATAGTGAAAGGACAATCGTTGAGACTCTCACGTCTTAATACCAACAACATGGGCATGACCAGGTCACTTGATACTTTTCTACATGACCTTTTGAATAGAGGTTACCCTGATAGGCTGACAACCAATGTCTGTAGACAGATAGAGGTGCATAGGAGTGACAAAGGGGCCCCGTATTTTTAAAACAAACATAGGAATCATAATAAACTACATGGCAACACTAAGTTCACCACCAGATATCCTAAGGTGCTTTTCACCTAGTCTAGTAAAATCTATGGGTTTTGTGACATTATTAGAAAAAATTGGCCCATCTTGTTAGTAGATAATGGAATAAACAAGGTGGTTGGACATGATCCTACTTTTATTTTTAAGAACAATATGAGTTTGAAAAGGATGTTATGCTATAGTCCTAAGTGCTCAGGGATGGAATTTGCACAAGGAACAGGAACCCTTCCCTGTGGGAAATGCAAAGCATGCACATTTATTGTAAAAGAACAAGTGTTTATTCATCCCAATACCAGAAGGGAGTTTATTCCAAGATTGTCTGCTACCTGTAATAGTAATTGCTTAGTATATCTAGCAACTTGCACATAGTGTCAAGGTTTTTATGTATGAAAAACAATGCGTAAGCTTAAGGAGAGGATCTTGGAACACGCTAGCAATATAAGGAATAATGTACATACCAATGCTTTGGCAGTACACACAGGCAAAACAGGTCATAATGTTTTTCATTTTAAAGTTCTACAACAGGTCAACCTAGTATGAGGAGAGGAGATGTGAACAACTATTTAGAGAATCTGGAGGTTAGATGGATAATAGCACTGCACGCTCACAGAGAACCAGGGCTTAATGCTAGTGTACCTTTAAAGCCAGCACTAATTGAACGAAGCTGAATCTGATTTGTTATTTTAAAGTAACATGATTTTAACTTGCATAAATTGTCTTTTTTAACCGTCATTTTATATGGATCTGAGGAAGCGGTAACCCAGCGAAAGCACTCAGCCTTTTACAATAAAACTG
Organism: Protopterus annectens; assembly: GCF_019279795.1. Taxonomy (NCBI): domain Eukaryota; kingdom Metazoa; phylum Chordata; order Ceratodontiformes; family Protopteridae; genus Protopterus; species Protopterus annectens. The sequence continues at coordinate 70,755,601 of NC_056727.1, read as the reverse complement.
ATACACTACAACTTTGGAGGAATAACGCCTTATTTGTCTCTGCTCAGCTTTGTTGGTGTGCTCATATTTTGCTTTTCTACATTTGGACTTTATTGTGTGTGATCGACCTTTGGCAGGAGTGTGTGCTTTTTGTTCTAATTCCTCCAAAATAAACATGGTACTATTTCAGACCACACAATACTCATACCCTGTAATACCCCCTTTAAAATAGCTAAATCTTCTGACTTCCTACACACCAACTGTCAGTTTGGAATTACTCCCAAATCATTACCTGCCAGGTAAAAAACACACTCTCCAAAGCCAAGAACACAGCATCCATGGGACCTGACAACATCCCAGGCTGTGTTCTAAATGAACTACAGAACGAACTGGCACCCCACCTAAGCACCATGTTCAATCATAGCCTCACCTCAGGCTTTGTGCTCACTGAATGGCACACAGCAAGGGTTATCCTACTCCACAAAGGGGGAGCCACCACGGACCCTGGGAACTACTGCTCCATTAGCCTGATGAGCCTGGTCTGCAAGGCTATGGAGCATATCATCATGGAACTTATAAACAATGACATTGGTAATCTCCAAACTCTGGACCCTACCCAGTTCGGGTTTGTAAAAGGCAGATCATGTCTCCTAAACCTGATAGACTTCTTTGAAGCAGTCACCAAAGCTGTAGATGAGGGTAAGGTGGTACACACAGCCTATCTAGATCACACCAAGGCTTTCGACACCATCCCCCACTCTGGAATTATAGACAAACTCACTAAACTAGGTATGAATCCGTATGTCACAAGATGGGTTACCAACTGGCTCACTGATCGAACCCACACTGTGAAAGTAGCAGACTCTAAATCCAACTTCAGACCAGTGGCAAGTGAAGTACCACAGGGTTCAGTCCTAGGTCCTCTCCTGTTTGGTATCTACTTCTCTGAAGTACAGGCTAACACAGAAGGTCTTTGGCTAACAAAGTTTGCAGATGACTGCAAACTAGAAGCCATAATCAAATCTCCTAACGATGTGGACATCCCACAAAAGGGCCTTACTGAGACAGATGCCTGGTGTCAAAGCCATGGCCTCAAGCACAATGCCAAAAAGTGCATTGTCATCCCTTTTGGTAAAAACTCTGTACCCATGAACTACCACATAGGCAGTAGTCTACTTAACGCCGAAAGTGTGATGAGACCTTGGGACACAGGTGGACAGTAGTCTCTCCTTTGATAATCACATTGCCACAGTAGTCAGGAAATCCTTCTACGTGGTACACCTCATTACAAAAGGCTTCTCATTCAGGAAAAAATAGGTCATCGTTCCCCTCTACTCATCATTCATTAGACCTATTATAGAGTATAATGCCCCTTTTGGTATGTACCTCACAAGACATATACAACAACTGGAAAGGCCACAGAAATATCTCACAAAGAGGATTACCGGCCTCAAACAGATGCCCTATGCAGACTGTCTCAAAAAACTGCAGCTTTACTCCGTCGCATATTGCCTACTCAGAGGCGATCTCTGCCTAACACACAAAGCTAGTAGTAATAGTAATGGTTATTTGGATTTTAGTAGTAGTCACCCCTACTCACAGAAACGTAGTATTATCAAAGGTCAGTGCATACGGGCTGCGAGGATGACAACGCTCCGAGCGGACATGGAGTTGGAAATCAACCACATAGGGAGTATGTTTAGGGACAAAGGGTATCCGCCCTACTTGATCAAGGATGTGACTAGCTTTGTGTTACAGGAATGGGGGAAAAAGTATACACCACTGTTGGGGAAGGGAACAATCCTCCCTGATACTAGTAAGAAATGTCATGATAACAAAGATACAAATCAATATTCGAAATCCTATATAGTTAAGTATGGGAAACATGCAGATGATGTCAAAAAAATTATTACTTCTAATTGGAACATCATTACCAGTGATGAGTCTATTAAAGATTTTGTCAGTGACAGGCCCACCTTTGTATACAAAACAGGCCCAAATATTAAAAATCTTATTGAATGGAAGGCCAATAGACAAGGGGGGAGTAACAACACACAGAGATGGGGGACCAGGAAATGTGGTAGATGTTCACAATGTGCCTTTGTATGTGAGGATGCATGTTGTACTTTAGAAAATATCAACAACAACAAAATTAGATTTGCCAATGGTAATTGCAACACCAAGCATTTGATTTATTTAGCCATGTGCTGTTCCTGTCCCTGTTATTATGTCGGGAAAACCGACAGGTTATTTAAAAACAGAATTTACGATCACATTTACTGTATAGGGAAGAGGGACGAGAACAATGCCTTATTTAGGCACATTTCTAAAAGTAAAACATGTGACAAGTTTAAATTTGCAATTTTGGAAGTAGTTAGGGAGAATCCGAGGGGTGGGGACATTAAGAGAACAGTGGGAGAGAAAGAAATAAAATGGCAGTTGAAATTAAATGCAGCGTGTCTTCCAGGTCTTAATGACACGATCCCCACAAAACCCTTGGTTAGGAACACATAACATCTTCATTTATTAATTATTACTTTTTACTTAAAGAATTGTATTTAAAAATCTAATAGAAGTATATAACTTGCAAAAATTTGGATACTGAATTTTATTGTCTTTATATCAATATTATATCATGGCATGTATTAGCAGTGTTTTAGCAATAGTTGAATTTTGTACCTACCAAATCCTGTCTTGTTAGGATAAATGTCAAGACTGATTTCTAACAAGTGATAATGTTTGATACTGCATCTTTGTGTTACTTTAAATATGTACCACACAGTACAATGTTGTTGCTTCGGCAAAGAGTTGGTTTTTAAGTGTATAAATTTACACATAATTTCATTTAGTGTTGTATTTTAGGTTTTATATGTCTTATCAGTAAGAAAGTAAGTACTGTAGTTTTAAGAAATGGTGAGGGCGTAGCTCTTAAACAATTAACTTTTGGCGGTTTTTTAGGTATTTATAGAGAGCCTTAGGGCTTAGTAAGTGTTCTGATGAAGTGTATTTTATACATGAAAGCGCTCAACAACTGTTTTTTGGCTTGTTAAATAAAGAGCTTGTGCTTTTATTTAAATCAAGTGTGGATCGTGGAATTTACTGTGGTACCAGTGTGCTTTTTTTGTCGATTGTTGCCTCCACAGTGACTTTTGGATATTTGGTGATATGTATAAACAATTTACCAGTAGATTTTCTGTAAGGGTTAGGCAGAATTTTGCTGAAATGCATGCAAATACCTACAGTATTTCCACTCTAGAAATTCGTGTAATGTGCATAGTAATTGTATGGTGATTGCATTTGTTTAGTGTGCATGTCGTACTAAGGGGTCATGGACAGTTGTCTTTTGTAATAAAGAGATGCTACAGTGTGCACACTTGCATATATCTTGATGCTTGTAGTTCCTATGAAGATAGGTGAAGACTGCAGCCTAGCCAGATAGAATTTTGTAGATAATTAATGTAAGCCACAGGCTTGTTCTCTTAAATGTGAAAAGACTGCATTGGATATTGAACTGCAAAAAAGTAACAACAGTGCACTCTGCTGAAAGAAAGCTAAGTCAAGCATTTTATGACTGTCTTTGATGTCAAAATTCGGAGCTGATATGTCTAAAGGGAGGCATCCTGCCTATTGTTTTAAGACCGGAGTTAATGGCTAGAATTTGCATGTATAAATGTCCTTTATTGCTCTGATTTCTGACCAGGTTTAAAGAATGTAAATGTAGTTTCTGTTAGCCTGGGAACACCAGAGAAGTGTGAAGAATGATGTCATGTGAAACAGCTCTGTGTTATGAATTTAAAGAGAGAGAGAATCAGAGAGCTCAGAACATTTTGTCTTGACAACATCCAACATCACCAACACTGCTTTGCTCTATATGTAAGTTATTTAGAACTGTGTTTTCTCTTAGGCATAGCTCCAAATTAGGAAGATTAGACTAAGTGTTTTTCTGTGATGTCAAAACTTTTCTACTCTATTATTTTAAGTATTTCTCTGTGATCTCTGAACTCGCACTGTATAGGAAAAAGTATTGTCTTGTGTTTTTATTATTTGTTATTTAATATTTTTAAACTTTTTCACTGTGGCTGTTTTGTGGAGAGTTCATTTAAGCTCTGGAGTACATTGCATGTATATGGTGATACTGTACCAAGTCACTCTAATAAGCCTTGACTGTTCAGTCACACTCACCATTTGGATAATAATATTGCACAGTAATAATTGGACACCCTTTTAAGAGCCTTTGAGTAGCTGATGAATATTAGTGGGTGGTGGCAGCTGGTACTACCTTTTAGACTGGGCAGAAAAGGGGCACAGCTGGAGAGCCTGTGCCAGATTTCCCCAAGAGTGTCTGTGTGGTTGTATATAACTCATCTCAAAGTGTGTGTGTATCAGCTACTTGGGCAGAGACATGAAGCACTGGTTGGACAGAGAGGGTGCTGGAGGTTTTAGCTCACCCACTAGGCTGAGATCTGCACCCTATTGTTGTGCCAGTGGGGAATCTTATTGGGGATCTGCAGAGAGAGGGAAAAAACAGCCCCAAACTGACTGTGATCTCTGTGTGCTGTTAAGAGAAATTGTACTTTACTATGTATGCATTTGTTATTCTTTCCCTATATGGACACCCCTCACTTCTGTTAGTGGTGAGGATTGAGGCTCCTTGATTGCTGGGCCAGTGCACAGACGTCACAGTTCCTAAAAGTGAACACTCAGAAAAGTGATGATATTTTTCTCTTTTTTTCTGACTGCTGAATGCTCTGTGTGCTAAATTGCTGAATGGGGGGGGGGGGGTTGGCAATTTCCCCTTTCCCTACTGTTGTGCAATCTCAAGAGCTGTTATACATAATTAGCAGGGAATGTGAAGAGGGCAGGGTGACTTTTTACCTGCATAAAATAGTATTTTTTTTTTTTATTTTTTTGTGTTTCAATATTAACCAGTGAATTTTTTGGTCACTCTTTGAGCATTCACTGTTTGCTTAGGTAATAACCTAGACATGCAAGAAAAATGCTGTATTCAGAAACTCGTGGACTGTTAAAAAACAACATGGTAATAATTGCAGGTTTTATAATAGTCTGCTTGGCACATGTGAGTTGTCTTGTAATGAATTATGTTTCTTTGACCTGCCATCAAGGCCATGTACATTTTGCTTTGCATATATGGCACAGTGTATACTACACATGTAATGACAATCTGAAATACTTTATGCATTGAGTATTGCAAGTATTTATAACTTGTTCTTTATGTTGTGATACACTTTATTTCTTATAGTATCTGTTTTTTGTAAGACAGTCGCTCTGTTTTACTTGTTGTTGATATTAATGTTTGTACGCAAGCAATGCAGAAGAACATTTCAGGTAACATGTCACAGCACAACATTATAAGCACATAAGAAGCATTATTGCTTTTAGCATCTTATAACAGGATATTGTGATCTTCAGGATGAAATGACCTTCCTCAGACTTGCTGCTGACTCCACTGCCTATCCAGTATCTATACTAATCAATAGATCTATTCAGGAATCCACCGTCCCTACTCTATGGAAATCCTTTTTCACTATTCCCCTGTATAAAGGCAGAAACTCTACAGACCCATCTAACTACCGACCTATAGCTATTCTATCTCTCCTGTCTAAGATTCTTGAAAAATTTATCCACTCATAACTACTCAGCTACCTCCTCCAGCATAACCTCCTTACTCCCAGTCAGCATGGTTTCAGTCCCAACCACAGCATAACAACTGTCCTCTTATGCTTTACACATACCATTGCTGAGGACCTTGACAATAACAAACTCATACCATGTCTCTTCCTTGACCTTTCCAAAGCCTTTGATACAGTCTCCCATGCCCTACTGCTGTCTAATCTTGCAGACCTCAATCTATCTTTTTCCTCCCTTGCCTGGTTCTCCGGTTACTTATCCTGCAGGTAGCAATCTGTTAAATGTCTCTCTTCCACTTCTCCATTCATACCTGTCCCAACTGGGGTACCACAAGGTTCCATCCTGGGTCCCCTCCTATTTAATGTCTTTTACAATGATATCTATACTTCTTGTAAACAATCCTCCCTCATCCATTATGCAAACGACTTGACTTTCATCTCCATCTCAGACAATACCTCCAGTCTCCACACTCTTACTCAACAGGCCTTCCTATCCACTGAACAGTGGTTGTCCAGAAATCTACTCATTCTCAACCCTAAAAAGACCAAACTCTTATTATTTTCCCCCAATCTCTCTCTCTCTCTCTTCTCAAATCCACCTTTAGTATTACCTCCTCTAATAATATTGTTATCCAACCTGAAGTTCACGCTAAACTGCTTGGGGTCATCATAGATGATGAACTCAAATTCAACTTGCACATCTTCCAAAGCATAAAAAAGATTCACCAGAAACGTGGCTTACCGTATCGCAACAAAAAATTTCTAACTACAAATGTCAGACTCTCCCTTGCACAAGCTCTTCTCCTCCACTCCCTTCTATATGCTACCCCAATACTCACCAACATCCAAACTACTACTTTAAACAAACTCCAACAAACTCACCACAAGATAGCTAGATTTATCACAAACTCTCCATACACTACACATCATTGCCTTGCCCTGAATACTCTCCACTGGTTAGAATCACCCCATCTTCTACTGCTCTTCCAACTTCAAATGTTACACTTCATTCTTTACAAACCTTCATCTTGCCCTGCTCTTTCTTTCTTCATCTCTATCTACACTCCTCCATGGACTCTCTGTACCTCTAATAAGCAACTACTACAAATCTACCAACCCAAAAAAATAGCTGGCAAACTCCTATATAAGCCTGGAACAAACTCCCAAGAGACATTTGTTCCATCATTCACCCATCCCACTTTAAAGAACAACTCAAACTTCATCTACTCAACTCCAAAATATATCCTTGTCAAGCCCCTACTTAAGCTCCCCACAACCCTACTATATACCTTTTCAGTCCACATACAGCTAAGTTCTCCACTATTGTGGATACTTATTAAACTCTACAATCAATACTGTTGGACTTTACTCTTTTTGTAAATATGTAAATATATTTTTTAGTCTGTAAAAATATTGATATGTATATATCATGTGTTTACATTTCTGCTTTGTCTCTCTAACGTTCTTGTATAACTGATTTTGACCATATTTTTAACTCAATGTTTGATTTTCTGTAAACTGTTTGTGGTTTTTTTTTTGGAGCTTTTCTCCTCGGGTCTCCACTGAAAATGAGCCACAAGCCCAGCTGGACCAACCCAGTTAACAAATGTCAATAAATAACTAAATAAATAAATAAAATATTCTCAGTTCAGCTCATCTGTCATGCTTCCAACAGCACATGTAGATGTCATGTGTGTATGTCATACATGCATAGTTATAAATCATAGCACTCACAGCTGATAGTGTAAAGATACTATCCCAAAATACTTTGTATAAAGGTGCTAATTAAATGATTTTGGTAATGGTACCACCATAGACTCCAAATATTACAGCGTATCCATTAGCCGTGTCACTGCTGCTAATGTACATCATGTTTTATGCTGCAGAAGAGACATAGCAGCAGTCTTACTGCAGACATGTAGTCCATTCCAAGATGGCAGTGTGTGCAGCAAGGCACTGTCACAATGTAGTATCATTCATTCCTATTTCATAACTAGTCATGGGCATATTGTCATGTTATTACACATTTACTCAGGGGGCAAGATGACTCAATTGTCGTATGCCATTTAATGTGCATACTATCAACACAGAAAGTAAATGTGTACTGTAGCAGGTGCACTTCTATGCACATGCTAACATACATGTCAATCATTCTCCTAGTGTGTGTTGCAGATATACATAATGTTTCCCCATGGGCCTAGTATGTATGACCTCACAAATATAATTCCAAATGGCTGTCATGCAGTTAAATGCATAATATTGTTATATGAATGATGCATATTTTTGCAATGATAATAGCACATGTGATTAACAACAACACATGGTAATATTGTAACAAAACACAGATACTTCATTTGTTTGGGACAAATGCATTGTATTGGTATACCCTAATAATAGTACTGGGCTGCATAAGTGCCATATGTTGGGTTTGATTACCATCTTATATTGCAGAGAAACCCCATGGAAGAGAGTCCACCAGTCCAGTGGTGAAGGTGATGACAGGGCCACTTATGATCAAAGACAAAAAGACAGATGAGGAGGGGTCAGCTGCCCAAGTACAACCTGCTTTTGCTGCACCTCATGCTAAATAACAGTAAGACCACAGGCTTGACTCATCCTGATGGTAATGTGTTCCATTACTAGATTAGGGATCTGGTGGTAGATATGGTCTGGGACCAGATTCAGGGCATGTTGCAAGGCTTCTTTGGTGAGAAGACCATTCAATGCACGAGTCTTTCAAGGATGTATTTTATGAAGTCATCCATGTATTCAACCTCAAGAGGTAGGTCCCTCAGGCAAATAAGTACGGTCTATGTAGTAGACTCCAAATTCAGCTTCAGACCAGTGACAAGTGGAGTACCACAGGGTTCAGTCCTGGGTCCTCTCCTGTTTGGTATCTACTTCTCTAAAGTACAGGCCAACACTGAAGGTCTTTGGCTAATGAAGTTCGCAGATGACTGCAAACTAGGAGCCATAATCAAAACTCCAAAAGATGTGGACATCCTACAAAAGGGCCTTGCTGAGACAGATGCCTGGTGTCAAAGCCATGGCCTTGAGCTCAATGCCAAAAAGTGCATTGTCATTCCTTTTGGTAAAAACTCAGTACCCATGAACTACCACATAGGTGGTAGTCTACTTAACACCGAAAGTGTGATAAGAGACCTTGGGACACAGGTGGACAGTAGTCTCTCCTTTGATAATCACATCGCCACAGTAGTCAAGAAATCCTTCTATGTGGCACACCTCATCACAAAAGGTTTCTCATCCAGGAAAAAAGAGGTAATTGTTCCCCTCTACTCGTCACTCATTAGACCCATTATAGAGTACAATGCCCCTTTTGGTATGTACCACACAAGACATCTACAACAACTGGAAAGGCCATAGAAATACCTCACAAAGAGGATTACCGGCCTCAAAGAGATGCCCTATGCAGACCGTCTCAGAAAACTGCAGCTTTACTCCATTGCATATCGCCAACTCAGAGGCGATCTCTGCCTAACACACAAAGCTATGTCAAACCCAGAGCTTTTAGACATGCTCCACTTAAAGAAATCCCAATCCCTATGAGCTACACGCTCTAGGGACCTAAACCTCATCATCACAATAAACAGAACATGCTGGAGGGATAGATTCCTGTCCCAGAGACTTCCCATACTCTGGAACAAACTACCTATCTATATCAAACAAAGCTCCTCATTAGCACTGTTCAAGAAAAATCTTGATGATTGGATGGGAGATAGGTAATTCACCCCAGGGATCACTTCTGTGGCTCTGTTCGACAGTGGCACAGGAAAATAATTTTCTTGGGTGGCGAAAGCCAGGGTACCTTTGGCTAGGCTTATATAGGCCCTAGGGCCAATAGCCTAGTACCTACCTATGAACCTATGAACCTATGTGCCCCTTCATTGCTTAATGTGACTGATATGTGATTGTCACATATTTCTATGCTATGGATAACATATGATATGGTTGTACATTTGTTACATGCATGTACTGAAATATGAATGTCAAGGTTACACTATTTTCGTGGTACAGCACAATCCCTTGCCCCATGATTCACCTTGCCTGTGATATACAAGCCTTTAGACATTAGATGCCGCCCATGTCTCTCGCTGTAGTGTGCACACCAATGCCCTTAATAACCATCTTTTCATTGCAAGTAAGCTCCACCAACAAAGCATTAGTCGACATAAACAAAAGCAAAAATAGCTCTGGGAGCTCCCTCTACTCTTGCTTTATTGCAAAATCATGGAACAGCATCCCCTAGAAATCAAGACCACAGAAAACAAAAACAACTTCAAAAAACTTCTCTGATCACTTTTATATAAGTCTTAGATATGTAACTGCACAGACCCTGGGTAGTTCCCTGTAATAGAGCTATAACATACTCTCTACATGAGTGTACTCAATTAAACTCATCCTGCACAACAGTACTTTCTTTACAATAGTCCTCAACTATGCTTAGTCACTATCAACCCTTCACTATCACCCTCCACTACATAATAAAGCTCTTCTACTGCTACTGCTGAACTATATATACCTACAAGTGAGTCCAGCCTTATCCCTCTGTATCTTAACATACACTGTATGTATTGTATCACTGTTCTGTAAGCAAATTGCAAATGTTGAATCATTATGTATCTTTACCGTATGCTGATGCTACTGAGTAAACATACACCTCCTTTCTTTTGTTCTGTACTCAGATAAAGTTTTTTATTACATTTATTGTACTAGCCATTATATTAATTGTCACCAAATATCTGAATGCAATGCCCAACAACAGTACTATATGTTCATGTACTTTTATTGTATGTTTATCCTATTGAGATATTATTTTGTTCTGTACTTAATTTACTTGTGTTTTATTACATTTATTGTACAAATCACTGTAGAACTTTTCTCCCCAAGCCTCAACTAAAAATGGGCTTCTTGCCCAGTCAGACTGACCCAGAAAACGAATGTAAAATAAAATAAAAAAAAAATAAATAAAGGCATGTTTCGCCTCCCTCAACTGTGTTCGAAACTAACAGACATTTCCATCCACTTGCATGAATGGGATGGGACTAAGAAGTCAGAAAAAAAAAGAAACAGTGCACTGATTTTTTCAGCGTAGGTCTTTTCCCCCTCAGTTATCCTGCTATTGTCACACTTTAATGTTGTGAATTTAGTTTAAACCAGGAAGTGGCGTGCACACTCCCAGAGATTCTAGTTGTAACGTGTGTACATTAGCTCTTCTTAGTAGGGCAAAGTAGGCTCCTCGGATCTACTATATTACATAATCCTACCCAAATAATACCAATTAGCTCTCCATGACCTATTTTAAAACCTAAGAGGTATTGTTACACGTAACTTGGAAACAGCGTCTCTGACCAGCATTTAAATTAGATAGCTCTGCCGAGTACTATTGAAGTTAGGAGTGTCTTGTCACTTAACTCTTATTCTACTCCTTACTGATAGTTGTTTCTGGTGCTCAGTGTGGCCAGGTTGTGCCCACTCCATTCATCCTCATTCCGCTCAGGGTCACTCCACTCTCCTAATCTACCCCCAATTCTCACCCAACACCAGTACATCTAAATTATTTCAGGCAAGACACTCCGACCACTTAACCATAACGAATCAATCTACAAGACATCACACAATTTCAAACTCCTATCTGCCCCCTCATTATTCCCACACCCTATCCTCATCCTCTTTTACCTACTACACTCTCTAACAGCCCCCTTATTTATCTTATATTTAATACTTACAGTATACTTATTCTGTACATTACATGTCTCTTACTAATTGTAGACCTTATTAAGAACTCCCCCATCCCGTCCCCCTTCTCTCCCATTTCAAACTTCCTGCTATCATAAACGTTACTATCTGATAGGTCCCTTACTTATCTTCTGCTTAATAGATATAATATACTTATTTGATACAATGCATTTCTCTTCCTAACGTTATACTCTATTACACACTCTGTGTAGTTCAAAGAAATGATACTGTTACACTCAACTTCTCTGATAATCCTGTCACTAACTGCTCACTTAACTTCCTATCACAGTAACCTATCCATATCTTACTCCTCCCTCACTGTTCTCTTCCCTTATGCATTGCAAACAAAACCAATTAACTTTGTAATTTCACCTGAACTTTACACTACTACTCACACAGATCATGCTACTTATATTATCCACCCCCTAAACACTACACCTCACATTTCTCTCAAGTATAACAATTTCACAAAGCATTTCTTAAACTTAACAATACGCATAGCATCTCGGGTAAAACTTAGTAGTGCTATTCACTCAAACCCTGGTCCCAAAACTGACTTACTGGAACCCCTTACCTCATCCACAGTACCATCACTGAATGTATTAAATCTATCCCAGAAAGGAACTGACCTATTACTCTTAAATACGAACCTCAAAAGTGTCATCAACAAAATGAATGAACTACATGCCAACTTCTCAGTCTACTCACCTGACATTGCTCTACTAACAGAAACCTGGCTCACGCTAAAAATAGACAATAATGAAAAAAAAAACAAACAAGGTGGAATAGCCACCTTACTTAAGAACAACCTAATACTAGAACATCTAGAACAAAACATCTCTGGTTTCAATAATGCTGAGATACTTTTTACCAATCTTAAAATTAACTCCAATAAACACCTAATCATTATAGGTACTTACATTTCTTTGGCACTTGTCTGTCATACACTACTCGTGACACTCTGTACCAGTTGCCTGCAGTCCCTTTAACTGTAGCTGTTACCTCCTCATTCAGACTTTCCTTCTCCTCAACCAACCCTTCAATGTACTTTTAGCTGTTATCCTGTCTCACTATTTCCCCTTCTAAATCAGTTCTTATTTTCTTCTTGTTTCCCCATTTTCTGCCATTACAACTGTGTTATCTATACTCAGTTTCATCCTATGTGCCTTCAGTTTTCAATTCCTTCTTCTATCCTTCGCTGAAGTTCTAGTTCAGAGGCTGCCTGTAATATCACATTGTAAGCAACTTTGTTTATTAATTCCCTTCATACCTCTCAGCCTCTTAGAACAATAAATCTGACAAAGCTATTAATAATGGGGAGACAGAGACCCCAAAACAAGGATGATTTTTAAATATTGCTCCTACAAACTCAGAAAGTTGATAAAATAACACTTTTGCATTCACATGAATTTTCTAAAGGGTATGAAGTCTGAAACTCAAATGTCTGTTATTATTTTCTGGTTTCAGTCGTTAATGAATTGTTACTGATTTGCCAGAAAAAAAACACACTTTTATGAAAAATGGACCAAAAATATGAGGTAAAAATCTGTACATTCTGTGAAAATCTGTTGAGAGGTTTGGTTCCCTCTGACCTGTTTGCTAATGTAGTCCTTCAGCAATATGAATAGCAGTGGGCTCAGACCTAAACCCTGATGCAAATCCACTGTCACTGGGAACCCATATCTGAGTCCCAATACTGTTTGTGCTTGTGTGATTTGGTCTCTGTACATAGTCTGCACTAATTCTACAAATGTTTCTGGTACATTAAGGAATCACAGAATATTCAGATCATATTTTATGGGACCTTGTCATATACTTTCTCCAAGTCTAGGAATGGCCAGTTGGAATCTTTCCTTATCTCTAGCTTCTTCTCAACTATATGTCTCACTGCAAACATCAGGTTGGTTGTGATACATCTTGATCTGAATCTAAACTACTCATCTTATATCTTACTTTCTACTACTCTTTGCATTTCTTTATCAATAACCCTCTCCAGAAATTTCATGCAGTGTGACAGGATTTTGATACCTTTATGCTGCCCACAGTTAAGAATTTCACATTAGTTCTTGTATGCTGCCACTTGTATGCTTATTCTACAGTCATCTGAGATATTGATTGCTCTCTATACTGCTATGAGTACCCTCAGGGAACATTTCTCCCCTATCTCACCCAACATCTTGATCATATCTGCTATGACCTCATCTGAGCCTGCTGCTTTCCCTGACTTAATTTCCTTAGTGCTGGTTTTACTTCTTTTAGCATGGGCTCCTCTTCTTTATTCATCATTGACTGTGCCTGGGCAGTCCACCTGTGTGTGGTTTTCTTCATTCAGAAGCTTCTGGAGATAGTCCTGACTTTGATGTCCCGTGGACTGGTAATCAGGTTGTTGCTGGCATCACTTATGAAAGTTGTCTGATGACTGACTTTCTGCCTTTGACTTGCAGTCTGATAAGTGTTTCTTGCTGGTAGAGTTCCTCTGATGTCATGTTATTTGCTATTATGTAAATATCAGCTGTTTTTGCTATTAAAAATCAAAACATCCATATAATTAAATAAAGTAAGTAAAAGCCCCTTACTTTAAATATACAGGCTCTAAGGATTCCTCTGGTGTGGTTAAGCCCCACTAAACACTACCAAAAACTAATAAACAAATTCTTAAAGCTCATAGCTAGCTTGCCCCACACCCTTATTATCGATGGGGATATCCACCCCAACCATACCCCATCCTCACCTGACAGCACTAACTCTAATATTACCTACTCAAACATAAGACAAAGCCTAAACAGACCCCCCCAACTCACTCCTGACCTGCCATTTAAACATTAGAAGCATTAATGAGGTCCGCAACCTCCACGCCCTCCCAACAACCTACTCCCCGACATACTTTGACTCACTGAAACTTGGTTAAAACCAACTACGTCAGATAATGAAATTCTACCACCTGGGTATAACATACTCAGACTAGACTGTACTACTAGGAAGAGAGGGTGGGTAGCTGCTCTCTATAAAACCACCCTAAATGTTACTCTAGATTACCAACAACCACCCCATTTTAACAAAGCAGAAATTCTGATTACCAAACTACAAATAAATAAAAACAAATGTATAAACATAGTTTATGTATATATTCCTCCAGGTAATAATTAAGGCACCCTAGAAGACGTCCTCCATTGGCTATCCAGTGCCTACCCCCAAGAAACCATTCTTCTTGGGGACCTCAATATAGATTGGAATAGCTGCACTGCTGAGACCCCAACCACCCACGTAAACCTACATGAGTTCACACAAACTATATCCTCCCCTACCAGGATCAGGAAGCCCAACAATAAAGAATGTATCCTAGACTAGATACTTATCAACAGCCCTCCCCACATGTATAAATCAGGTACTCTCCCTGATGATCTAAGTGATCACTTCCTGACCTATATTATTAGGCATAACGTTGAATCTCTGCATCTGCCCACCTACAAAATAATAAGAAATAACAAAAACTTCAATCTTACCAAATTCCTAGATGAACTTAAATTATGTAATCTGTCAATTCTAAAACAATTACCACTAGATGAGGCAGTAACACACTTCAGTACCACATTCCTGGACATCCTTGATAATCACACACCTGCAGGATCTATTAGAATTAAAACAAAAATTGCTTCTTGGCTCACAAAAGGTACCAACTTACGAATCATTCAAAGAAAGAATTCCTGGGCCACCTGGTGCTCCTCCAAAGCCTCTCAAGATCAACTGACATTTCAACAATATAGGAATGATACAAAAAATTCTGTATTACTACACAAAAAAAAAAATATTTTTGCCATCTACACAAAAACATCAAAATACACCTCAGAAGTTCTGGGCAGGTATTAACAAATTCCTTCACCCAGGGCAATCCACTCCAACCCCCTCAGCCCCAACTCAAAAAATCTCCAGAGGCCATTGCTAACATCTTCAACAGTTTCTTTACTAAGGCTATCCAGTCCCTTGCCAGCAAACTTAAACCCTTTTGTTCTAATGCTGAACCCCCTATACCCAGAGCCCTACTCTCCTTTAGCTTCCAAGCAGTTCCCACCTCACTCATCAGAGGCCTAATTAAAAAACTCAAACCAACCACCTTATCTGCTGACCTCCTCCCTGCAGACCACCTGAAAAAGCTGCAGATGTCATAGCATGCCCTGTCTCTATCTTGATCAATAGAATCATAACTGAAGCCTCCATCCCCTCCATTAGGAAAATATCCCACGTCATACCACTCCATAAAGGTGGCAGCTCCACTGAACTGTCAAACTTTAGACTGATAGCCATCCTTTCTCCCCTGGCCATAATTATTGAGAAGTGTATCCATAAACAACTCTTGCACTACCTTATTCAAAATAATCTTCAGGCTAACTCTCAGCATGGTTTTAGGCCATATCACAGTACCACCTCAGCCTTCCTCTGCTTCTCTAACATCATAAATCACAATCATAACAACAACAAATTATCTTTTGCCCTGTTTCTTGAACTTTCCAAGGCCTTTGACATGGTTAACCACCAGTTACTCTTACATACCCTTAAAAAATATCCCTAGACAACCATGCTATACAATGGTTTCAATCTTATCTCAGCAGAAGACAGCAGGTTGTCCTATGGCAGGACAAACTCTCCACCCTTCTTCCCATTACCCTTGGAGTCCCCCAGGGCTCTATATTAGGTCCCCTTTGTTTCTCCCTCTTTATCAATGACCTCCACACCGTAATCCCAGAAGCACCCTGTATACAATATTCTGATGACTCCACCCTGATTTGCTCAGCCTCTTCCCCAACAGATTTCCTCAATTTAATCCAGAAAACCTTCAACACAGTTGAAGATTGGCTTTCTAATCAGCAACTGATATTAAACCCTAATAAAACAAAGCTACTGCTCTTCTCCCCCTGTTCGCAAGTCCTCTCAACCTTCATTTACTATAACATCTAATAATGGCACCAGAATCCCACCAGATACCTATACCAAACTCTTAGGAGTTATAATAGACAACAACCTTAAATATGAGATGCATGTCAATCAAACAATTAAAACCTTTAATAAAAAACGTGGCTCCCTATAAAAAAATAAACCTTTCCATACCATTTCTAGCTAGGACTGCCATTGCCTGTACTCATCAGCTTTCAACCCTACTTTATGCCTCTCCAATACTCACTGACTTGAGCAAATCTGATCTCCGCAAACTATCTAGCTGCTTAAACCAAATTTTCTAGGTTTGCCACTGGCACTGACTATAGGACACACCACTGTCAGAACCTAAACCTCTTAGGATGGCTAGAATTCCCTACACTAATCCAGTATAACCATTTCATTGTTGCATTCAAAGTTATTAATCAACCAGAACCCCCCCCCCAAAAAAAAAACATTATCCATCCCTCAAAAACATTATACATCCCTACAATAACCCCAGGCTACTTCAGTCTTCTGCAAAACCTTTGGTACAAACTGTTAAAGCTAACAACCTATTTGGAGACTCTCTGTTTGTAAATCTAGTTGGGAAAACCTGGAATTCACTCCCAGCTGCCCTTACTCTGGAACCCTCACTTATCCACTTCAAAGAAAACCTAACCCAGTATTTTAAAACTCACTGGCTATGCCCTTGCTCTAATCCTGACTAAATCCTCCTCTGCTACCATATGTTTACTGTTTTTATTCACAACTACTATTTTGTAACCTTAATAGGTTTGGAAATGTAAGACTGTAACTTGTATGTGTATACTGCTGAACATAAACTGTAACCTTAATAGGTTTGGAAATGTGAGAGTGTAACTTGTATGTGGATACTGCTGAACATAAACTGTAACTTTGCTTGTTTTTACTATGATTTTATCTGTTTGTATGTTTGGAGCTTTTCTCCCAGAACTTCCGCTGAAAATGGATATGTATCCAGTCAGACCATCCCAGTCAACAAATATAAAATAAAATAAATAAATAAACAAACAAACAAATAAATAAATAAATAAACAGTAGCAACATCAGAGAAATGGCAAGGGGGTACCAAAAAGAAATCTGGAACTCTCCAAATCCAAGGATAATCCACCAAGTTTAAATGACTATTAAAGGTATCCTGTAACCCACTCACACTACCCATTTTTTTCCTCCAGAAAGTCTGAATCTCTGTTTTTCTCTTTTACAACAGAGTGTTTCAGATTCTGAAAATCATTCATCGAGATTACAAATGGCACTGGGAGGAAATTGCACCTTTCCATGTGGTAATTCCTCATCGTCTAGATCAGACTCTGTTTCCGCTGTTTATTCACCATATGGTATCTCAGGGAGTGATAGAGCCAGTTCCTTCTTCCCAGGTGGGGAAAGTTGTTTATTCAAGGATGTTCCTAGTGCCACAGAAAGAAAATGCTTGGAGAACAGTTTTAGATCTTTCTGTCCTAAACATCTTTGTGATAGTGCCCAAATTCAAAATAGTGTCACATTAAAACCTGTTACCTTTCTTTCTCCTTTGTTTCCCGGCAAAACCAGACTTAAAAGATGCTTATCATCACATCCCTATTCATTCAGACATGCAACACTTCATAAGGTTTTGTGTGTTTTGATCACATTATTAGTTCTTTACTTTACCCTTTGGACTATCTACTGCACCAATAGTGTCCATAAAGTGTCTGTCTCTACTAATATCTCATTGCAGGATACAGGGTATTTTTCCATAATTAGACAATTTGCTTATCATTGTAGAGTATTTTTCAAAGCATCTGGAGTCTCTTTCTTGGTGAGAGATCTCTTACACAATCTGAGATTCCAACAGAACATTCAAAAGTCTTTATTGACTCTTTCACACAGGATTCAGTTCCTGGAATGTTGACTAGACACCTCATTTCAAAGAACTTTTTTTACAGGAAAAATAGATATTTATCTAGATCAATGTCTAAGGTTTTCCACTATGACTTTTGTCATTGTGAGGGAATACCTCATGATCTGGGTCTCATGACATCTATGATTCTCATAGTACCCCCGGCATGATGCCACATGAGAAAGATACAGTTTATCTTAAATCACTTTGGTTCCAACATCAAGACATTTCATCTTTTCAAATCCCAGTGCTGGGGTTTGTCATAAAAGAAATATTTTTTGGGAGAAAACAGATATCCTTAAATCTAAGTCTCCCCTTCTCCCTCCCTGGTCCAAATCAGTAAGTAACCACAAACACTTTGGACTTTGCTTGTGGAGAATTTTCAGAAGGGATAAAAGTACAGGTAGTATAGGACACCAAACACTGACACAAGCACATGTGTGTCAAGCAGATGCTTGCCCTGATGAAGGCAGTCAACTCTCTGAACCATCTTTAGTTCCCAAGACCTATTGAAGTGGTTACAGACAATATCACAGTCATGTGGCACATCAACAAGTAATGGAGAACCAAGTCTTAACCCCCTTTGCAGAATAGCCAAGTTAGCTTAGGATATGATTCATGGCACAGTCTTACTACAGGCACCCTACATTCCATCAGAGCAAAACTGTGTGGCAGACAAGCTAAGAAAGACCAGGGCAAAACCTCACAAATGGAAACAAGATCAATTTTTTCCAAGATTTTATCCATCTGTGGGGAGGTCCTCAAACAAACGTGTTTGCCTCCTCTCTAACCAATCAACTGGCAATGTTCCACTCCAGAACATTATGCAAGAAGGCCTGGAAGAAAGATATATTTTCTCTTCATTGTACAGGAATGTTCTTGTATGCCTTTCCACCCTTTCCACTAATAACCATGGTACTTCTGAAGATTCAGAAGGAATCCCCCAAGATCATTTTGATGACTTACTTCTGGCCCAGACAACCATGGTTCTCTCTTCTTTTGGAAATGGACAATTACCACAAGCTTTCTCACAGTTTGAATCTACTCAGTCAGAACATAGGTGTTTGATACACCTTAACATCAATCAACTTCAACTGACTGCCTGGATGATAGGGTCTTAATTCCTTTTAGCCACCTGTTTACTGAGGACATGCATCAGGTAATAATGGAGACAAGAAAGACTACTACTAAGAAACAAAATATTAGCAAATAGAAAAGGTTTTCTAGTTTTACTAGCACCCATTTAAGGCTAGTTGCTCTCTGGCTATATCATATGTGTATGAATTATTGCCCTATGGTCTTTCTTATACCTCTGTCAAGGTTCATTTATCAGTCATTTCAGCATGTCTGCCCATGGATCCTCCTCTTTCAATGTAGTGTCATGCACAAATGTTCTTAGATATGATTTTGCATAAGAGGCCTCCAAGAAAGCTGGTGGCCCTCCTTAAGATCTTAATTTTTTGTTAGAGAGGCTAGCACTTGTTCCATTTGAGCCAGCTAATCTGGCTGATGTGAGATTCTTAACAATGAAAGCAGTTTTAATGATTGCTCTGACATCTGCCTAAATGGTACCCAAGTTTACTTTAAACTAACTATCCATCTTCCTATTTTCATTCATGAACCTAAAAATGACAAAGAAATGATACTCCATACTTTGGTAGTCCACAGACAACTCATGAAATTTATTGACAGAACTGTTTCACATCTTCAGATCAATTATTTGTTTCTTGTGAAGGTAAGATGGACAACCTATGTCAAAACAGCTTATTTCCAAATGGTTGCTTAAGGTTATACCTTTTGTTATACTCCCCATAGCAAAACTATTCCAGGCAGAGTCAAGGCCCACCCTACCAGGATTCTGTCTCCATCTATGACTATTTGGAAATGGTTGGATTCTAGAGGCATTCTTGAAGCTGCTGCTTGTTCATTTGTGCATACGTTTACAAGGCATATTAAGCTTTATTTCTTCTCTAGATCTGCATCAAGCTTTACTAAGACCATTCTTCAGGAGGTAATGGACTCTCCTCCTTCCAGCTTCCAAATGTAGTTAATTAAGATAATCTACACATATAGCTAAGGCTACTGCAGCAGTCATCAATATGACGAACATAGTACAGTTGTTTAAGTTAAACTCACCATAAAAGTAGATGCCTGAATGATCAGTGCAGCAGTAGGTGCTCCTGCCCTCAATCCCTCTTGTTTTTTGGTATTGTTTAATACAGGGTGTGGACATTTATTTTTTGTTGTTCCTAGCATTCTCATTTAAGGGCTCAACCTTCCTCTTTCAGCAAGCAGAAAAGCTCTGAAGGACATTGCACCTAAACTTGTCTTTTAGTCAGCTTATCTCAATCTGCCTGACAGTTTGGATGTATGGAAGGTGCCCTGAAGCTTTGGAATTTGTTCTTGGCAGTGCAGGATATAACCAATATTGCTATGGCTACTGCAGCATTGATCAGATTAATATCTGCTGTGATAGTAAATTTATCTTTCACAAATGTGCTTTCTATACTTTTGCCATGCTAGCATGTTTCATACTTGGCAGGAAGAAAATCATACATCATGTAATAATAGCACATTAAAATGAATTACACACTCTAACATTTTCCTTCTCTGTATGCCTCACCCTTTATATCCCCCATCTGATGTTGTAAAGCATCACTCAAATCATATATTTCTTTTATGGCTGGACAATGACTACAGGTTGCCAGATGAGCTGATAACTTTTCACTTACTGTCAGACACTTTTCACACCCAATTTCCTTATGTCCCTGGCACAATTTTTATTCAATTGTTTCAAAAATATAGTCTTATTAGAATCAAAAGCATTCCTATGTCTTGATGGAATAAAACACAGTCTAAATATTATAAATAATTTTCAGTTGTATATTTTTCATTTTCACATTTGTCACATTTCACTATATAAATTATCATGCCTTCTACTAAAATCTTGAAAGACTTTATTTTCATCTTTTAATGTGCTATGATTTTTATCTAATGTGGTTGGTGGCATGAATTTAATCTGGTGCATTTATAGATGGACAGCTTTAGAATGACAGCGTTTATCAGGAATAAAATAAAATGTGAGCAAAAAGAACTTCAAAATACCTCCTCCCCATCCAGAAAAATTATTAGTTAACCATTCCTATTTGGAATTATCAGCTTATTTACCATGTGTAAGTTCAGTCACTTTTGAATTATTTCTGTGTGACTGAACTGCACCAGTATTATCAGGAATAAATGTGCAGCACTCAGATTTGATGAGTGCACATGTACTCCCTTTAGGAGCGAGGTTAAAATTAAGTGCTATGTTGTTCTTTAGCACCAGTGATGTACATGGCAGTCATCTCTTGAGTAATTAAGTTAATGGACTCAAAGGTAGAGTTACTTAAAATTTCTAAAAGCTTAGACAACTTTCTCAGCTCCCAAACTGACTTGATTGCCCCCAAAGCAGGCACAATTCCTGATCCAGAAATGACCCAATCTCTAAGATCAACATGAACAAGTCCATTAAAGCAATCTTTTGTACAGTATTATGACAAACCCAGGAGACATCTATTTTTGCAAATGGGTTCCGAATGCCTTTAATGTCTCTCCTGAGACAACTATTACACATTTTTCCTTCTGGTAAAACTGCTGTATGCCATATGGATTGTATAACATGGCCTATATCACAATATCCAGATCAGTCTGTAGGTAACCAGAGATAAGCTTGATCCCTGCAAATATTATAGTACTAATGCATTGCTGCCATACCTTGTTCTCTAACCCCATCATAATTTCTCCAAGTGAAATTGGAGATACTGTTTCTGATAAAAGACATTCCATTTTTATGATACAAACATGAAACAGTATTACATAAAGGTGGTAGAAATACATTTAGCTTTTCATTTTATAGTAAAAAAAAAATAGTATGGCTTGAAATACCCCCATAATGTGTAGGATGTATATGGGCACAAAGCCAACAGTCCCCAATGTTGAGAGTCTCTGCATTGGTGTACAAGACCACAGAAAAAGTATTAAATCTAGAATGCCATTCAGGTGTTTTTGATTTATTTTTATTTGAACACGTCTCTATTCTTAGCAATGGCTGTATATCTATTAAGAAATGGTTCAGTATTTACAGTTCCAATGGTTACAGATAATGATGTACTCATGGATCTAGATGACAAAATCAAACAAAATAAAATAATTGTGAAAATCACAGTAGTTGTCCCAGTGATAGTCCATAAGGAAAACAAGCATGTTGGGGCTGGAGAAGTTTTTGAAGAAATTGTAAACATATATATTGCCTTGTTTGTTCATAGTCTATACAAAATCAATCAGCAAATGATTTCCAACCAGAAACATTGACTGCAGATGAATTTGAAAATGAATTAGATTTGGTTGACACATGTTAATGTCAGTGCCCAAAAGGTACAATGAATCACTGATATTGGATTCAGAAAGAAGAAAAGATACTATTGATGTTGAAAAAGAGTCAGTAAAATTTACTTCAGGCCAGGATAAATTAAAGGAGGTACATAGTTTCACTCCCTGGTCTCATACAAAGGGTAACTCAGCTGCTTTCACTTCCAGTTCAATCTAGATAGCAAATGATTCACAGTCAGTTCCAGATTAGATCCAGATGGAAAAATGTCATTGGTTGTCACTTCCAGATGTAATGATGTCCCTGTTTTTATCTGGTTCTGCTGGTGATAGATTATGCTGGCTCACATGGAATGATGTCAATTGAGTCTCAATTGCACTCATCATGAGGGAGGGTCTTCTTGACATGTGACACATGGATCCAGGTGGAGAGGCCTTCACAACAGATGTAGTAGCAGTTGTGAGCAAAACAATGTAGGGTCCCTTCTAACTAGGGCTGAGTGAGTCCATTTGGGAATGTACCTTAATGAAGACAAAATCTCCAGGTTGCAGTTCATGACTTTCTTGTTATGTAGGTCATTGTTCTACATACAGAACAGACTTATGATACTTATGCAAAACAGAACAAAAAGCTTTATAATATAAGAAAATGGATTCATAAACATCTTTCAATTTCAAATTATTGGGAAAGGATGAGGAGATATTCCTTTAGAAATACTACCTGTACTTCTCATACTGAAAAAAATAAAGATAAAGCTTCTGGACATTTAAGGGACCAGTATCCTCACAAACTTTATATTATCAGGTCTTAATGGTATGGTTAGCTCTATCCCTCAGACTTGTGGCCTATAGAGACAATGAAACTGCAATTTCACATTCAGAGTTTTGCAAATCTGCAGCATTACTTGACTAATAAAGTAAGTGCCCTGATTTGATTGAATCCAACAATGGAGCCAAATCTTGGGATCAGTTTTCTTAACAGCTTTTTAGCTACTGTTTTTGCATCATTCTTTGCACATGGATCCACTTGTACACATCCAGAAAAAAGTATCAACAATATCCAATGTATATCTACATTTCTGTACTTGAAAAAGTTCAACAAAGTCCCAATGTATGGAACAAAATGTCCCCCAAGTCTTTTTCAGTGTTTCAATAGGTGAAGGTACAGATTTAGACTCGTGCTCTAAGCAAACTTTACAAAATGTTAAGTGACTTCTGAAAAATAATAAAGGGCATACCAATCATTGTAAATTTGTTTTATTAAAGCATTTTGTCTCAATGGAAAGGTAAATGAAAGGTTTTGATCAACTGAGTTAATAAAATTTGTGGAGCTACTAGCACTCTGTCTGAGTGGTACCACAAAAGGCCCACAGACTGGCTGCAGCATCGTTTGTCCAAATCATTCTCTCAGAGTCCTCTGCCTGATTCTGAAAAGATAACAACTCATGTAAAGAAAAATTGTTGTTAGTGTCATTCAATTACTGCAAGAATAAAGACTAAACACAATAAAACAATGCAGCCTGTCTTCCTCCCATATCTACAAAATTATTTCCCTTAGTTATACAGGAACCATAATTTCTATGTGTGGCATATTTAAAAAGAACAACCTTTTTTGGCAATAATAAGCCATCTAATAAATCATTAACAAAAACTGAGCTTTTATTAACAGTTCCTGCTGAAGTCAAATAGTGTCATTCTTTCCGAAGAGCCCCAAAATCACAAAGTAATCTGTAAGCATAATATGAATCTGTAAAAATTGTTACTGATAGATCCTTGCCAGTCTTATGGGTTTTGGTAATAGCTTCAAGTTCAGATACTTGACCAGACACATTTTCATTTATTTGTCTGTTTGACAAAATTCTGTCTTGTGTACAAATGGGAAAGGCTGCTATGAGTTCACTGTCATCTTTTTGAACACAGAAGCCACCTATGAAAAGAATTAAATCTAGATTTTGCAATGGAATGTGTTATAAAACTAACCTAGGAGGAAGCACACTTTGAGGTTCTCCTTCATCTGCTGTATGAATTAAAGAAATACAGTTGTGGTGAACATCAATCAATCTGTAAAGAAGGGTTATTAAGTAATGCCAACTCATATTTAAGAAACACAGTAGTGGATTAACATTGTCACCGGACAAAAATGGGAATTAAAGTCACAAAAAATCAAGGAATGTTTTCAGATCATATTAGTATGAAGCAAAACAGGTCTAAAAGTCCATCTAGACAAGGAAATGAATGTAAAAAAGACTTATTGAAAAACAAAGACAGTAGGTTTAGCGCTTTCATCTTTACAACCAAGGACTTCATAAGAACAATGTCAAAAACACCATAGGTCTTAAATAGGAAGTGGATGAACATTAGTTGTAATTAATCAATTAAAACATTGATAATTTAAACATACAATACATTAAAACTGATTCAGATTAATAATAAGAACTACAAAGGTTTAACAAGATTCAAATAAAAAAATTGGTGATGCATAATATCATTTTAATCTAATTCATAATCTAACTGTTATGATCCTAAGAACTGAGTGTATTGAAAAATGTCTTTGAGCCATGGGAGTATGGAAGCATCCAATCTGAGTTGCCAAACCAGCTGTCCCATTGCCCACCTCTAACATGTAAAGGAATTGTCTCTAAAATTCCAAACTCAAAAGTCATAAACCTGCAAGAGTGCATATAAAGGGCATTCTCAATATTCCCCTTCCTAATATCATGAAAATGGTCATACATTCTGTTCCCCAAATTATTTTCTGATTTTCTGGCAGAAAACAATTGGCATTTATTACATATCACTGTAGAGACTATTCGTCTTGTGTCACAATTGGACTTTAAAAAAGTTACTTTGGAATGATAGTAATTATTTAATATAATAAAATCCTCATTAATAATATAATTGGACTGGTTACATTTCCAAAATGTTGTGGTTCCATTATATTTTCATCTATTTTAGAAATAAACACTGGACAATCACCCACTACACCACAGATATCCTTATCAGCCTTAAACTCAAGCGGTTGTTTCTCATAATCCTTTTTTTTATAAATGGTGTATTGTCATTCTGTAACATCAACATGTAGTGTTCATAATTAGGTGAGCCTACAACACTTTGACAGTGTCCATTTCCAAATGTGTTTTTCACAGTGAGTGGGGTGCATTTCACATTTCTGTACCTAGCTACCCCAACATATACTCATTCAATAAATCATGGGGGTAACCCACTCTGATAACATATCACTAATTTGTTGTAGCTCAGTCTTTTTTTCTAAATGTTTTTATTAAATTTATAAATGAATAACATTACATTTGATGGATGAGAATTACATATATAAATAAAAGATTGAAAATAATAGCAAACAGAGAACTAACATAATGAACTGTTTACAGGTGTCTACAATTTAAAATAGAAGCAATACAATTATTTCATGAAATTATGTTTAGTTCTAGTTTTATGTCCTTTCGTTCAGCAGTCGTATCTCAGTCTTGAACTACTCATCATATGATACCATTCGCAGTGCTCGAATAAACTGTCCCTTGCTGAAATTATTTTTGCAATGCCATGGATGATAACTTTTGTAATGAAGATAGGAGTTAGAAAAAGTGTTTTCTTCTATACACAGCAGAAATACATTTTCTCTTCATAAGCTCTAGCTTGACATCAACAAAATGTTTGGACTCATACATGTGTCCGGTGTAAATTTAAAAAAAAATTGTAGTTTCTGTTAAATATTTGAGAAATTCATCAAATTCAAATCTCTGTCCCATGTAATAAATATATCATCCAAAATCAACTTATAAGATGAGTTAAAAATGAACAAATACCCATAAGTGAGTATAACTATGCTCTATCTATAAACAGTTTTGCAGTAATTTTTTTTAATTCTTTGAAGGTGAATTTTATAGACAGATTAAGGGAGTAGCAATGGGGTCAGCGTGTGGCTCCATGTATGCTGACCTCATTATGCTCACTTGGGAGAAATAAAGAGGTAAATTAGATGAATTTTACAAACATATAACAGAAGCTACTACTTTTTTAAAATTTACACACAAACACATTTGAATCCACCCATTTTTGGATGTCAAGGTAGAGGTTGTGAATAACAATTTTGCTTCTTCTATCTATAGAAACACTTTTTCTAACTTCTATCTTCATTTCAAAAGTTGTCATCCATGACATTGTAAAATAAAATTTGTCAAGGAACAGGTTAAAAGAGCAGTCTGAATGTTATCAGATGATTAGTTGTTCAAGACTGAGATACAACAAATTAGTGATATGTTTTCAGAGGGGATTACCCCCATGATTTACTGAATGACATGTGTGATAAGATGATTAGAGGCTGCCAGTCCAGCTAGATAGAATTTTGTAAATAATTCTATGGCATTGTAAATATTAATATGATCCACATTCTTGTTTCACAAATGTAAGAAAACTGTGCTATGTGCTGAGATTCAAAAATGTAACAACAGTGCACCCTGCTGGAAGAAAGCAGACATGTGTATAAACTCTATGCCTACATAATGTATGTTTTATGGTAGAAACTGGGATATACAGAGTTAACTTGCAAACTCTAAGAAAATAAGCTGATAAGTAAAGGATTTTACGACTGTGTGTGATCTCAAACTAAGAGACAGGATGTCTGGGCTAGGAGCTTCTTTCTATTGTCTTAATACAGAGATAGTTGCTAGGTTTCAAATGTAAAGTGTATTTTATTGCTCTGTGACTTCCTGGCAGCTGCAGATCACAAAGAAATATTACATTTTAAGTTATGTGAGCCTGGGAACTTGAGCAGAGGTGACAAGAATGATGTAATCAGAAATGTCTCAGCAGTAATGTGTATTATCAATTTAAAAACTATCTCAGAAAGAAAGAGAGAGCATTTTGTATTTGTTTCTGAACCTGAACACATCATCTCACCAGCACTTGCTTTGCTCTCTAAGTAAGACTTAAATCTTAGTATTTCTCTTAGAGATAGTTAGAAATATAGCCAGATTAGTGCAGATGTTTTCTATATTTATATGAGACTCCTACAATGTTTTTTAAAGTATTTCCTGTGATTTCTGAACTCTCTGCTGTCACTGTGCTGAGTTAATAAGTATTGTACTGTGTTTTTATTATTTATTATTAAATATTTTTAAACCTTTTAATTGTGGCTGTTTTGTGTAGAGATATTTAAGCTCTTAGAGTACTTGCATGTATTTGGTGATACTGTACAAGCCACTCCAATAGCCTTAGCCCTGGGTCACTCTTACTATTTGGATGGCAGCAACATTGGTCACCCTTTGGGAAGGGCCTTATTAGTAGCTGATAAGTAGTGGTTGGTGGCAGTGAATTCTACCTTATAGTCTGGGCAGAAGGGGGAGTAGCTAGTGAACATGTGCCAACCTTCTTCAGGAATGTCTGTGTGCTTGTATATAAATCAAATCTCAAAGTGTGTGTGCGTCAGCTACTTGAGCAAGACAGAAGCACTGGTTGGATAGAGAGGGTACTGGAGGTCTTGGTTTGACCCTCGGCTGAGATATGAACCCTATATCTGTGCCAGTGGGGAGTCTTAATGGGGATCTGGAGAGAAGGGAGAAACTAGCCCCAGACTGACTGTGATCTCTGTGTGCTCTTAAGGGAAATTGTACTTTACTCTGTGTGTACTTGTTATCCTCCCAATGTGCACGTCCCTTACCAGTGTTAGTTGTGAGGATTGAGGCACCTGGATTACTGGGCCAGTGCATGGGCATCACAACATGTAGCTAGGGCAGAAATTTGAAATGCACTCCACTCCTACACAAAAACACATTAGGAAATGGACACTGTAGAAGTGGTGTAGGTACATCTAATTTTGAACATTTCATGTCGGTGTTACACAACAACAATGCACTATTTATAAAAATGATTATTAAAAACAACTGGTCAATTTTAAGGTTGATGAAGATTTCCTTGGGTTAGTGGGTGATCGCCTAATGTTTATTTCTAAAATAGATGAAAATATAAAGAGAGTTTTAGAAAGAAATAGAACTGGAGTAATGAATACAGATGGAGGGACAGATAATAATGGAACCACAAAATGTGGAAAGTACAACCAATGACATTATATTATTGACAGGGATTTATTATATTACATAATTATTGTCATTGCAAAGTAGGTTTTAAGAGGACAATGGTGACATGAGAGGAATAGTCTATATGGTGGTATGTAATAAATGTCAATCATTTTATGTTGGAAAAACAGAAAGGAGTTTGGGGAATAGAATGTATGAGCATTCTTATGACATTAGGATGGGGAATATTAGGAATGCCTTTTATATGCAGTCTTTGGAATGTGTAGGTTTTATGAAATCGGAGTTTGGAATTTTAGACAAAATTCCTTTGAATGTTAGAAGTCAGCAATGGGAAAGAAAAATAGAACATAGAGAGTTGGTTTGGCAATGTAGATTGAATGCTTCCACACCCCCGGGGCTCAATGACTATATTTCAATACACTCAGTTCTTAACTCATTACAGACAAGTGCACCTCCAGGCATTTCTGCAGGTAACTCCTACTGTGCCTCTAAGCATCAACTATTGCTTCTCCATATCTGCATTAATAATTCCAAAACCATTCTATATACAAGGTAACAGAATATTTTATTTTGAATCATACATGATGGCAAGCACATTAGTATTTGTTAACACTGTAAGATGATAATTTTATAAAGGTTCAATCCATACCAACTGGGAGTTAAAGGTACACACTCAAAACATCTGCACTGGAGGGAATGAGTTAAGATGAGAGCAGATAAATTATGAGTTAGATTCAAATGATATTACGTATGGCCTAGCATTCATAATTTGCATCGTTTTAAACCTGCTTAGTACTTATTATTAGTCTGAATCAGTTTTTAATGTATTGTAAGTTTAAATTACCAATGTGTTAATTGATTAATTATGATCATTTCCTGTTTAATGCTCTGTTTTTTTTTACTTTGTTCTGATGAAGTCCAGACTTGTGGGATGAAAATGCTAAACCTACTGTCTTTGTTTTGCAGTAAATCTTTTTGCATTCATTGTCCTTATCTGGATGGACTTTTTTGACCTGTTTTGCTGTGTGGAGATGCTAATAATATTGCAAAGCCATTCCTTCAGTTTTTGTGACTTTGGAGCTTGTTTTTGTCATGGGGCAACATAAACCCACTACTGCATTTCTCAGTTCTCATTTAGGATTGCATGGCAATACACCAGCAGGAGGTTATAACTTATATGTAGACAATAATACTGCAGATAGATATTGCATTACAGTCTTTAATAACAATGCCTCTGTAGAATGCAGAATTGCCACATAAGTCTCATGCCTGAGAGTTAGAGCAGCTACCATTTCCACTAAGTGTGCCCTTAGTGTGCCCTCAGTGTGCCCTTGCAGCCACTGCCCTGAGGCAGTTGGGAAAGGCTGCTGCTACAGGCTCAAGATTTGTACAGAAATAAGCAACAGGTCTATAACCATCATTTCTATACTGTGCTAATAATCCTAATGCTACTTTTTTTCTTTTACTACAAAACAAGAAAAATCTCTTACAATAATCTGGTAATCCAAGAGCAAGAGGGTTTAAGAGTAATGTTTTCCATTGTACAAAAAGTTTGTTATGACAGTCCTGCCAGGGTAAAGATTCAGGTGTAGCTTTCTTTAGTAATTCTAATAAAGATTTCTAACCTGCTGCATGATTAGAAATCTGTTGTCAACAGTAGCCGGTTAGTCCCAAAAAAGCTTGCAAAAATTTTAATGTAGTAGGACATGGTGCAATTTGTATCACAGCAATGCATGAAGACAAGATCTAACACCTTTTGAAATTAGATGTCCCAAGTTTTGAACCTGCAGTTTTATAACTCCAATGTGTCTTTATTAACTTTAAATCCTAATTCTGCTGTCAAAAGAAAAAAAAATAGTTTCTTGTTTGCAGTCAGTTGGGGTTTTCGAAGCTGAAACGAAATCATCTACATACTGAATTAAGAGTAGAACCACAAGGAAATTGAATCTTGTTCAGCTGTATTTTTTTCATTTTTCTAGAGAAAAGAGTGGGTGATTCTACATATCCTTGTGGTAATCTAGAACAATTGTACTACTGCCCTCATACAGCTGATTTGGCCTAGTGTTGTGTTGTTCTGACTTTGATGCAGGGGGTCCTGGGTTCAATATGTAAATGCAAACACATCTGGATGTATAGGAACAGAAAAGTAGGCAGAAGAAATGGCTATCACTGAGAAGGTGGTAGAGTTTAATGGAATAGAATTTAGTATTGTTGCCAGATTAGGGACCATTGAAAATGTAGGTACTACTACTGAATTAATTTCACATACATTTTGTATACATCTATATGTATTTTTCACTGGTTTCTTAACACATAAAATGGGATGATGATACCTTATTGTAACAAGGTAGAAATAACAGGTTTGTCTCCTTTTTTTCACTTCTATTGACAAAGAACACTGAACTACCATAGCAGACACTCATAGGGAATGGGATTCATTCCCGTCATGGTATTAGAAACCCAAAAGACTTGGAGAAATTAAAAAAGGTGTATGCTATATGTACAGGTTCTGCATTTTATTATGAGCCCTACCACATTTGCATGGGTAGTCCAGAGCTGTGGAGGGATTACCTTTAATTCCTACAAGCCAGCATTTTCTACATCTTGTTTTGATGTACAAATGTTATTCAAATATATTTTTAAGGGGACCCTAAAAATATTTAAAAATTACACTGTCTGGTGTACAATAAATGTTGCACTGTAATTTACATAAATCTCTACCTGACAGATTTAAAGGGGCAGGATTTCCTAAAATAAAAGCATGCTGTTCTAGACCTATTTGAATAGGAACAGGTTTTTTTCTGGATAGTCTGAGGGATTCCAACCACTTTCATTCCATAAATCATATTTTCAGAATGTGGAAGGTGTTCAGCATTTGCAAAAGTAACCATAGACCTGGCAGCTTCTGTATCAATAAGAAATGGCATTGGTGAATTCTGCACTGTAACATTGACAATAGGACCATACTGATAAATTGGTACCAAGGGGAAATAACAGTGGTTCCTGCTCATGGCTGTTCTAATGGTTTTGTTGCCACAGTGGCAGCTGCCATGCAGTATTCCATATAAGAGAATTTCTTTCAGCTTGTTGTGGTGCCAACATTTTGGAAATCTGTTTACTGTACATACACTAGATGTTCATTTTAACAGTGTCTAGACTGACCACAATTGAAACAAGTATTTAAACATGGTTCACCTGGTAGTGATTGTGGTGATGCAGGGGGATAATAATTTTGCTGATATTGTCGTTAGGTTCTGTTTGGAAAATTTGAAATCTACCTCTTTCTTCAGGATCTCTTCTTCCCCTTCCCATCCCCATGAGTCAGTATTAAACTGTTTGAGCTGAATATAAAAAAGTTTTATTTTGTTTCCTTTCTTTCCTAAGTATATTGTTTGCCACATATTGTGCTGGGTTCACAGTTTCATGACTTTCCAAACTTGGCCAGTTTAAATAAACTTTTTTAATCTGCATTTGTATGGAAGGTAACAAAACCTTCTACAAAATGTCTGACAAACCACTGGCTGATGCACCTTCTGTTGGTTCTGGATGTCCAGAAAAGTCTTGCAAGTATGGATCAATAGATTCAATTTCCTTTTGCATTTGATACTTGCCCAGTTACAGGTTGGGGGCACACTGTGGTAACGGCTTTTAACAAGTTATTCCTAATGGTCAGAAATCTGTCATCTGAATTTTTTTGGGATATTATCACTTATATTGAAATTTTCCCACATTTTCTGAAAATGGTAGGGGGCGTAGAGGCTTTTCGTACTGCTCTCAAGTCTTCAGTAGTTGACTTTTTTTAATTGTGCATGTATTTCTAAGACCTTTGCATATTTAGTGGAATGTGACAAATAGGAGGGATAGAATCTACAATGGGTTTGAAAATCCACTGCAGTCCAGGGGCACACTACTGTTAAGGTGGGTATAGCCTCACAATCTCTTTCTGCTTGCACTAAATGTCTTTGTGTAGGAGTTATATGAAAATCGGTGGAAGAAACAGAATCTGTTTATTCCTCTGTATTTTGCTTTTCAGCTGGTGTCCATTGATATTTCTCCTCATCTATGGCAACCGGGAACTGGGTAATAATTTGATTAATCATTTTAAAGCATTAGTTTTT
This sequence comes from Protopterus annectens, assembly GCF_019279795.1. NCBI lineage: Eukaryota > Metazoa > Chordata > Ceratodontiformes > Protopteridae > Protopterus > Protopterus annectens. The sequence continues at coordinate 70,722,855 of NC_056727.1, read as the reverse complement.
GGTGGAGATCTTTTATTAGGAAATATTTTTAATTTTTTCACATCCTTAGTTCTGTATTTTTATGCTTGTGACACGTTTTCTTTTATTAGCTAGTCACATTAGCATTTGATCAGATGGAGTTGCAGTGAGCACTGAATGTTGCTGTTGAAGGGATAAGATATTATAAACTGACCCTGAGGGACAAGTAAAGGCTTGAAGCAATGTGGGCTGAGGAAGTGTTAGTTGATACCACTGCATTTACCTCCACATACCTTCTCTGAGATGGAAAAGTATCAGCTTCTTGAGGCACAGGGGGTTCATAAGGTGGAGGCAGTGCAGAAGGCAATAGAGGCCAGTCATCATCTGATGATTCTGGATATGTAACTGATAACTTTTCAAATTGCTTTAAAGAATACATACACCAGGAATGGAATTTTTCATCTGCACATTTTTGTAACAAGTTTGCTGTTCTATTAGCTGCCTGCAGCTTTGAATATTATCTAGCTGAGTTATATTTTAGACGTCTAACTACAAATTCCTTTTGCTTATGTTTAACTTATTATTGTCTGTCATTAAATCTGACCAATGGCAAGTTGGTATCTTATTACCTTTTAGTTTCTCTTTATTTTCTAAAATTTTCTTATAAAAGGAACTTCTTCCAGGAACAGTAAAGCACTATCGTTTTTAGTGAGCTCTCATCATTTTATAAAACTACAGCTGCCTCTTCCATATGTATTAAACATGTACCTGTCTGGAGCCCCATACTGCGGCTCTTTTAAACCACTTGTGCCCATTATAAAAACCCACTCTCCTACCAAAGGGAGAGATAATGTGACTGTAATTATAAATTCGCTCATGTTCTTAATGAAGGAATCCTCTCTAATCCTTTTCTTTATATTTGATTAGACTCCACTCACACCCAAGAAGGTACTCTGTCCTTCTGATAAGGATAGTCTGTCTTTCTGACTAGGATACTGTGTCTTTGTTTTTATTGATTAGAACCGTCTAACACACAATGAAGTAAAGTTCATGCTGTTGGTATAGTTAATTGCACATGCATACAATTTCCCAGACATATAGAATTTACCCATTCACATTTATTTTATTTATTTGTTTAACATTTGTTAACTGGGAAAGTCCGACTTAGAACAAAGCCAATTTTCAGTGGAGGTCCGGGGAGAAATGCTCCAGACGCATGTCTTTTAACATATATTTATTAAATTCACATACATTTAAATCTAATGGAAAGATTATTAGTAAAGCTTACCTGCTGAGACTTTAATCTCTGCTGATAGCAAAGAAAAAGCATCATGTACTGGTACACCAGAAATTTGCCTGACAGAAAACAAGTCACAACGGGCCAATGGCAATTTCTAATGCAGCAACACAGAATAGGTTCAGAAATATGAGTATATGGCACCAAACTGTTCAGATACCAAATAACTTTCACACAATACAGTTCGCTAGACAATAATAATCTCCTTTATTGGAAGGAAAGATATGTATTTGGGATACTAAGAAATCAAGATCCTGTCTCTGAGCAGCAGAATCATGCATTCTTCATACCTTTTCGGATTAAAAGCAACATTATTGTATTAATTTTAGGACAACCACTAACCAATTAAAAATAAACACTACAGCATTAATTCTGCTAGTACGATCTCCTGACTCTATGTTTATAACTTTCTGTATTAAACAAAGGTCACCCTTGACAGTTCCAACCATTATTGTGTCAGTGCATGTTCCTGCTGAATATTCCTGAGTGACTTTTGATCAATTCCCATGTAAACATCTCAAATGGTCTATAAATAGTGGTACATAATACATGTTCTCAAAATATTGGTACATAATACATTCAATACAGTGGCGTGCCTTCTGCATTCTGAATTCTGTTATGGCAGGGTGCATGGCAGTTGCACATGAATCACCATGTGCTTTTTGAACAACTCACCACAATGAGGCATGATATGGTTAACAGTGTCTACATGTCACTCGTAGATAAGTTGTGTCAACATTATACATGTCTGTCACTCATCCCATTATCTCATTTGTAAGTGACTTCATAGGGGGGCACATATCTGTCCTTAAGGCCACTTTCAATATGTGTTAATGTGCTGTGCCATACACATAAGCTTCAGAAAAGCATGGTTCATAGGTTCATAGGTTCATAGGTTCATACTAGGCTATCTGCCCTAGGGCATTTATAAGCCTAGCCAGAGTGTGTTTGGCTTTCGCCACCCATTTTAAATTAATTTTGCTATGCCCTTTTTCGAGGTTAGTATACTGTGCCTCTGTCTAACAGTGACACAGAAGTGATACCTGGGGTAAACCTACGATCTCCCATCCACTCATCAAGATTCCTCTTGAAGAGAGTCAATGTGGGACTCTGCCTAACCTGGACTGGGATTTTATTCCAGAGTGAAGGGAGTCTCTGGGTTATGAATCTGTCCCTCCAGCATGTCCTATTTATTTCAGTGCTGAGGTTCAAGTCTCTCGATCGCGTAACTCAATGGGATTTGGATTTTCTGAGGTGCAGCATGTCCATTAATTCCGGGTTGGACATGGCTTTATACGTCAGGCACGGATCGCCTCTGAGCAGGCGGTATGCCACTGAGTAGAGCTGGAGTTTCTTTAACCGGGCAGCATATGGCATCTGTTTGAGCCCATTGATCCTCTTGGTGAGGTACTTTTGGGGTCTTTCCAGTTGCTGCAGGTGTCTGGTAAGGTACATTCCAAAAGGGGCATTGTACTCAATTATAGGCCTGATGAGGGATGAGTAAAGAGGCACGATGACCTCCCCTGATCTAGATGTGAATCCGGTGGGCATAGCTGCAGCCCCTCAAAAGAGAAAAGAAAGAAAAGAAATGAAAAATAAAAAATATTTTTAAAATTCAGGGACTGTGCCTTGTGGGACTTTCAATTTACAATGTTTATTTTTCTTTGTGTATGGTGCTTGTGCTTTACTGGAGTTTGTGTATGGTGCTTGTGCTTTACTGGTGTGTGTGTGTGTGTGTGTGTGTAAATGCCCCAGGTGCTTATGGTGGTGTGGTAGGGAATGCCTCAGGCTTGAACCCTGTACCCTGTATGCAGGTGTTAAAGACTTGAGTTCCCTACCCACCACCATTTGTAAAAATTTCAGATTTTACCTCATATTTGATCTGATCTGTTCCTCATAATATCTGTGGTTTGTAAATGTTGTAATGCTTGATATTTGATGGTGTAGTAGTAGCATTGTTGCCTCACAGCTGCAGGTTCTTGGGTTTGATTCTTGGCTGGGGTTCCTTCTTTGTGGGGTCTGTATCTTCTCCCTGTGTTTGTGTGGGTTTGCTTTTGTGCCTCCCATGTTACAAAGACATGTCTGCATTATTTCTTCCTGGGCCTCCGCTGAAAATTTGTTTATTTGTTCCAAGTCAGACTGTCCTGATTAAAAATGTTAAATAAAATTGATAGGCATTTGAATTTCAGACTTAAGGGTTTCTGAATGTTTAATTCCTGCGTATTTGATGGTGCAGTGGTAGTATTGTTGCCTCACAGCTATAGGTTTTCTGGTTTGATTCTTGGTTGGGGTGGCTTCTGTGTGAGTCTGCATCTCCTGCCTGTGTTTGTGTGGATTTGCTCTGGTGCCCTGCCATTTTACAAAGATGTGTCTGCAGTTTTAATCCCTGCCTCTGCTGAAAATTGTTTTGTTCTGTCCAGTAAATTTGACAGGCATTTGAATTTCAGACTTCAGGTTTCTGAATGTTTAATTCCTTGCAGATTTGATGGTGCAGTGGTAGTATTGTTGCCTCACAGCTATAGGTTTTCTGGTTTGATTCTTGGTTGGGGTGGCTTCTGTGTGGAGTCTGCATCTCCTGCCTGTGTTTGTGTGGATTTGCTCTGGTGCCCTGCCATTTTACAAAGATGTGTCTGCAGTTTTAATCCCTCGTCTCTGCTGAAAATTGTTTTTGTTCTGTCCAGTAAATTTGACAGGCATTTGAATTTCAGACTTCAGGTTTCTGAATGTTTAATTCCTTGCAGATTTGATGGTGCAGTGGTAGTATTGTTGCCTCACAGCTATAGGTTTTCTGGTTTGATTCTTGGTTGGGGTGGCTTCTGTGTGGAGTCTGCATCTCCTGCCTGTGTTTGTGTGGATTTGCTCTGGTGCCCTGCCATTTTACAAAGATGTGTCTGCAGTTTTAATCCCTCGTCTCTGCTGAAAATTGTTTTGTTCTGTCCGCAGTAAATTTGACAGGCATTTGAATTTCAGACTTCAGGTTTCTGAATGTTTAATTCCTTGCAGATTTGATGGTGCAGTGGTAGTATTGTTGCCTCACAGCTATAGGTTTTCTGGTTTGATTCTTGGTTGGGGTGGCTTCTGTGTGGAGTCTGCATCTCCTGCCTGTGTTTGTGTGGATTTGCTCTGGTGCCCTGCCATTTTACAAAGATGTGTCTGCAGTTTTAATCCCTGCGTCTCTGCTGAAAATTGTTTTTGTTCTGTCCGCAGTAAATTTGACAGGCATTTGAATTTCAGACTTCAGGTTTCTGAATGTTTAATTCCTTGCAGATTTGATGGTGCAGTGGTAGTATTGTTGCCTCACAGCTATAGGTTTTCTGGTTTGATTCTTGGTTGGGGTGGCTTCTGTGTGGAGTCTGCATCTCCTCCATGTGTTTGTGTGGATTTGCTCTGGTGCCCTGCCATTTTACAAAGACGTGTCTGCAGTTTTAATCCCTGCTGAAAATTGGTTTTGTTCTGTCCGCAGTAAAATTGACAGGCATTTGAATTTCAGACTTCAGGTTTCTGAATGTTTAATTCCTTGCATAATTGATGGTGCGGTGGTAGTATTGTTGCCTCACAGCTATAGGTTTTCTGGTTTGATTCTTGGTTGGGGTGGCTTCTGTTTGGAGTCTGCATCTCCTGCCTGTGTTTGTGTGGATTTGCTCTGGTGCCCTGCCATTTTACAAAGATGTGTCTGCAGTTTTAATCCCTCGTCTCTGCTGAAAATTGTTTTTGTTCTGTCCGCAGTAAAATTGACAGGCATTTGAATTTCAGACTTCAGGTTTCTGAATGTTTAATTCCTTGTATAATTGATGGTGCAGTGATAGTATTGTTACCTCACAACTATAGGTTTTCTGGTTTGATTCTTGGTTGGGGTGGCTTCTGTCTGCATCTCCTCCCTGTATTTGTGTGGATTTGCTCTGGTGCCCTGCCATTTTGCAAAGACGTGTCTGCAGTATTAATCCCTGCATCTCTGCTGAAAATTGTTTTGTTCTGTCCGCAGTAAAATTGACAGGCATTTGAATTTCAGACTTCAGGTTTCTGAATGTTTGATTCCTTGCAGATTTGATGGTGCAGTGGTAGTATTGTTGCCTCACAGCTATAGGTTTTCTGGTTTGATTCTTGGTTGGGGTGGCTTCTGTGTGGAGTCTGCATCTCCTCCATGTGTTTGTGTGGATTTGCTCTGGTGCCCTGCCATTTTACAAAGACGTGTCTGCAGTTTTAATCCTGCTGAAAATTGGTTTTGTTCTGTCCGCAGTAAAATTGACAGGCATTTGAATTTCAGACTTCAGGTTTCTGAATGTTTAATTCCTTGCATAATTGATGGTGCGGTGGTAGTATTGTTGCCTCACAGCTATAGGTTTTCTGGTTTGATTCTTGGTTGGGGTGGCTTCTGTTTGGAGTCTGCATCTCCTGCCTGTGTTTGTGTGGATTTGCTCTGATGCCCTGCCATTTTACAAAGGCGTGTCTGCAGTATTAATCCCTCGTCTCTGCTGAAAATTGTTTTTGTTCTGTCCGCAGTAGAATTGACCGGCATTTGAATTTCAAACTTCATGTTCTTCAGAATACATAGTAGCACAACCTTTTTTCTAGCAATTTTCTAAGTTTATAAGATGAATATTTTAAATTTGTCCCTATTTTTGGGACTGTATTCCCCATTATTGGCTTCGTCCAGGTTTTGTGCTAAGGTTGACAGCTATGGCAAGAACTGAATTCACTGAATATGGACTGTAGAATTGTGCATATTTACTGATAAAGGTGCACTGTAGAATTGTGCATATTTACTGATAATGGTGGACTGTAGAATTGTGCATATTTACTAATAATGGTGGACTGTGGAATTGTGCATATTTACTAATAATGGTGGACTGTAGAATTGTGTATATTTACTAATAATGGTGGACTGTGGAAGTCTGAGTAGACTTTTTATGATAAATGTTCTCAACTGGGCAGTTTTGCCATTATGGGTGCATATGTTTTGTTTCATTGCTTACTGGAAAAATGTTCAAAACAAATTTAAAACACCCTCTAACAAGTGTACTGTATTGTACAAGGAATATAATTTTAGTACAATGAGGAAGGTGTATCAAAGAGCACATGTATGTTTCATATGCAAGGGGCCTATGATTCGAAAACAGCCCAAAATTAATCTTTATCTGCCACTGGCAAAATGTATTTTCTTTGAATGTGGGTTTCAATGAATGTGAGTTTCAAGGGCAGAGAAGTTTTAATGCTAAGTTTTCATTGTGAGACTGCATTGCTTTGTTTAACAGATTACTTAATGTTTGTGCTGTAAAATACAAAATAAAACTTTCAAATGAAGTCCAATCATTGAAGTAAAGCAGTATGCACATTAGTGTTTATGGTAAATGGAGTGAAATAGCCAAGTAATGGTTAATTGGAATGGCTGCAGAGGCTCCAGTTCAACCATTATTTTGTCAGGGGAACGGCAGCAAACTCAGACAGGCCCAGCTGAACTATACCTCCCAACTGTCCAGATTTTCAAAGAATGAATAGATTTTTGCTTCTTATTTTGGTTTGTTGTTCATAAAATTTGTAGTTTTAATTCCTAAATGATTTGCCAGAAGTCACTAAATAATAAGTTTCAGACTTCATAACCTTCATAAAATGCATGTTAAAGTAAGAGCCGTTCTATCAACTGTCTCAATTTATACAAGAGCAATTTTAGTACTGTTTATATGTGCCCCAATATATTTGGCCTTGTTCAGATTTACTGCATTAACAGGTTGAGAGGTACATGCAAATAAATTGCTTTATAGAATTAGGCATAGCCAACCTCTCAACTGTCCCCAATTTTTGGCTCACAATGTTGCTCTTCCCCTAATAATCCCTCCAAAATAGCAATTTTGGAAGAAAACATGGAGGGTTTACAATTAAGAAATAACTGTAATAATCAAAGTTATAGATTACTTGAAATGCATGTAGATTCTTTTATTTTGTCAGCTGCTCAAGGTAGCAGTACTAATATTAAAGTGTCCCTTCTTTGACAGGTAGAAGCTGTATTGTGTGTCTATTTTATATTTTTGCATCACATTTTGGTCCATTTTCATAAAATTGTGTTTTTGGCAAATTAGTGACAAATCACTAAAGACTGAAGTTAGAAAATGACAGACATTTGAGTTTCAGATTTTATACCCTTCAGAAAATTCATACTAATGCAAGACCTATTCTATTATCTTTCTAAGTTTATTAGAGCAATATTTAAAATTGTCCTTCTTGTTGTGCCTTTGTCCCACTTCTGTGTATGGCTTTGTCCAGATTTCTTGCTCTTGAAGTTGAGAGGTATGACAAATGTGTCAGGGCCATCACAGTCAGCCAGAGAGATTTCAAATTGTGACATGCTTGTTGCACCCCACTCCCCATGTAGTGACTCTGGATGTGTCCAAGCAAGGCAAGGAGTAGTTGTATCTACCTTGGATGGGGAGGACACACTGCATAAGTACTACAGTGGCTTTTCATCTGTCCTTGATTTTGCAGAATGGTCTGGTTTCTGTCATATTTTTGTACTGTTGATTTATGCTTATTACTCAAAGTGCCTGTTGCTCTGTGTTTAAGTAGCAATGCTTTAATGACCATAAGGTAAGCTTGTCTGACATCGTAAGATGCAAGTAAGCTTTAATAAGCATACTGTTAAAGAATTGCCAACATTGAAAGCCTTTCTGTTGTTGCCATGCAGAGAATACTTGACTAGATAATGTATAAGCCTTGGGTATTAAAGGACAGGATTCCATTATTTTAAAAGCTCATTACACTTGTTGGAGACTTCCAGTCATCTCTACAGGCTTTACCCGTAAACTAAACAGAATGCCAATCATGTGTGGTCCATAACCTGTACAGTAATCCTTTAAGCAATGTATCTTGAGCTTGTTTCTTGTTTGCTTTTCATTTTTACTTTTATCATGTTTTCCCCATGAAACGTTGTCAGGCAGCAGGTCTTTTTGGATAAGAAACATTTTTACAAGTGGGGGCATCACATAGATTTCTACTTTCAGCATGTTGCTTGGTACTTTAATAAAGCTGAATATATTATAATTAGAACTGCAGTGCAAGGAGAAGTAGTTTGAGTTGAGTGCTTCTGGTTTTCTTATACTTGATTTTGACTGGCATTCCAGTAATGTATTTAAAAAGTAATTTATTTTTCATGCCTCACAACCTTTTGTTTCCATCTAGATATTAAGTAAGCTGTCATGCAGCCAATGCATTGAAATATTTTTATTCTTCTACACTTATTTTTGTCTTGATTGGACTTTCATAATGATGGTTTGCCACCCAGGGCAGCGTATTTAATTAAAGTTAGTTTTTTTGTGGTTTTGTGCATAGCTCCTCCCCTTTGTGGTTGACCACACCCCTTCCCTTTGACCCCGCCCATTCAGCGTCTCCTGCAGCCCCCCTGTGATTTGAAGTCACCAGCCGCCACTGTGTGAATCCCTTCATGATTAGGTGGGCTATATAAAATGTTTTTCTAACCACTTTGGCCACGTGGTTGTCAAATGAGAGATTGCTATCAACTTGGGTCCCCAGGTCCCTAATTACTTCTTCTGTACTTAATGGATTACCACCTATTTGGTAATTTGTGGGCACTTTGTTTTTGCAAAAGGGGATGACTATACACTTTTTGGTGTTTAGCTTGAGGCCATGGCTCTGGCACCAGTTGTCTGTTTCTATGAGGCCCTTTTGGAGGATGCTTGTGTTGGCTGGAGAGTCGATTATGGCACCCAGTTTGCAGTCATCTGCGAACTTGGTCAGCCACAGTCCTTCCGTGTTGGCCTGTACCTCCAAGAAATATATACCGAACAAGAGAGGTCCCAGGACTGAGCCTTGTGGGACGCCACTTGTAACTGGTTTGGAGTCTGATATGGCTCCAGCAATTCTAACCATGTGGGTTCTGTCCTTGAGCCAATTGTTTGCATGACTTTTCATATGAGTACAGCCTTGTTAAGAACAGTGATGCACCCACAAATGACAGAGTTGCTGCTGCTGCTCATTGATGTGCTGTATGAAATACTTTCACATGTGGTGACACCTTGCTCAACCCAGCCTCCCCTCAAAAACCAACTGCCATTATCATACAGCAGACTTGCCAATATTCATTTGATTGCATTCAGTCCATTGGCCACATGTCAAGATGTGTTTTGTTGCTCATGTATACCTTGACCTGTCTGGCACATGTCAGTAATATTATCCTTACATGCACTCTACCAACCCTTTATGCATTCATCACAATGGAAGTAGTGTGTGCATGTGCTTTACACAGGCTATCACTCTTCATAGATTTGCATCATAGGTTGTACACTTTAACCCCCTTGGGTGGAAGTGTGTTTACATACATGCCTGATGTGTAACTCCATATTTCTGTTTCAGAAGATAGCTTCCCATTACCTAATATTCTAATTTCTGTGGGTACCTGTTGCTTGTGTACACAAGTGCCAATACTTTGTATATGTGATGCAGTGGTGTCTCTGCATGATTCAGTAAAAAAACTAATAATCTTGGTCACACATTTACATATTCCTGCATGGATAGCTTCCTATGAGTGGCACATGACAATCTTGCTCATATTTGCTTTACAGCATGACTCTGCATGAAACACTGCATGCTACCATTTTGTAGACACAGTATGACTACACTACCGTAATACTGTGTAGTGGCACATTATTGTATTACACACCATTGGACTTGCTGCATGTTTCATATTAGGTGTACAACAACATTTATCACAGTAATGTATATCTTGTCTCTTCTGTGCATGCATCATGGCTAAATAATTGATATTTGTGGAAAATGAGCATAATATATTTATCACTTTACATAACTGTAGATGCTCGTGTAGAGGTGCCATTTTGTGATATGTTCCTGAATTGCCTAAACACTATATTTAGATGTTGCAGTTCCACGGCTGCAAATAGAGACAGCTTCTGTGCCAGAAATATTTTTATGGGTCACTTCCAGGGGCAGCACATGCCATCTGTGTGCATAGCCATGGTGGTTAACATATGGCATGTCCATAGTTCAGCATGTGCTCTGGCAGAAAATAATTCATTTTTGGTTTATCTCACCTATATAGTTACTATACACAAATAAATCAAGGGATAGAAGGTTGCAGCTAAAAATATGAACAGAGGAGTATGCAGTGCTGTATTTATGTTGCATTTTCAAACTAGTTGTCTTAAAACTCAGGCTCATATTTAATGTCAGAGCGCTCACTAAATTTAATATTGAGCAAGTCAAAGGTGAGTGAAATATGAATTCCTGTTTCAAAGATTATTAAACTTAATAGCTACAAAGGTCTTCTACGGGAGAGCAATTTAGACCAGCAACTAAAATGTCATATGCACAATAAGTGTAAAGCCATTTCTTGACTGAGTATTTATAATTGAAATACTGCCACTTTCTAAATCGCAATGATGAATTAATAAACTGCAACTTGCATTTGTTTTTTATTTATTTATTTATTTATTTATTTATTTTTTATTTTTTGATTTCCCTTGCATCACATTTGTACCTGCCTGGCCCCAAATTCCCCAAATCCGTGCAGGGTCCATTATCATCCTTCTATACCCCTGGACTTTCTCTGATATAGCTGGGGCTGGTTATGAATCTTAAGGGCATCTTGGGGGCTCGGCCATCTGTGCTTCTGCTTGGTAGTGTTTTTTTATTTATTTATTTTTATTTTATATACCCTAGACACTTTTCTCTTTCCTCACCTCCATGCTAGGTGGTTGCATCTAAAGGCAATGCCCCTGTTTGGACCCTGCTTTCCCTTAAAGGCATCGTTAGTGAGCAATCTTCCCCCAGGACTGGCACGCCCATCCCTCCATACTGTTCCATCAGTCTATTGAACAGCTAATTGAACCCAGGTCAGCTGGGCCATAGCTAAGGATTTATCCCTCTATGCTACCAGAGTGGCTCACATTTGTGCATTTTTCTTAATAATTTTACATCTGAATTTCAGTTTGCTCTGCATGAAAATCTGTATGATGAATGCACAACAAGAAATGCAATTCATTACTAAAATATTGTGCTACTCAGAGATTCTGAACTTATATTGCTGTCCACTGAACCCTGTGCTCCAGATTTGGACAGATTATGTCCCATATCAAGATATTCTGTTGGGAAATGAAAGGAAAAGACCTAGTTGCAACTTACTGAGAATTATACACTAGGGCATCAAATGCAGTGTGGGTCTGAACTACAGCAAGATTGGTGGTGCATAATACACCTTCATAGAAAGGAAAGACTTCACATACCATGCTATAAGAAATTCCTGTTCTACTGTTCAGGTGGTCTGAAACACAATTTACATTAGTGCAGTAATTATGTTCATTCTGTTGCATTTTTAGGCATGGTGGCATATGTATGGGTTGTACCCTTCTTTCATTTGTCTTTGCCAATATAATTATTTATTTATGTATTTTACATTTGTTTACCGGGAAAGTCCGACTGGGATAAGACCCATTTTCAGGGGAGGCCTTGGGAAAAAAGCTCCACATACAAAGATTATACAAAAAATGTACAAGATATACAGTACCAGTATCGTCCACTGGATCTGGCCGTATGCTGTCTGCCTCTGCCCTTATGTTGTCTGATATCTTGCATCTTGATTGTTTCTGCCATACCCAATAATCTGCTCCAGTTTGCTGAGAGACTGAATGGCCAAAACAAATGGAACTGCAGATAGCAAATCTTGCCATTTCCCAGAATTCTCTTATCTCTTAGGTATGGCAATCTTGTAGTTGGTATGTCAGGGGGTGTGGGGGCATGTCTCCCAAATATGAGGTGCAGGGGGCTTGCCACCTACAAAAAAAAGTTTAAAGAAGATTGATGTTCAATATTTGCTCTTCTGCATTTTTTTATGCCAATATTTCTGTAGGAATATATACATATATATATATATATATATATATATATATATATATATATATATATATATATATATATATATATATATATATAAAATCTGAACAATGGAAGGAGCTTTTGAAATAATCGTATATCCAATATAAGTCCTCAAGAGACGAATTCCTAGCCGTTAGCGGCTGAATTCACTGGTCGGATAGTCAAACACTGATTAAAATTCGGCTCCGAAAAAACTAGTTGCAAAATGCTTCCTTCTTCTAATGGTCATCTCAGCCCAAACAACTTCACTTAGCCAAAAACTGTAGAGCATTCATAAATCCATTCCGTAAACATATGATCACCAAATAACAAAAATGCGTGTTTATTATTCAATGAAATAAGCGCTTTCACGGTGTATAGCACCGCTTCATCAGATACATGTAAAATAATTAAAAACCCACCTTTTATTCTAATACAGGGTTCTAAAACACTTCATCATTCGTCGATTCAAATGCTACAATAAGACATCTCACCAATGTTTGAAAAACACCGCACTTGAATTGATGTCGACTAATGATGACATCGCTCTGTGCGCCTAGGCACACACCAGCATCACCATAGCAACAGTCATCAGTCTAATCATGCATACGAACCAAGCACCGTAGTGCACAACATTCCAGGGTTTTACTACCATATATCAAATGCCCCCACGTATTGCTGGCCCTGCACGTGCTTCTACAAAACACATATTCGTGTGTTTGTAATGCTAAGACATGGATTCGTTCACAATAATAAAATAGGAATTAAAAATTATCTTCGGTCTACTTTAAAATTTAAATTACTCCTTTATAACAAATATTGCCAGCCCTGCACGTGCTTAAACAAAACACGTATTCGTGTGTTTATAGTACTAAGACATGGATCCGTTCCCAGTAATAAATAAATGTTAAAAGTTATTATCTTCGCTCTATTTTAAAATTGAAATTACTCCTTTTTAACAAATACTTACTGAGAGCAAATTTGGCAGGCCGTATATATATCTAATATATCATAGAAAATATAGATTATAAATTATGCTGGGGGATACTCTTATCTAACATTTGCATTTGGCTTGAAAGCAGATAGTAACAATTAATAAAATAGAAGATCTAACTATAAAGATAATGCAAAAAACTATCTAGCAAAAAATCTTATAAAATCTAAAAATGTGGCCCATTTGTTATATGTGGGTGTTCAAACAAAATTTTTAATATACTATATCTATGCCTTACAGTGAATAAAATCACTATCTATCAAAAAATATATATACATATATGTTTACAAAAGTTGAGGCACATTGTTATATATGGCATGTGATCTTATGAAAAGATGTGGATGGATATGAATGTAACTTACATCGGGTTCAAAAGAAAATAGATATTTTGACATAAACAAACCCTATCAGGTTTAGACACACTAATGGTAATTACTAACTATGCATATGTTCTTAAACGCATCTAACATAGGTTGTATATATTGTTGTTTGGGTCCCATTGGATCATCATTTGATGTTAATGAGACTATTAACGTAGCCTTCTTCCCTTCAAATGCGGTTTGATTGAAACTGTATCATTTAGTCCTCTTCCCCTATGTGCACCTAACCTCAGAATCCATCGAAGTTCTGCTTGTTCTGTCCTATTACAGATATCACCTATTCTAATGGAGGGTTTCTCAACATGTAGAACCTGAAAAAGAAACTGATGAGTCTCTCCTTTATTCAACATATGCTTAGCTATTGCGCTACTACCGTCTTTTCTGTGGAAGCAATAATAGTGATCTCTAATCCGTTCCTTAAGTGAACGGTTGGATTTCCCCACATAATATTGAAAACACACTATACAATGTGCTATATAGACTATATTCCGGGTTGGGCAGCTCGCATATACCCTAATCTCCCAGAGTCTCCCACTATCTGGGTGTCTATAGAAGTGGGACTCGTCTATATGGCAACATTGTGGACATGTCCCACATTTGCTCGTTCTCTCTAGACCTGTCCATGGTTCAAAATTGACAGCAACACTGAGGGAAGGCCTTGTTAATAGAGGCTATGAATTGAATGAAGTGCAACAAGTCTATCTTAACATGAGTGAGCTTAGAGAAAACAGAGCACAGCCATATTTTTCTGATGTAAACCACAAGAAGGTGGCGAGTAATCGTAGACTTGATTTTGAACACTTCATAATCCCACACAGCAGTAATACCATGGTACTACAAAGAGTCATCTCAGATAACTGGAAAATTCTATCCAGTGATGACCGAGTAAAACTTATTGTAGGCCCTTCACCTAAATACACATACAGTAATATGCCTAGTCTTAAACAAATTGTATGCTATGGGTCTAACAATTTTGAACCATGGACAGGTCTAGAGAGAACGAGCAAATGTGGGACATGTCCACAATGTTGCCATATAGACGAGTCCCACTTCTATAGACACCCAGATAGTGGGAGACTCTGGGAGATTAGGGTAAATGCGAGCTGCCCAACCCGGAATATAGTCTATATAGCACATTGTATAGTGTGTTTTCAATATTATGTGGGGAAATCCAACCGTTCACTTAAGGAACGGATTAGAGATCACTATTATTGCTTCCACAGAAAAGACGGTAGTAGCGCAATAGCTAAGCATATGTTGAATAAAGGAGAGACTCATCAGTTTCTTTTCAGGTTCTACATGTTGAGAAACCCTCCATTAGAATAGGTGATATCTGTAATAGGACAGAACAAGCAGAACTTCGATGGATTCTGAGGTTAGGTGCACATAGGGGAAGAGGACTAAACGATACAGTTTCAATCAAACCGCATTTGAAGGGAAGAAGGCTACGTTAATAGTCTCATTAACATCAAATGATGATCCAATGGGACCCAAACAACAATATATACAACCTATGTTAGATGCGTTTAAGAACATATGCATAGTTAGTAATTATCATTAGTGTGTCTAAACCTGATAGGGTTTGTTTGTCAAAATATCTATTTTCTTTTGAACCCGATGTAAGTTACATTCATATCCATCCACATCTTTTCATAAGATCATATGCCATATATAACAATGTGCCTCAACTTTTGTAAACATATATGTATATATATTTTTTGATAGATAGTAATTTTATTCACTGTAAGGCACAGATATAGTATATTAAAAATTTTGTTTGAACACCCACATATAACAAATGGGCCACATTTTTAGATTTTATAAGATTTTTTGTTAGATAGTTTTTTGCATTATCTTTATAGTTAGATCTTCTATTTTATTAATTGTTACTATCTGCTTTCAAGCCAAATGCAAATGTTAGATAAGAGTATCCCCCAGCATAATTTATAATCTATATTTTTTATGATATATTAGATATATATACGGCCTGCCAAATTTGCTCTCAGTAAGTATTTGTTAAAAAGGAGTAATTTCAATTTTAAAATAGAGCGAAGATAATAATTTTTAACATTTATTTTATTACTGGGAACGGATCCATGTCTTAGTACTATAAACACACGAATACGTGTTTTGTTTAAGCACGTGCAGGGCTGGCAATATTTGTTATAAAGGAGTAATTTAAATTTTAAAGTAGACCGAAGATAATTTTTAATTCCTATTTTATTATTGTGAACGAATCCATGTCTTAGCATTACAAACACACGAATATGTGTTTTGTAGAAGCACGTGCAGGGCCAGCAATACGTGGGGGCATTTGTTATAAGGTAGTAAAACCCTGGAATGTTGTGCACTACGGTGCTTGGTTCGTATGCATGTTAGACTGATGACTGTTGCTATGGTGATGCTGGTGTGTGCCTAGGCACACAGAGTGATGTCATCATTAGTCGACATCAATTCAAGTGCGGTGTTTTTCCAACATTGGTGAGATGTCTTATTGTAGCATTTGAATCGACGAATGATGAAGTGTTTTAGAACCCTGTATTAGAATAAAAGGTGGGTTTTTAATTATTTTACATGTATCTGATGAAGCGGTGCTATACACCGTGAAAGCGCTTATTTTATTGAATAATAAACACGCATTTTTGTTATTTGGTGATCATATGTTTACGGAATGGATTTATGAATGCTCTACAGTTTTTGGCTAAGTGAAGTTGTTTGGGTCGAGACGACCATTAGAAGAAGGAAGCATTTTGCAACTAGTTTTTTCGGAGCCGAATTTTAATCAGTGTTTGACTATCCGACCAGTGTATTCAGCCGCTAACGGCTAGGAATTCGTCTCTTGAGGACTTATATTGGATATACGATTATTTCAAAAGCTCCTTCCATTGGGTTCGTATTTTTCTATATTCTTTCTTGAACCGCATTGGTTGTTTGTTGATATATATATATATATATATATATATATATATATATATATATATATATACATATACATATATATATATATATACATATATATATATACATATATATATATATATATATATATATATACATATATATATATATATATGGATCTACCTTACTTCATCAAAATCCCATATTACAGAATCTCAGTTTGTTGAGTCTCAAAATATCAAACTCCCATTTCCTCAAAGCAGCGGAACAATGATGATCTTCCCAAGGTAAGTAACCACTTACCCAAAAAGAAACAAAACCCAAACTGCACCATCCCTTACCCAAACAGGTGGGGGGCTATGCCCCCCACACCCCCCAGTGTAGGGCCTTCACCCCCACACCCAACTTACTAAATATACTAACTACGAGATTGCACTACAGTTTGAAAAAGGGCAAAGTTCACCATCTCGCACAACAAGTTACTTGCCCTGGGAAGATCTTCATTCTTCCGCTGCTTCAGTGAAGTAGGATTCAATAATATGGGATTTTAACAAGGTCAGGTAGACCCATATATCTATATCTATATCTATATCTATATCTATATCTATATCTATATCTATATCTACGTCCACAATGAATGACTCTGAGAACAACAAAGAAAATGTATAAAATCCAAACTTCACAGAGCAGAAACAGGCTGAAAGAAACCACCACAGCATAAAACCAAAGGGTAATTTTAGTTCAGTAATTGCTTTCACAAACACTGGTGCTTCATCAAATCTTAACACACCATGATATATCATTGCTGGAGCCTTCCTGTGCTCTGACAGAGTGCTCTTCAAACTATCTGGAGATATACAGAGCTGAGTATATTTTTCTGGCACTTCAGAGTTGTGTACTGGTAATTGTTGTTTGACTAATTTTATATCATTGCTGGCTGACTTCAGAGTTGTGCACTGTTATTTTTGCTTCACTGCATACTTTTTCAGATCTCTGCTGAAGGTGTTGGTTTTCCCCATACTTACCTTCCCTTTTCCTGTGTTGTTGTTTAAATTTGGAGGCTTTTGCAGTTGGCCGCCCCCACTGTAGATTTGATCTGGGACACTCCCCCTAGTCCCATCTCTTTACCTCATTCTACCTAATAGACTCCTTCTGCACTTGTTTTTAGTCATTTTTAATTTAATTGCATTTTTTAAGCTGTTTGGTCTAACATTGCTACATACTCAAGTGTGCTAGCTTGCACTGCATTTGAATTGTTTTTACTGCTGTTTTAGCTACTTTTCTGTATATTTAAAAAAATATATACCTTTCCTGTAACTAATGTAGTCCAGATTCAGATTTGCATTTCTAGGACTGTATGTAAGCTTCTAACCCCCCCCCCCAAGCTTTCTGTGTTGGAGGGAAGCATTCTAGCTTATCAGTGGGAGTGGTAAGCACTAGGTAACCTATCCACCACATAAGGAGTGGTTCTGGCCTAGAAATTGTAGTTATTGGCCATTTGGGCAGTTTTTCCATCTCTCCCAACTTTCTGATTTAAAAGCCCGCATTTGCACTTCTTTCCCCCCTTTCCTGTAACTAGTTTAGTCCAGATACAGATTCTTAGTTTTAGCACTTGAATTTGCTTATTCGTGATCAGCACTTGTTCAGAACTTGTAAGCACTAAATAACCTACTAATTACTAAACCTTCCTCATTACCTAGAGGAAAACAGTTTTGGTACTTACTTCCTCACTTGCTTAGAGAAAAACAGCTCTTGTACTCACTTTCCTCACTCATCTAGAGGAAAATAGTTTTTAATTCAGGCATGTCCAAGGGTCAGCTCCCAGTGTTCTCTCCTGTCTATCTGATGAATTTGGGCATCTTGGGGCAATGTAGAAATTGCCTCATGTACACAGACAATGCTCTCCTCCTACCACCCAACACTACAACCTGTGAGAGATGCACTTATTTAACCAAACTGGAGGTAAAGCTCTCTCCAATCAAGACTGAACTTGACAGTCAAGAGGAGAAGGTAAACACCTGCACCACACCACACTCATCACATAGTCTCACTACATCTACACCACCAAAATCCACACATAGAAACACAAAAACATTCACAGAGGCTCTCAATAATAATCTGCTCAAGCAACAGAGACCTCCAAAGCAGAAATGCAAGTAGCCTCCACCCCCAACACAACCCAAATGACACATAGCCTGCAGACTTTGTGTGCCACTCAACCACAGCCAATAAGGCAAAACAATGTACCCAAAACACTAGTCATAGGTGACTCTATAGTCAGGCACACTGATGTCCCACTCACCAGGCTAAACAAGGACAAGGGTACTGTCAGCTGCCTGTCAGGTGCCAGCATCCACCACATAACCCACGCACTCAGGTCACTCCACATCATGTACAAATATGACTCTGTCA
Organism: Protopterus annectens; assembly: GCF_019279795.1. NCBI lineage: Eukaryota > Metazoa > Chordata > Ceratodontiformes > Protopteridae > Protopterus > Protopterus annectens. Next base: position 70,704,041 of record NC_056727.1, on the reverse strand, counting down.
TTGTCCATGTTGGTGTGAACGACCTGAGATGTACCTCCCTGGACTACATGAAAAGAGACATGGAAGAGCTCTCCGATCTTGTAGCCCAGGCACGTATGACCCTACCCTGAGTAGCATTCTGCCATCAACCAGAATGATGCCGCAGTACAAGGACAAAATGATTGACTTCAGCAATTGTCTAAGCTTCTGGTGCCATTCTAAAGGGATCCAGTATCTGTCTGCCTGGGGTGACATGGTCGACAGACCAAGATGCTTTGCCAGAGATGGCCTGCACCTGTCACCCCTGGGATTCTGGATACTGGCTAAGGGTCTTGCCGCCCCTATAGGCAAGGTTGAAATGACAAATACACCAGCATAACAGGAACAGGCAAGCAAAAACTGGGGGTGAAGCTACTCAATGCTAGAAGTCTAAATCTCAAAATGCACTCACTCGAGGCACTCCTTAAAATGGAGAACATCGATATCTGTGCAGTGACTGAGACCTGGTTCAAGGCTCCAGAGGGCACCTCTGCACTACAAGGCTATAACTCATACCACACTTTTCGGCCATGTAACCTGGACCGTAACACCAAAGGGGGAGGTGTGTCCATATTCATTAAGGATATCCAAACCTCCAGGCTAGTTGTTCAGCATAATGCAGCCGAGGTTATCCAAGTGCAACTAACTCTGGGCAAAACTGCAATCAAATTTGTAGCTTGCTACAGATCACCCACAATGCCTCAGTATTCCCACTCCTCTTTTCTTGATGTACTGGAAAATATTAGGGTTCAACCAAACACCCTAATATTGGGCGATTAACTGGGAAAACTACTCATGTACCAACTCCTTCGCTCAACGCTTTCTGGAATTCATAAACTCCAATGCCATGGACCAACTTATCCACACCCCCACCAGGGGCAACAATATCCTGGATCTAGTCATTACCAACATGAGTGACCAAGGTTCCACACCTGAAGTCAACGCCTTATTGGTCCGATCCGACCATAAGCTAATTACCCTAGATATCCACATCCTGCCCCCACCCCCCATTAAGGAAACCATGGTAAAAAAAATTCTCCAAAGCCAACTTCATACTTCTTAAGACAGAAGTGGTGAACTTCATGGCACCCATGCAGATGGACAATACAGTTACGACTATTGAATCCTACACAATTGTACTTTATAAGCATTTACATGAGTGCATGGATCGTGCTATCTGAAACAGAACCAAGATGCTATCCTTCAAAAAAAGGAAGCCAATCTCGTGGTCTCCTGCCATAAACAAACTATATAACAGAAGGAAGAAACTGTTGCAAAAGAGAGTAAAATCCCATGAGTGGAGGAGCTCCCTGCTTAGCCTCAGTAAGAAGCTGCGATCCCTGATAAAATCCGCCAAAGCTAGTTACGAAAAGAAAATCGCTACTGATTCTAAAGACAACCACAAAGCATTCTATAGCTATGTCAAGAATCTCAATGGTAACACTCAGATCTGCTCTGAGTTACAGCACAATGGCACTAAATATACAGACCCAACTCATATTGCCAACATCCTAGCAGATAGGTTCAGTGCTAACTTTACCCCCCTCTCACCCATTAAAGAGCACATCTCTATACGGGAAGAATGCAAAGTTCCTGTAATCATGGCTGCACAGGTAAAAAGCACACTCTCCAAAGCCAAGAATACAGCATCCATAGGACCAGACAACATGCCAGGCTGCGTTCTACATGAACTACAGAATGAACTGGCACCCCACCTAAGTAGCATGTTCAATCATAGCTTCACTTCAGGCTTTGTGCCTGCTGAATGGCGCATATTGACAGTTATCCACTCCACAAGGGGGGAGCCACCACGGACCCTGGGAACTACCGCCCAATTAGCCTGATGAGCCTCGTCTGCAAGGCCATGGAATGTATCATCATGGAACTTAGAAACAAAGACATTGGTAGTCTCCAAACTCTGGACCCCACCCAGTTTGGGTTTGTAAAAGGCAGATCATGTCTCCTAAACCTGATAGACTTCTTTGAAGCAGTCACCAAAGCTGTAGACAAGGGTAAGGTGGTTCACACAGCCTATTTAGACCTTGTCAAGGCTTTTGACACCATCCCCCACTCTGGAATTATAGATAAACTTACTAAACTAGGTATAAATCCCTATGTCACAAGATGGGTTGCCAACTGGCTCACTGACAGAACCCACACTGTGAAAGTAGCAGACTCCAAATCTGACTTCAGACCAGTGACAAGTGGAGAACCACAGGGTTCAGTCCTGGGTCCTCTCCTGTTTGGTATCTACTTCTCTGCAGTACAGACTAACACAGAAGGTCTTTGGCTAATGAAGTTTGCAGATGACTGCAAACTAGGAGCCACAATTGAAACTCCTAACGATGTGGACATCCTAGAAAAGGGCCTCACTGAGACAGATGCCTGGTGTCAAAGCCATGGCCTCAAGCTCAATGACAAAAAGTGCATTGTCATCCCCTTTCGTAAAAACTCTGTACCCATGAACTACAACATAGGCGGTAGTATACTTAACACCGAAAGTGTGATAATAGACCTTGGGACACAGGTGGACAGTAGTCTCTCCTTTGATAATCACATCACCACAGTAGTCAGGAAATCCTTCTACATGGTACTCCTCATCACAAAAGGTTTCTCATCCAGAAAAAAACAGGTCATTGCTCCCCTCTACTCATCACTCATTAGACCCATTATAGAGCACAACGCCCCTTTTGGTATGTACCCCACAAGACATGTACAACAACTGGAAAGGTCACAGAAATACCTCTGCCCTACGCAGACCGTCTCAAAAAACTCCAGCTTTACTCCATGGCATATCGCCTACTCAGAGGTGATCTCTGTCTAGCATACAAAGCTATGTCAAACCCAGAGCTGTTGGACATGCTCCACTTAAAGAAATCCCAATCCCTCCGAGCTACACGCTTTAGGGACCTAAACCTTGTCACCACAATAAACAGAACATGCCGGAGGGATAGATTCCTGTCCCAGAGACTTCCCATACTTTGGAATAAACTACCTATCTATATCAAACAAAGCTCCTCATTAGCACTCTTCAAGAAAAATCTTGAAGATTGGATGGGAAATAGGAAATTCACCCCGGGGATCACCTCTGTGGCTCTGCTCGACAGTGGCACAGGAAAATAATTTTCTTGGGTGGCAAAAGCCAGGGTACCTTTTTGACTGGGCTTGTATAGGCCCAAGGGCTGATAGCCTAGTACTTACCTATGAACCTATGAACCTAAAATGCTCTACATTTATTTCTTCCTCTTAAATCAACTCATCCAATGGGAAAAGTGTGCATTTCTATGTCGCTAAGCAACATATCACTTCCCTGTTAACTACATAGTGACCAAACTCTAGAAACAGCATGACTACTCTAAACTATATTTCAAACAGCATATACATATAAAATACATATAAAAGGCATGAAAACACTTTATAATAATCTATAAAAAATATAATTAAATAAAATAAAATATTATACCTAAAATACATATAAAACAATTAAAAATACACAAAACTATATTATGTGCATGTGTAATACAATCATATTTTCAACCTCCGTACTTCTAAAGTGGGTTTAACCGAAATGTGGTCATTCAACCCTGGGCCCGAATGTGCCCTCAGCCTCAGAATCTGCTTGTTCGGTTGTATTAATTGTATCCCCTTTCCTGTCATTTGACAGCAAGACCTCTAAGACTAGGGACTTAAAACTGTGTTCATTCCCTATATTACTAATATGTCTGGCTATGGCACTATATTTCAGACCTCTGCATGCACAATATAGGTGATCTCGAACCCTTTCCCTCAGCTGCCTGTTGGTCTTGCCCACATAAAATGATGAGCATTTTACATATCTATCTAAATACACCAAATTCTTGGTGTTACAATCACCTCTGGCCTTTACCTTATATTCCTGCCCAGTAAATGGATGTATAAACATATCTGTTTCATCTGTATGTTCACAATACCCACATTTTCCGCATTTGTGTGTCCCATAGCCACCCTTATTATCAACTGAACACTCTGTGATCTTCGAATAGTATAACCTACACTTAAGTGATTTTGTATTCTTATACCCATATTTAGGTTGTATTCCAACTAAGCCTGCTATCCTGGAGCTTGCTTGTAACACATGCCAATGTTTCTGAAAAATAATATTCAGCTGGCGATCATCTGTGGAACAGGTCAACATAAACCGCATTTCATGTGGCCTAACCTTATCATTTATCCGTGGTGTGGAGAAATATGGCCTAGCTGCTGTATCCCTATCTCTACTCACTATCTCTTGTGTCCTACATATATCACCTACTTTATATCCCCTCTGTTGGAACTCAAGTCCCATCTGTTGTAAACTATTATCAAAGTCCACATCATTCACAGTGAGTCTACTGGTACTCACCATCTGTCCTTTCAATACATTGCTGAAAACATGATTGGGGTGCATACTAGTCTGATGCACATATGTAGTATGAGAGCAGTCCTTCCTATACATTCTTGTCTGAAGATTACCCTGTTGATCTTTAAATACCACCAAATCTATGAAATCTACTGAATGTAAAGAAAGTTTCTAAGTAAATTTCAAAAAAGGTTTACTGCCATTCACAAATTCCAAGAAAGAAAGAAATTGTTCCTGCATTCCTGTCCATAACAGAAACAAGTCGTCCGCAAAATGACGATAGAATCTAATGTACCTACTGCATGGTAAATTTAGAGTATAGTCTATCTCCCATACACCCATAACCAGGTTGGCATAGCTACTGGCTCATGATGTGCCCATAGCTATGCCAGAAACCTGCATATAGTAAGTAATTGCCTGCAAAAGTGAACACAATGAACTCCAATATTAAGGTCATTAGAGAACACAAAAACTCCACTTTACTAGGATCATAAAGTCATAGGTTCATAGGTTCATACTAGGCTATCTGCCCTAGGTCATTTATAAGCCTAGCCAGAGTGTGTTTGGCTTTCGCCACCCATTTTAAATTAATTTTGCTATGCCCTTTTTCGAGGTTAGTATACTGTGCCTCTGTCTAACAGTGACACAGAAGTGATATCCGGGGTAAACCTATGATCTCCCATCCACTCATCAAGATTCCTCTTGAAGAGAGTCAGTGAGGGACTCTGCCTAACCTGGACTGGGATTTTATTCCAGAGTGAAGGGAGCCTCTGTGTTATGAATCTTCCCCTCCAGCATGTCCTATTTATTTCAGTGCTGAGGTTCAAGTCTCTCAAGCGCGTAGCTCAATGGGATTTGGATTTTCTGAGGTTCAGCATGTCCATTAATTCCGGGTTGGACATGGCTTTACACATCAGGCACAGATCGCCTCTGAGCAGGCAATATGCCACTGAGTAGAGATGGAGTTTCTTTAACCGGGCAGCATATGGCATCTGTTTGAGCCCTTTGATCCTCTTGGTGAGGTACTTTTGGGGTCTTTCCAGTTGCTGCAGGTGTCTGGTAAGGTACATCCCAAAAGGGGCATTGTACTCAATTATGGGCCTGATGAGGGATGAGTAAAGAGGCACGATGACCTCCCCTGATCTAGATGTGAATCCCTTCATGATTAGGTGGGCTATATAAAATGTTTTTCTAACCACTTTGGCCATGTGGTTGTCAAATGAGAGATTGCTATCAACTTGGGACCCCAGGTCCCTAATTACTTCTTCTGTACTTAATGGATTACCACCTATGTGGTAATTTGTGGGCACTTTGTTTTTACCAAAGGGGATGACTATACACTTTTTGGCATTTAGCTTGAGGCCATGGCTCTGGCACCAGTTGTCTGTTTCTATGAGGCCCTTTTGGAAGATGCTTGTGTCGGTTGGAGAGTCAATTATGGCGCCCAGTTTGCAGTCATCTGCGAACTTGGTCAGCCCCAGTCCTTCCGTGTTGGCCTGTACCTCCAAGAAATATATACTGAACAAGAGAGGTCCCAGTTCTGAGCCTTGTGGGATGCCACTTGTAACTGGTTTGGAGTCTGACATGGCTCCAGTAATTCTAACCATGTGGGTTCTGTCCTTGAGCCAGTTTGCAACCCATCTAGTGACATAGGGGTTTATATTTAAGCTGGTGAGCTTATCTATAATGCCCGAGTGGTGTATTGTATCGAAGGCTTTTGCGAGGTCCAGGTAGGCTGTGTGGACCACCTTCCCCTCGTCAATGGCCTTGGTGACTGTTTCAAAGAAATTGACCAGGTTTAAGAGGCAGTATCTGCCCTTAACAAAGCCAAACTGAGTAGGATCCAGTGTCTGTAGGTCCCCAATATCTTTATTTATGAGGTCTATGATGATCCTTTCCATAGCTTTGCAGACCAAGCTAGTCAGGCTTATGGGACGATAGTTTCCAGGATCTGTTGAGGCACCACCTTTGTGGAGAGGGACCACTGTTGCTGTACGCCACTCTTTGGGTACATATCCTGTAGTAAGGCTGAGATAGAACAGTAGTTTTATGTTTGAGTTTAGCTCTTCTTGGAGTTCATGTAGGACGCAGCCCGGGACACCGTCTGGTCCCATTGATGCTGTGTTTTTTGCTTTGGAGAGGGCGGCTCTTACCTGAGCATCTGAGATGTCAGGGGGGCAGCACTCTGCTGGGATAGATATTTGCCCTTTTGGTGGGGGGGGGGAGTTTGCGCTGAACCTGTCAGCTAGGATGTTGGCAATGTCTATGGGTTCGGTGTATTTTTTGTCATTTTGGACTAATTCTGTGCATATCTGGGAATTCCCATCCAGGTTCCTAACATAACTAAAGAAAGCCTTGTGATTATCCTTAGTGTCCTGTGCAATTTTTCTCTCGAAGCTGGCCTTAGACGATTTTATGAGTGCCCATACTTTTTTGCTAATACTGATCAGAGATGCCTTCCCTTTTTGGGATTTTGCTCTATCATGTATTTGTATAGTTTGTTTATGGCTGGGGTCCACCAGACAGGATGTCTGCCTTTGGAGGATTGGATCTTGGTTTTATTTGGGATTGCTTGAAACATGCATTCCTGAAGGTGTTCATAGAATGCGTTTATAAAGGATTCTGCGGTCTGGGCCATATTTTCCACAGGCCTGGGGGCTTTGAAGGATTCCACCTCGGATTTGAGGAGTGTGAAATTTGCTTTAGAGAAGTTTTTCACTGTGGTTTTCTGGGCAGGGGGTGCGGTCGGGATGTGAATATCCAGTGAGATTAGTTTATGGTCTGATCTTACCAGTGAGGGATACACTTCTGGTCTGGAGCATAGAGTCCCCATGTTGGTGATGATCAGGTCCAGTATGTTTTCCCCTCTTGTGGGAGTGGTAACAAGTTTTTCCATAGCATTTGAGTTTATAAATTCTAGGAACCTTTGGGCTAGGGTGTTGGAGCTAGAGTAATGCTCCCAGTCTATGTTTGGGTAGTTGAAGTCGCCCAGTATAATGGTGTTTGGAGAGACCTTCATATTTTCCAGTGTTCTCAGGAAGGCTGAATGAGGTTCCTGGGTTTGGGAGGGTGGTCTGTAGCAGGCTATAAACTGGAAGGCAGTTTTACCCACTGTTAGTTGCACATGGATAGTCTCTGATGCTTCGTGCTGTGCCACCAACCTGGAGGTGTGGGTATCTTTGACGAATATTGATACTCCCCCTCCTTTTGTGGTTCGGTCCAAGTTTTGGGGCCGAAAAGCATGGTATGAGGTATAACATGGTAGTGCTGGGGTGCTCTCGGGAGCCTTGAACCAGGTTTCTTTTACTGAACAGATATCAATGTTCTCCATGCTAAGGAGAGTTTTGAGTGTGTGCATCTTGAGGTTTAGATTTCTGGCATTGAGTAGCATTACTCTTAGTTTCTTATCCCTTGTGATACCTATGGAGGTGGGTTTGTCTTTTGAGCCTTGCCTAAAAAAGGCACTATGGGGGTAGAAAGAGCCTTTGCCAATATCTGAAAGCCCAGGGGTGACAGGTGCAAGCTGTCCCTAGCGAAGCATCGTGGCTTGTCGAGCATGTCATCCCAGGCTGACAGGCATTGGATCCCCTTTGAATGACACCAATACTTAAGCCAATTGTTGAAATTGATCAACTTGTTTTCATATTGTGGCATCATTCTTGGTGAGGGTAAGATGCTACTCAAGGTCAGGGTCATACCGGCCTGGGCTACATGCTCAGAGAGCTCCTCTATGTCTCTTTTCATGTAGTCCAGGGAGGTACGTCTCAGGTCATTCACACCAGCATGGACAATGACTGAGTCATATTTGTACTTGCCTTGGAGTGACCTGAGTGCTTGTGTTATGTGGCGGATCCTAGCGCCCGACAGGCAGCTCACCGTGACCTTCTCCTTGTTCAGCCTGGTGAGCGGGACGTCAGTGTGCCTGACGATAGAGTCACCTATTACAAGTGTATCAGGTGTGTTCTTTAGCCTTAAGGGCTGTGACTGTTTGGCACACTGGCTTTGTGAGCTATGTGTTGCACGTGTTTTGTTTTGGGGTAGTGGTTGCTTGGTGTCTGCTTTGGAGGTCTCTGCTGCTTAGGCAGATTTTTATTTAGAGCCTCCGAGTATGTTTTTGTGTGTTTATGTGTTTGGTTTGCTGTCGTGGTAGGTCTATGTGAGACTGGAATTGTAGTGAGTGTGGTTTCCTTCTCCTCCTGACTGGTTACGCCAGTACTGAGTTGAGAGAGCTTAGCCTCCAGTTTGGCTATATGGTTGCATCTCTCACATGTGTTGGAATTTGTTGGGAGGAGGAGAGGGTTGTCTGTGTACATGAGGCAGTTGTAACATTGCCTCAAGATTCCCAGATTAACCAGCTGGACCGGAGAGGAGATTGACAACTGACCTTTGGACATGCTAGAATAGTATTGGGAATTCCTTTATAATTGAAAAAAGGGCCAATGGGGAACAAGGTACTCAAGGCGAGTTTGTGAGGGTGTAGTGCTTTTAATTTTTTAGTGCTGACTTATATAATTGCTTTAGTGAGCAAGTGCCAGGTAACTTAAATGCAATGTGTTACAGGTAGCTTAAATGCAAAAAATGACAAACAGTAACTTTCTTTCAAGTGAAACAGGGAAATAAGTACAGTAAGCAATGCAGATATCACTAGGGATCAGGGTTGCCAGACGTCCCTATTTGGGCGGGACTGTCCCGAGATCAGTAGCCTGATCCCGAGTCCCGCCCTGCCGGTTTAAATCCCGGCCAGCCTCCACTTTGTTTTTTTTTTTTTGATTGACCCGTATACCTGGCATACGGGCCAATCAAAAATTGCTAAACACGGAGCTTCTTGTGTTCCGCATTAAAACACGAGAAGCTCCGTGTTTTGATTGGCCCATATGCCGATATACGGCCAATCAAAAGCGCTAAACACGGAGCTTCTCGTGTTTAATGCGGAACTGCAATGCATTGAACACGAGAAGCTCAGTGTTTATTGCAGGCAGAGTGAGCTTAGTTGCTCAGTTCTTTCCGCATTAAAGACCTTTTTTTTTTGGTCTTCAGTTGGCGAACTTGGCGCCGAAGACCTTTTTTTTTTTTTTTTTTTTTGGTCTTCACTTCGTGAGAGACCTTCTTTTTTTCTTTTTGTCCCTACCTGGGTTGCTGGAAATCTGGCAACCCTGCTAGGGATCCACAGAAGTGCTGAAAAGCCGCGTTTTAGGTGGAATTAGCATTTCAGGGAAATAACAAGCAAACAAACAACAAGCATACAAACAAAGCTAGATTCAGCAGGCCTGGATCTAGTCTATGCTACAGCAAACAAGGTGTACCAATTTCAGTAAGAAACAGTTCAAATATGCAGGCACTATAAGCCTTTAACCAGAAATTCCCAGCTCAGAAGGGCAGAGTCCAGCCTCTCCTCCCACAAGAGTGCAGACCATGAACCCTCTTAATGTAAAATAACTGGCCTGAAGCCCAAGTGCTTAAACCAGAACTACTACACATTTAGAATAACAGACACTGAGCCCTCAATTAGCAGTTCCTAACTTAGAAGGATGTAAGCTATCTGTCCTGCCACCACAGTGCAGGCCGCAAACCTTCCTAATGTAAAACAACTGGTCTGAAGCCCAAGTGCTTAATCCAAAATACTTAGAATGATAGCTACACTTAAATCAAGTTATACCAAGCAGTAATAAATACAATTGAATACTTTAAAGAATGCCTGGATTAGTGCTCAAGTTATACAAACAAAGCTAGATTCAGCAGGCCTGGATCTAGTCTATGCTACAGCAAACAAGGTGTACCAATTTCAGTAAGAAGCAGTTCAAATATGCAGGCACTATAAGCCTTTAACCAGAAAGTCAAGAAGCATCCTTTTTACCATCTCCGCCCCTTCGTTATTAGGAATGGATGCAAATAATGAGGTCACATCCACAGTAATCAACAGCAATGTAGATGTATCAATATCAGTATTCTCTCTAAAGAATGTGTACAAATCTTTCAAAAAATGCTCTGAATCTCTTAAAACAGTAGTATATATTTCAACTGCAGGATGAAGATGTTTTTTCACATATATGGAAATTGGCTCCATCACCCAGCCTGCCCCTTTTATAATGGGTCTAAATGGAGGTCTCACGCGGTTCTATTGTATTTTAGGTTGGCCAGTAAATGAAGGGACTAATGGTTTTAAAACTGAAAAATATTGGTACAGCTCCTTAGTCATACAACCTTTTTCAAAATGTACATTCAATATGCCCCTTAACTGCTGTTCCAACTCTCCCAACCTCTCAGAACTCACCCTCTCATATGTTTTGGTGTCTTATAACATCTTGTTAATACCATCTACATAATAAGTTCTGTTCATAACAATGGCCGCCCCACCATTGCGTGCAGGTTTTGTCATAATATGCATATCATTTTGCAAGGCTATTAAGGCTTTCCTTTCATTAAATGTCATATTCTAAAAGCCTTTTTTCCTTTAATTGTTTCTCAAAGTTGAATATATTTCATCCTCACAAAGTTTGATAAAAATCTCAAGAACAGGATAACATTGTGTTATAAAACTACCAGGTTTCTGGAATACCATATCATTAACATTCCCATTATCGCTGACATTGTTAAATCTCAGTTTCAATGCTACATTTCTTAAAAACATACGTAAATCAATCAATGTATCAGTTAAATCAGCTCTAGTTGCTGGAATTGAAAGATACACCCTTATTTAAATCATTTAGTTCAAACTCTGTCAGAATTATGGCAGAGATATTACATACCAAGTTTAATTGTTCTGAGCCCACATTTTCTTTATCTTTCTGAGACCATTTTCCTGGAATGACTGTTTCAGCTTGTTCCTTATTTGCTGTTCCCCCTTGTCCCCTCCATTCCTTCCTTTCTTCCAAAATGGCAATGGAAGTTTCATAAAATCCTGGTTGGACAAATAATTCCTGCCCTTCGGTCATACTACAAGTTCATTAGAAGACAAATTTAAGCTGGTTTCACCTTGAGCAGGTAAATGTTTGGCAAAAAGTTCCTAGCAGCCAAAGTCGTAGTTGCTGTTTCCACTGATGTTTCTTGTTCCTTCTCCCTGGTTGTTGTTACATTCACTTCCAATAAGCCATCCTTATGCATTTGTACAGCCTCATCTGTCCCCACCCTCTCTCCTGATTGGGTAAGTTGCTGTGTGCCACTACGCTCATTGGACAGAGCATTGTCACTCATTCCAGATCTCCGTTGGTTGAATGCTGGCCAAGTGAATACGTGATTATGTAGAAAATCATTTAAGTCTCTATGTACTTTTCTCCTTTTGATGGACATGAGATTATTCTCATACCCAGCCACCTTGTCTAAAACATCACTAATATATGGTAATATATGCTCTTCACTGGTAATTTTATAGATGTCATCATGAAGCATTTGTATTACCTCACATAAGTCTCTCTCAACAAGATGAAAATAATCCAACAACAGTTGTATATATGAGAAACTAGTGTTTAAATTGATTTGTTGCCACTTAGCCAGGAGTTCAGGGTGCGATTCACCATATGCCAGCACCGTCAATACCCTCATGCCTCGAGGAATAATTTTAAGCTTTATACAAGCCTCAAGATATACCCGCTGTCACTGAACTCTCTTTAAATAAAAGAGGGTATGCTCTAAGTCAGGTACCTTCTTAGATAACAGTTCTTTCTGTGACTCCTCATTCTCCCCTTCCCTACTTTCTTACATAAGTGGTTGTAGGCAGAGTAGTGGGTTGTTATCAGCCCTCTAAAATTAATTCTTGCCCTACCTAATTATCCTCTCCTGTTTATTAATACCAAACTTGTCCTTCATCTCTCTGACAAAATAAAAAATGGAGCCTATCCCAGTAAAAACAATACCCATGCACCTCTGTCCACCTTTCTGACTTATTATTTCCCTTCTTCGATGTCTGATATCCATCTTTACCTTTACCCTCTTCTTAACTATCTATTCCATTCCTTGGGGTGTATGGTTTGCATCTGTTTTCCACACATGTCCAACTCCTTATATTTATCAGAATTCTCTTTTGTTTGTCTTTTCCAGTTTCTTCCCCTGCCTAAAGTGCTGTTTCACTCTGCATTGTATGCATGTTTCTCCCTGCCGCATTGTATTGCTCATCCCTCTCCTTGTTTTCCCAGTGTTTTATAAGTTATACATCCCTGCACTACATAATTATCTTCTATTTCTTAGCACCTAACCTATCATTCTTATCTTCAAAAAACAAAAATCTGGCTTATCCCTACAAAAATATACATGTATATATATATATATATATATATATATATATATATATATATATATATGGGTCCCCTTCAAAACATCTAAAACTCATAACATCTAATTTCATAACATTGAGATCAGAACATCTAAAACCCAAAACATATAACAGCATATAATGACACCAAACTACCAAACACACTTTTTACTATGTTTCTGCAGGGGGGCTTGATACAGTGGGGTTAGGAATTTAACTTTCTTTCCACTGTAGTGTGATCTTGGAGTTGGTATATTTAATGTACAGGGTGGTGTGGGAGGTGCAGAGGGGCTTGCCCTCCTGCATAAACATAGCAAAAAGTGTGTTTGGTAGTTTGGTGTCATTATATGTGGAGGGGATGTTATTTTCTTGTGATTTGTAGTGTTAGATGTTATGAAATTTGATGTTATGGATTTTAGATGTTTTGGGTTTTAAATGTTCTGGTCTCAATGTTATGAAATTAGATGTTATAGGTTTTAGCTGTTTCAAAGTAGACCTATATATATATATACATATATATATATATATACACACACACACACACACACACACACACACACACACATACACACACACACACACACACACACACATATTCATATGCTATATTTTACATGAGCAAAATACACTCCTTGTCAGTACTAAACTTCTATTTTACATTGCTAATTTGCAAAATTCTATAATTTCCTAACTGCTGTGTGTTTGTGTCATATGCTGCAAGATTTTGGCATACCTTATTGAACTTGGCAGAGTGTACTTACCTACATGCAAACCACACTTGTGCAATGTTTGCTGTATTACACATTTTGGTCAATGCTCTACACTTATTTAGATGCATTCCACAGTGGTGTACCCATCTTTTGGAATCTGGTCCTATATATCACTAACGACACATAGTTATCCAATACCAATTGGAAAAAGACTGAAAAATATTATTAGCCTTCTTGTTAGATGCACAGTTGGCAAGTAGTTATATTTATATTTGATTCATATCACTGCATTACCATTTGTATCAAACTTGGTTATTTAATATTCCTTTTCCTCACTCAAAGTATTTTTTCAAGTTTAGCTAATCATTGCATAAAATGTTAAATTACCAGGTGACTCCTGCTTCCAAATTATTCTTTGTTCTTAACAAAAGGCTATATGATGCTGATTCAAAATGGATTTAAAAATCACTCAGCAAAGATAATCTGTTCTTCCTCACCCATTTAACTGTTTTTGTAAACAATAATTAGCAGTATGCTGCAAGCCAGCTTTAATAACCCATCAGTAGCAGGAAAAGTATGAAAATGTGTGCACATTCAAGTGTTGTTTGTTGATATGTAAGTATACATCACAGAAGTAATAACATATATCAATGCACTGATATTATTTGTCTGATGTGAATGCGGTTGTTTTCTACAAGCTGTTAAAGGTTGAATATGTTTTAGGAAAACATGGCCAAGAACATTATATACATAAGCAGCAGTCAGTAGTTTGCATTACTGAAAGAGACGCACATTTCTCTGCGCTTAACAAATACATAAAAACACCTTTAAATGTATAATTTCTTGTTATGTATGATTTGTGATATTAGCAAATGTATATATTCAATTAACTGATTTGTGGTTTTGATGTAAATTATATTTCTGAAAATACAGATTTTTACAGATGTTGCATTTTTCAGAATACAGTGCAGTTCTACTGGTGTGTATAAATAAATAAATAAATAAATATATATATATATATATATATATATATATATATATATATATATATATATATAGATGTATAGCTATACATTTAAATCTATCTATAAAACTGTATTTGTATATATATTGAAAGCTATAGATGTATATATCTATACATAACATAGATAAATACACAAAATGTGCAGAAGCTTTTTTGTTTAATTCCCAGTCATAAATTACGATTACTGTTGCTACATTTTATGTAATTTTGAGGGGTGTTTATTTACTGCATTAAATTATAGGAAGACGCGTACTTATGAAATGTATTGAGTGGTGATTGGTGTGAAGCGATTTTATTTATTTACTTATTTGGCATTTATTGACTGGTATAGTCAAACTGAGGTAGTACACTTTTTAAGCAGAGGCCCGAGGAGAAAAGCTCCACAGAAGTACACAATAAAGGTTTCAAAAATAGCAGTAATGACAGCAATATTAAAATGTAGAGTGCAGTACTCTAATTGGTTACAGAAATGTATAAACTAAGGTCAATGCACACAAAAACTAAGTGGTATCAAAGATAACAGTCATTTGAGAAACAATTGCAATGATATAGAGTGCAGTAAACAAATTGGTAAGATATAATTCTTGAGGTCATGGTGGAAAAAAAGAGTCAGTTTTTAGGTTAGGTGAGGGAGGAGAAAGAGCAGTTAGAACAAGGTGAGTTAATGACATACCTCTCAAATTCCTTGGCGTTTACCCATTTGGAGGGCAAAATAATGGGGTGCCATGAAATCCTGAGTGGCCCTCTTCATTCCTGAATTTCCCATTTTTTTTCGATTTCCCCCTTCAGAAGTTGTTACTGACGTCATCATGTGCAGGGCTTGTGTGATGTCAGCATTGTCATACAGACTGCCAGCCAGTTAGAATTCATCTTAGTGTTTACCTCAGCTCAGTCTATGTACATTTGTAAGTTGATTCATTGAACTTATTGAGTAGGATTTCTTAACTATCATCTGACTACTGACTCTTGCACTCCTAGTCTCCCACTTCTAGGAATCCAGAGTCCAGACCCAGAGTAGCTAGTAGGAATCAGGAAGAACAGCTCACTCAAGGTGCAAAAGATGTGAAAATTTATCTTCATGCCAAAGGCTCGACTTCCTTCTCCAGCTTGTAAAAGAAAAAAAAAACGGTTTGTAATTTTCTAAAGCCTAAAGGTCATGTTTTCTTGTGTATATTTCCACTTTCCTCCACAAAAATGTATTTACTTATTTAACTGGTTGGTTGTGAAATACAATGGGATCTTTTAAACCAAGATCCAATCCACAAGCAGTTATAAAGCTAGATAGTCAATGTATCTATGATAAATAAAAAATCAGTCCTATTTGCAGATAAGGTTGGGTACAGGAATTTCACTCTACTGATTAAGTATCTAAAGGTAAAACAGTTTTTGTTATGCAAGCTTGCTTTGCACATGAGTTTTTTTTTTTTTTGGGGGGGGGGGTCATAGCTAATCCTGGGTCATTAGAACCTCTGGCTAATAAGCCATTCAGTTACCTATTTCTTTTACTTATTACTGTCAAGTGTCAGTTTTGTGTTTTACAGTTCTGACATGTTATCTTACTTCAAACCAAGAAACAACATTATACACTGGAATGGACTGTACTGAACATTTTATTGTACAATATTAAGACAAGCACTTTCATTTTGAACACTAAAACTTCATCAGGCTTGTGCAATAAAATGTTCAGTACAGTCCCTTCATGTGTCTAATGTTTTTTGATTTGTAGTTTGTTTGTTTTTATCATTTTTTGGATTTCTGTGTTCTAGTACTTGTAAGTTCATTTGTAACTTTTTTAATGGATGCTCCAACCATGTTTTTCAAAGCCTCACCTTTAAAAGATCATCTTAGGGTTTGCTACTTTGTTCATTTACCTCTTTAATTTTATCTGATAAGTGGCCTGAGCCCCTGTGAGTTTGTTTGTATTCTCAGCTTAGTTGTGCAGCAAATGCAAAGAAGTTTGACAATATAATAAATGAGATCAAAATAATTACCTTTCTTCTTTTGAATGTATTGTAACTGGTAACATCATCACCTTCAAC